>NC_085065.1:7122447-7474947 GCF_963662255.1 Cinclus cinclus | reverse complement strand
CCCCAGCCTGTAGCTCTGCAGGGAATCATTGCAGCCAAAAACCAGGACCCAGCACTAGGTCCTGTTAAAACTTCTATTTGTGGGTTTTGCCCATCTGTCCAGCCTGCCCCTACATGGGGAAGCCCAAGGGGGTGCTTGCCATGCTCAAAATATCACACTGATTGCTAAACCACCTGGATTATTACTCATAGAAGCACAAACTCCAAGACACCTCTCAGACACAGGGGTTGGAGTTACACCTAAAGCTGTGGAGAGTGGATCAGTCATCTGTGCAAGAATCCACTGCCAGTCACCTGAGAGCAAGTCCATCCTCAGCATGTCAGTCATCAGTGAAGAAGTGCAGAGAGCTTTAGAGAAGGTGGAGACGCAGCCTGGCCGAGCCTGACTAACACATTTCAGCAGTCTGCCTGAGCACCATTTGCAGCAATTTGCACAGCAGCACTCAGATTTTCTACATTTCTCTCAACTTTTTGTCACTGAAGCCCCGTTATCAGGTTCAATTAGTATCCAGAAGGCTGACATTTTCTCAATCCAAAATAATCCTCCGCTGCCTTCCAAGGGAAGTGACAAATGCCCAGCTGCAGTTTTGCCCTGGACAGTCCTTCGGTGGCACTTGGCTGACACCTGTTGACACAGTCCCACAGTCAGTCACGACACAACTGCTGCACTGATGTTTTTCTCCACTGCCTTGTAATTTTTAATTATTGCTTGAAAGCATTTTGAAGATAAAGACGTGCTGGAGAAATGCTGTGCATTATCAGCTCTGCTCAATGGTACTTGCTTTAGGACATCTGGCCCAGGTTACCCAGTGAGATAAGCAGCAAATTAAATAGTTATCCAATTTTACCAGATGCAAGAATAAAGACTAAAGAAGGATACAACACCTGGCACACCACTGAGGAAATACAGTTTCCTGCTGACACCTTGATTTTAGCTGAAGGAGCCCCACATTAACACTCAGGAGGGGGACTTGCCCCTTTCCCTAAAGCATGATCTGAAGAATTGGGGTTTGATACCAGCATGGAGAGACTTTTCCTCCTCCTTATGAGCTTCCAATTTCCTTTACTCCCGCAGTTCATTTTTACTGACCTGGTGCTCCAGACTCAGAGCAGTTTGTGAGTGCATCTATGGGAAGCTCTTTTAATTTATGGTAAGCTCTATTTATCACTGATTCTCAGTTACTTCCAAAACAAAGCCCAGATCCACCTCAGGCATAGAGTTAGATATTGCACTCGTACATAAAAAGGATGTCACAAAAAAAAAAAAAAAAAAAGATTAATTTTGAATGATTTGCAGTATCAACTTACATTGATTTCACCCATGGCAGTACTCTAAATATCCTCCAGGACCTGAAGTTACATATACCAAAGTATTCAAAGAGCAAGCTATAGTCAAGTACTAATAAGACACAAATATAAGCTTTTGAAACATTCTGTTTGGATTTAGAGTCATGCTGCAAAAGAAGTAGAAGAAAACCCTATAGACTGTGATTAGGAGATACAAGAACAGCCTTTATATCATCACTGGCACTTGGGTCAGCCACATCTTCCCTCTGCCAGCCACTTCTCTGGAACTGCTGTCACTGGACTGCTGGGATTTGGCTGTGGAAAAGCCATTTGGGAGCTCTGAACAACACCCTGACAGCACTAGAGAATGCACCCCCAGCTGCTTTTCTTATACCTGGAAGTTCTCCAGCTACAAAAAGTATTTCTAAGGTGTCTGATAAAGAGATTCTTGCCCATGAGTCCGTCACCCTCATGGAAATCTTTGTCTGTTCACTTATTTGGATTCATATTACAGAAAATATTGCTGCAAGCAATTTCAGCATCCCTGCAGAGCCTGCTTTTTTCTGACTCTACAAAGCAGGAAAACATACACGTCATTTCTGTTTATCAGCCAGAACCCTCTAAGAGGCAGGATCACTTTTTTGAGCCCAATTATCATTTATTAAATTTGTTTAATTTGTCAATGCTTTTCTGACTTCAATAAATCCATGCTAAGGTAGATCTCAAGGAAGGCAGTCCAGCCTTCAAAAGCCCTGGAAGCAGGAATGGGTCACACATACCTACCCATCACAGCAAAAAAATGATTAGATTTCAAAAATATTGAATACGACAATATGATGTAAGTAAAGAGAAATAAGTTCCATTGTGGAGGAAGAACAGACAGGATGAATGCACTTTCCAGCACATGAAAATTTTGATATCACAATATACACATTTTCCCAGGGTCACAGCTAAATGCTGGCTTTTCAGATAGAAATGGAGAACCTAAGAACTTCTGAAAGGCAGCAACCTTTCCAACTGGAGTACCCAGCTGCAAGCAGTTACTCCATACAAATTTTACCAGAGAGGGGAGATGGGAGAAGTAACCTTTCATTCATTCAACCTTGCTCATTTCTAATGCAACATGAGCTCAGGCACTCAGTAAAATAAAATGAGCAGAAGTTTCCAGGTCACAACAGTTAAACTGCTAAAAAATAAAAAGCAAAACAAGTACAGAGCATGGACTTTCAGTCCACTAATTTGAAAAAAATACACAACAAATAATAATGAAAGAAAATATTTGTCAGACATAAAGAGGCAGACCACAGACCAGCTCTAGTTTAAAATGTTGCATAGCAGTCACTGCTGATCACCTGTAGAGGTGTCTGAAATGCATTGCTCCAGGAAAATGAAAAGGAAAGATCTTATTAGCTACAAGGATCACGCCCTGTGGAGTATTACTGTATTTTGAAAAATTACCTTTGGTAGAAGTAATATCATAGGTTGAGTGACTGAGGTTTTCATTAGGCAGGAGCTTTACTGTTCTATTCCAGCAATATCAAGGCCTGAAACATAGTAAGGAAGAGTGCAATACTTCAAAGAATCTTGTCCAGTTTTGCTCTGCCCCAGTTATAATTAGAGGTATTCCAGAATACACAAAATATCTTCATTACACGAGCCAGCCAATTCCACAGCTAGGCAGGAAACACATTTGGGGCATTGATTGTATCAATGTCACCACATGATTTTAGCAGGGATCCCAAAGACACCTTTGGAGTAGTTTTCAGCAGGGTCAGACTTTTTCATGTGTGACATAAAGTATTATAATCACCTCAACCAGAAGACAATCCATTAGTTACTAGAAAACCTCCACAAGTTCCGAGACCTGGAGTGAAATCTCAGTTGTGTTCAAGTTCTCAGAAAGTCATTCCATGTCTGTTCTGCAGCTTCCCATCTGTGAGGATGGTTTACCCTGCAGGGCAAACAGGGTTTATAGAAGCACATACTATTTGTGGGAGCACTTCTACCTTGTGAAAGGGGAAGGATTCTTTCAATCTTCAATTGTGCCAAGCACTGCAGTTTAGAATTCTCTTTACGGTTCCTCAGAGGTGTCTCCTCACAGTCATGTTTGTAAAGTCACCCAAGGTCTCTTCCCTCTGTAAAAAACCTGCAGTGACTTTTGCATTTTGCTCTCTTTTCCCCCCTTTTAGGCTGGTTGCTCTTGATCTAATGAAACAGCAACAGGGAGTATCTGATTGATGATGTAATATTTAATTGCATCATGCTGGTTTCAGTTATAGCTGTAGCAACACTGAGAGTTCCTGCATGAGGTAAAGTTCCCTCCAAGGGAATGCTTGAAAAATGGACCCCTCAAAGAGAGTGTAAAATGTGCCTAAAAGAGTAAGGTCTTTTTCCAAGTCTTGACTTCCCATTCACAAGAAGCCCCAGGGTACACAGACCTATGTGCTGGGTACTGTAAACCACAACTATTTTGCTCTAGGACATCCCTGTCTTCTGGGGATGCTGAGAACGAAAGATGAAGATGGCAGGAATGAGTGTTTAAAGCAGAAGAACATTAAACAGAGAGAGCAAACTTCAAGTGGCAGAAGCTCCTCCTTCAAAGGACAGAGAGGCAATGGTTATGAACTCACCTCTGGTGAAAATGGTTTCAAATAAAGCACTACAAGAGGTAACATTCAACTTATTAAAACAAGAGGTAGAACATTCATTTCTAAATTACAAATGACCTGAGACTTAAGCTCTCAGCACCTGACCATCAAATTTAGATTTCAGCCTTTGTACGTAATTTATCATAATTACAGTGAAGACATTTAAATGCATATTGATTTTATCAAACAGTGAATACTTCAAGAAGGTTTAGCCTCATATTTCTGAAATTAGTCCTGATTTCTGGAGACTTTAAGGCTCATTCAGTATTGCCAGCTATCCATGAGCAGCCAGAAGATCTGAAAGTGCATTCAGGACACATCTTGGAAAAATCTGGAAATCCAGAAGATTGCCATGCATTGGTGAACAGTTCATGCCTTACTCTCATTAAACCTTTGTTCCTAATCAGAGAGAAATGGGAGTGGCTGTGCAAAAAAAAAAAAAAAAAAAAAAAAGAGGGGTGAGATGGCCCTTGCTGCCTGCTCTAAACCTCTGCAGCAGATTTCCCAGCCTTTCTGAGACGAGGGCCACTGGCAGATCATCACGCTCACAAGTTCAGGTTAGAAAGGTTCTGAAGGAAGCAGCTGCATCTCTCACTGCTGCTCCGGTACCAGCCTGGAGCAGCTCCTGGGATTTGGCACCCAGTTTCTATTTCCCTTTGGGACCTTGCCCTGTGATTTATTCCAGAGGAATGCTGCCAGCACCAGGTGCCATAACCTTCCTCTACAACCCTGCCTAAAGGCTTTTGATTTTTACTGGTGGCAATGTGTCAGGTTATGCTGCTGCCTTTGCAGGATGCACTGAGAGAGCAGCCACTGCATCACTCAGAAATTGTGTCCTTCCCAAGCCCTGATTTGAGACAGTAACCCAGGTGTATGGCCTTGAGGACTGTAGGTGTAATCTCTCCACAAGTGTGGAAGAAATATTGAAGGTCAGAAGCACTTAGAAACTGCAGGAGAATTAGTGATTGCTCAGTAGCAAGGAAAAAGATAATTAGCCTTAGCAGAGAGTCTGAGGAAATCCTGATGTGTTATGGGACCTGTTTTACATCCTGCCTCCTAAAAGGATTAGATCATCTATCAGAGGTGGCTGCACTACAAACTTCCTTTTATCATACACACACCAAAGATCAGGTGAGAGGTTTAATAAAACACTAAATGGAATAAAATGCCAAAAAACGAAGCCACAATTACATCTGAAGATTTTTTTCCTTGCTTAGCAGGCAACCTTTTCACTATACAGTTTTTTACATTTTGAAGGCACCTGAGTTCTCACTTGAACAGTGATGCATAAAACAAAGAAACCAAAAAAACTTTCAAGGAAAGGCAAAGCTTTGTCATCAAATACTGCGTGTTTGTTATCCTGAAAAAGCAAGGTTGAGAGGAAGTAGGAAAAAATTCTAGTCTGAAAAATAGGTTGCTTTCCCTCCCTCATGGTGAGGGTAGACCAGACCTTTACTTGGAGAAAATTGGCATAATTTCTTTCTAGTCAACCAATTAAAAGAGGAGAGCTCCAGAGTCCCTAAGGCTCTGATTATTTCATCCTGTGCTCCTGCGGAAATTTTAGTCACCATGGGGTAAAGTTACCATGATGCATGTCCTGGAGGATATATTAATAGTGAAACACTAGTACTACAATTTAATAGGATTAGCTGAAATTGCTGTAATACATTTTACAGATGGGGAAACTGGGACACAGGCAGACTTAATTTTAAGCAACTAAATCCGTATTTTGGCACCAAAGCAACCTGGTTCTCAGTAGTACAAAACACTTAACTCCCACGTTTCAAAGGGCTACAGTTCCTCAGTTCGTTTTTCCTGGAGGCAGCCCCACACCTCTTTCTGGCTCATACACTGCTCCTGAGATGTAAATCAACACCTAGCAGGGGATGTCCGGACCAGATTCCAAGCCTGTGTGCATTACAAAAGAGATTCCAACCAAAGTAAAGGGCCTGGCTTGCAGGAAATCCCTACAGCTGCTTTATTCGATCAGACCTTCTCTGTCCCTCCCTGCTTTCCCTCACCTCTGATCTGAACTGGAGTGTTTTTCTCCCCCTTGCTTTCAAAATCTACAGACAAATACTTTTCTCCTCTAAACTGGTTGCTCCAGTGAAACCAAGGTTGCTCCAGTGCAAAATTTGACTCCCAGCTGTGAGATGTTGTTCTTATTTGTTTTCCCTTTCTTCAAGCAATTTCTATTTTTCCTTAATTTCCTAACTTTTGCTCACTACTCTTCAGGGAAGGGAGCAGCACCAATTCTCCACCTTGGTAGCAGAGCTCTAAACTGTTAAATAAGAAAAACCAAAATTGTCAAAGAACACCATGGCTGAGTTTCCACAGTCACAAACAAAGAGCAAAGCAAGTTTTTTCAGTGCAGTATAGTAAATCTTACCATCCCTGTTACATTATTCATTTGTTATATTTCTAGTACCTTAAACTGCCACAATTTGTGCTGATCCTTCTTTGCATTGTATTTTTTATCGCATTCTTATTCACCAAACTCTGAAAATGATCCTGGGCTGTTCTCTTTCTGTGCAAACTCCAGGAGAGCTCACATCCTTCTGCAGGGCAGGCTACAGCCCCTTCATTATCACCTGGCTCTTCTTGGTGTCTTGGCTTCTCAGACATCACTTTTTCCCAGCTCAAAAGGCCAAATTAGCACCTTGCTTTCCATTTACCACAGCTATTAAAACAAATTTATTCTTCTGCATAGCATCCATGTCCCCCAGCAGACCTAATTTTCCTGCTGTAGCCTGTATCTGGAGAAGGACAGTGTTGCATTTCTGCCAGCTTAGCAGCCTCCAGTCTATGGATCCATCAGCTCTCACAAAACCTGACAGCTCCAGTCAAGGAGGAGTTTCTCACCCTTTGCTGATATTGTCCCCTGTCCCCCTCCACAGACCCTGCTCTCCCCTGGTGGCCCCTGTCAGCCACCAGCTCCTGTGAGAGTGTGGACACACCAAGAGAATAAAAACCCCAGTCCCATTAGCACTGCTCTTGTGCAACGTTGTTACTGCACTGAATGCCTGATGAAAGAAATTAAGATCTACTCTTTTGCTTTCACGGGATTAAGTAGAATGGAATTTAAAAGCTTCTTTACTTTAGAAGCTTTAAATCCCAGCTGGTTAATAAATGTAGTAAATAAGCTTACAATTGCACATTTTCTTGTTGCTGTTAACTCTGAGGTCCCTCCAGATGAAGAGGCAGCAGGTTAATTGTACGTGCTTTGCTTGCTGGCTCCACTTCTCTACCAGTACTGAGGGGAAGAGAGAGGAAGGAGGTGGTGGGTCCTGGTGCCTCTAAGTCCTCCATCCCTCCAGCTGCTGCCAAATGAAAATTTCTTTCCTAGTGAAACCCTGGGAGAACACAGCAGGGTTCCACATCCTCCAGAGGAAAGGCACCAGTGCCCATGCACAAGGTCCTCAAAGCTGCCAGGTCCAGATGGCTCCAACTCACCCAACCTCAGAGCAGCTCAATCCCAGCAGCAGTTTTGCAACTCAGCCCTGGTTTAAATGTATTTACAGTCATGGATACTACCCATTACATAGACACAGTCTCCTGTCAAGCAGTTAGAGCTAATCCTCCTACAAAGCTACTGCAGTGCTTCTTGCAAATGTGGATAAAGCTAAATATTATTTATATGTGTGTATCATAAGTATAGAAAGGAGGAAGTGGGATCTGTCCTTCCTTAAGTTTCTTAACAAAATTGTCACCTGTCAAACAATAATAAAAGAAAATAAACAAACATTTACAACTCAGTGGTGATGCACACTTTGCCTTGTGTGGATCTGTATTTGTGGAAAACAATAGGAGTAAAGAGCTACTCTAGTACACACAGCCCCAGTGCAGGAGCCAGCAGCTCCCCTTGAGCATTGGCTTCACAAAGGTGAAGGGAACAGATGTTCAAGGCCACAGACACAAAGTCAGAAACCATCAGGAGCTCCAGTGGATGAAGGGATTTAACATCACATCAGTGTAGTCTGTTTCCCCCTACAACCTCTGACTGACCAACTGATGTGCCAGCCAAATATGATTAATAAAATAACAAACTTAAAAAATGGCTGAATATAGAAATTCAGCACTTGGAAACTTTGCAACAGTCAAGACTAATCAAAAGAAATGACAACATTCAGTGGTCCCAGCAGGACAGTGACACATCAATCACAATGTGAGGTCACAGCCATGTCCAGACACTGCAGTGATGGTCACGATGTTCTCATGGTCAGCCCTGCCCAGCTCTGCAGTGCCTTGTGGTCATTCCACCGGAAGGTTCTGCACTCTAACCACATCATCTTCATTATCATCTGCCCCTCCTGGTGTTTGTCACCCAGTCTTCTGGAAATTTTGCCCCATATCAAGAAGCCAACTTAGCATCTTGACAGCATCTTCCTGTCACATTGGAACAGGTCTGAAGCTGTGGCCCCGAACTGAAGCAGCCTGGAGGTGGATGGGTCCTGGGGTGAGCGGTGATAGGATGGATTTGAACACATGCAAAGGATCCCAGCCAGTTCACTGAGCCCTGAATGCAGCTGTGTCCTTGGCCAGGGAAGTGGGTGGTGGTGGGACCTCAGCCAGTCATGTGTGTATACCTGGGACATTTGAATGCTCTATAAAAACAAGTTCTGAGCAATAAAACACTCTGCTTGTTCAGGACACTCGGTGAGTTCGTGCCATCTTTGTCTCCACTAACAACCATTAATATTTTCCCACTACCACAGCCATTAAAGCAAATTTATTCTGCTGCATGCAGGGCATCCATGTCCCCCCACCAGAATTCCTCTGTGTCCTGTAGTCCCACAGCTGGAGAAGGAGAGTGTTGCATCTCTCCCAGTCTAGGAGCCCCCGAGCTATGGATCCATCACCTCTCACAGCACACTGGTCAGGCTGGTCACTTATATAATCACTACTGGCACATTAAAAGCAAGAATTTGTTCAGGAGCACCACAGGATTTCATGAGGTGATGCTAGGTTTGAGGGGTTTCTTTTTGTTCTTTGCTACCACAGCACATCAGGGAAAAACAGATGCCATACAGAGAGGAGAGAACGCTGACACCAATTTCTGGGACTGTTAAAGAGAATTTACAGCCTTTTCTTTCATATAACCCAGAATTCTTCCCTTTTCCATACACAGAAGGCTTCTGAACTAAACCAGATTTAATCCTACATATGTTGATTAACTCAGATTAAAAACTACACAACAGAGAGAACACTCCAAGAGTGCACAGTTTGTGCCTTTTACATGAGCACAGTCCATGTTTCCTTTACAAGGATTCTTTTGGTTTCACCCACACTGCCTCTCACCAGTGGTTTCTCCAGTCCTCAGTCCTGTAACAGAGACAGAGCCTGTGGAGTTTGGAAAAATAAGCTTCTCCACCAAGGACTTCTCAGCACTGCTGTCCAGAGGATGCTCAGTAAATTGGCACTTGTGTGTGTTTTTTAAATTCTAGATTTGTACCAACATGAGCAGAGTCATTACAAAGTACTTAGGGATGTTCAGCAAATTAGAAGGCTGTGCTAGATTAACTTTCCCCAAACCTTATAAAGAAATTTCCCTATTTTAGCACAAAGTGCTGTGTTGTCTATTACCCATCACATCTCACTATTGCTTCCATCTAGTTAAAGAAATCTCTGATTACTTGTAGATGTGAAGTCAGGTTCTTCACCTCTTTAATTTACAGAATAGTCATAATAGAAAATGTGTATCATAAAATAACAAACAAATTACTCTGTAATTATGAAACTGCCTACAGAGAATACACTCTCGAAATGAACACTGAACTTCAAACACCAGAATAAGAAGATATATTATTTTAAAAATAATTAGAAGAAGAAATGTACAGCAGAGAATGACACAGAAGACTGTAATTTCTTGTAAGCTTCTGTTTCACCATTAGCATTTTAAAAAGAAAAATATCCTAATATAAAAGAGACCATAACTTTTACTTCATCAGTGATATTACTTGGCAATTTAAATCACTCCTTCCAGCTTCAGAAATAAATTTCACAGAGTTTGGTTAACAATCTCCTAACATGATTTCAAATACACTCATTAAGACTGGAATCTGAACCAACCCTCTCAACAGCACAAAACTATTTTGCACCACCTCGGCAAAAAAATGTTACTGAACCAGAAGACCAAAAGCAGCATCAATTTCTGTGGAATAAGAAATCTCTTGATCAGATCTTCCATTGGAAATAGAAGATGGGGCCCCTGAGTGGTACTGCACTAGCCATCCTTCAGCTCCAGACTGAAGGCAGGCACTGCTGAGGAGATGCTGTTTTAAACACAGGGATGGTTGCACTATCCTTAACCCAAAAAACCTCCTGTTGTCACTTCATCTCATCTCCTGTCCAAGTGCTTTACTGAAAGAGGCAATGCACAAGTAAATTAGTTTACATTTTTTCATCTGAAAAGCTGTTAAGTTTCCCAAAAGCTGTGAAGCTTTGTCAGAGACACACTCGACACTGAGGGGGAAAAGCTCAGCAGAGCAAGAGTGCTTCATTTACCAACATCCACACACAGACAACACAGGGCTGTCATCCCTTCCCAGAGCTGTTGTGCTTTGGGTTGGTTTTTAAATCCACAGCCGCTCTTGCTTTAGGAAAAAATCATTTACAGAGAGGACAACATTGTACACCAGTGCTTGAGAGCTCCCACTGTACACAGACTGGTGTGTGTGTGTGTGTGTGTGTGTGTGTGTGCAAGGAGGTCAGCCTGCCTCTGCTGTAATTCTGCAAAATTATGGAGACACACACCCCTCAGATATTCTCTTGGACAACTGCCAGTGTCCATCCTCCAAACTGACTGCACAGTCCTGGCTCCGGGGCTCTGTCTCAAAACTGCTGCTGCTGTTTATTCACAGTGGTTCCCATTAGCTTAAGTGCAGTGCTGCTACTTTACAGAGAGAGCTGGGGCTCAAGGGCTGCTGCTTTATTCAGTCTCATATTGTGTCCATTATTACCCAGACATGCCAAACACCACCCCCCCCAAAAAACAAACCCAAAAAACCCCAACCAATCAACCCAAAAAAAACCCTAACAAAACCAAACAAACAAAACCCCCAACCAAAACAAAACAAAAACCCCAAACAAACAAAATCCCCGAACGAGCAAAAAGTAAAAAAAGAAACACAAAACAAATAAAACCCCTACAAACCCAACACTTTGGAGTCTCAGTGCTTTCTTCCCTACCTGAAGAAATGCAGCTGAATCCCATCCCCTCCCTGGAAAAGCATAAGGAACATTTTGAATCTGAAGGACAAGCTGGACTAGAAGTTGGTTGAAGGCCAACACACTGGACTGCCAGACAGTGTTTCTGTGGTTTTATTTCTAATGCACTGGACACACTGTGTGATACTGGTTTGGACTTCAGTTTTTAATGTTCTAAAATGACAATAACAGCAACTGCAAAGGAGCACCCAAAGCTTCTTGATTGTCCCATCTACTCATTTTCCAGCACACGATCAATGAGCAAATGCAATCACACACGTGTCTTTCTCCCCTTCCTCATTCCTGCTGTATTCCATGAGTTTTCAGTTCATTGCTAGAGGGTCAGAAACCCCTGTTCCCACAGTTACCATTTCTGAGGCACCAAAAGCATTTTTCTCCTCTGGGGTTTGAAGTCGTCACCCTCTAAGGGCATAATGAGATCCTAACACACCCATGTTCTATTTATTACCTCCATGGCAAAATTCTCTATTTTAATTTGCTTAACAGGATGCAAAGAGGAAAAAGAGTCTCGGTTCTACAATGGACCTGTATTTTTCAGCACTTTAAACTAAGCAAATGTTTCATTAGAAAATGTTAGGAAAAAACCCCATATCAGTTTAATAGTGGAATGAAGGACTCAATTAATAAAATATCACAGAATTTTTGAGTTTGGGGATCTCTAGAGGTTACTTTGTCCATCAGCCCTGCTCAAACTGGGGCACTTAAAGCAGGCAGCCATTCCATGTTCAGACCATGTTCCAAGGTTTCTATTAAGAACTGCTTAAAATTGTCTATTCTTTAGGGTGAGCAATTCATATCAGCTCGGCACAGACCTTGCTAGGTCATCTTTTGATTTATCTTCCTTCATACAAGAAAAGTAGTTTGAAAGTTAACGATAAAACTTCACTGGCAATTACTTCTTCCTAGAAAGAGTAGGGTGTGAGCACCTAAAACTCCATCAAAGAAGGGAAAGATGGCACAAACTACATGTCTGCATGCTCTGGGAAAACTCAGAATACTTTAAACGAGCCTACTTCAGAATGAACACTGCCTCAGGATGTTTGCATCACATCACTCTCTGGTTCTGATGCTTTGTTTTTGTGGATTTTTCATCGCTTGCCTCGGCCTTGAGATTTTGTAAGGGAACTGGGTAGGAACTGAATTTTAAAATATCTTTATGATTGTCCTCCTTAAAATGTCTAAAAAATCCAATCTCCTTAATCCTAGGACAGATTTATGTATAATTTATATGTACAAACTCCAGTCACATACGCTGACTCCTCTGCTTAAGGCCAGCATTGCTTTTATTTCTAATCGAGATGCACACAGTAACAATGAAACAATGAAGTCTGGCAGCATCAGTTGTACACACAATAAAACAAATATCACTGCTGCAGCCCTTGCAGCTCTCCAGGATAACACTGGAGAATCGTGGAGGTTGATTTGCAGCACAGCACAGACAGTAAGGATCAATGGTTTTGTAGATCTGTACTAGAAAACAGTAGACACAGGAAGCCCTGTTTGCAAAATTAATCTCGTATCTTGCCCATTTTTACCATGTCTTTAAAAGGATTTTAAAGTTTTCCCCTTTATTAAAAAAAATCCTTCAGAATGGCAAATTGCAGGTTGCAAACAATGGAGCAATAACATTACACTTAGCTAGGGAGAATCCATAGCACCAAATGATTCTCTGTATCTCAGACACCATTTGGGCTGCTAACTAGTTCTGGTTATTATTTTAGCACCAAAAATAGAGTAATTTGTGTATTTGCACAGCAATATCTTAGAATACCTAGAATTTACATTAAATTCCAGCTCTAATATAACTGTAAGGGCTGAACGCTCCTTCTCAGAGAGTGAAACTTAGCTGGGTTAGGAGCACATGGAATAGAAGAGATTAAATTGCACACAACTGTTGGTTATATTAAAACAATTAGTCAATGCATAAATAGAAATACAAAAATAATAGCAATAATAATAAAAATAATGTGCCATATGTATCTCAAGGAATTCTAGCCGAATACTCTGAAACCTAATGACAAAATGGCTGTTACTGATTCAAAGGCACAGTTTAAATATTCAGAAGGAAGGAAGACCATCCTGGGATCCAGAGATCTCATTCCTAAATATCCATTCCCCTTGCAGAGAGATCACAGCAGGGGATGTGGCAATAATGAACAATTGGATGCAAGGGCAGAGTTCTGCTGCCACTTAACCAAGGGCTGTCCTCCAGCATTCTCCAATTACTTCCCCAGGCCTCAGAAGAGCTCTCTCCTGTGCAGACATAAAATCTCAAGTGCAGCAAAACAACTTAAACTTGCAGAGGCACATTAAAGCAGAGCTCAAAGGCCGTTAGTCAAAAATCAAGATTTATGGATGTGGGCAGAGGCCACAAATTAATACAGAGTGCAGCATCCAAGGGTGATGTTTGAAGGGATTTGCCAGGTAAGGAAGATGATGAATCTTACACGTGCCAGACTGGAGAAGTGCAGGTGGTTCTGGTTCACACCAACAATTAAGAGTCACTGTCCAGGCACCTCGGAAAGGTGCAGCCCCAGACTCTACAGTGTGCTCCAGAACTGCCTCAACATCTTACATTAAACAGGTTTTTCAAGCAAGTAAGCTGCAGAACAGACATGGAATGACTTTCTGAGAACTTGAACACAACTGAGATTTCACTCCAGGTCTCGGAACTTGTGTAGGTTTTCTAGTAACTAATGGATTGTCTTCTGGTTGAGGTGATTATAATACTTTATGTCACACATGAAAAAGTCTGACCCTGCTGAAAACTACTCCAAAGGTGTCTTTGGGATCCCTGCTAAAATCATGTGGTGACATTGATACAATCAATGCCCCAAATGTGTTTCCTGCCTAGCTGTGGAATTGGCTGGCTCGTGTAATGAAGATATTTTGTGTATTCTGGAATACCTCTAATTATAACTGGGGCAGAGCAAAACTGGACAAGATTCTTTGAAGTATTGCACTCTTCCTTACTATGTTTCAGGCCTTGATATTGCTGGAATAGAACAGTAAAGCTCCTGCCTAATGAAAACCTCAGTCACTCAACCTATGATATTGCTTCTACCAAAGGTAATTTTTATGTTACATAGAGGTTCAGCAACAATTTCATGTGTGGCCTAAATGACAAATGAGAAGGTGGACATGAATAATTTGTGCTCATTACAGCCATTTTTATACTACTAGAGTTTCCAAAAATATTAACAATTAGCAAATGTTGATGAAAGGGTTATGGGTACATTTCAGTGATTTTATTGTGTTTATAATATATAATAGTAGCAACATGAAATGATAAATGTTTAATAAAATTTTCAGCAACATGTGTTATAAATAGATGACTATGCCATAGAAAAATATGCATAATGTTTTCAGATATTTGCTAAACATGTGCTTGCTGTAACTTTTAGAAAAACTATTAATAACAAAATTACCTGGGGTAAAAAAGTTTCCAGACATGTTCAGGAAGCAATTTCTAATTAAACAGAAGAAATTTAAAATCAATTAAATACAATTATAGTGGTCTCTGCCATACTGTAATTGTTTAATGAGTCTTTCTTTCTAAGCTGCCTGGAGATACTGACTACTCCAAATGCTGTATTTGGAGAAGAAACAGGATAAGCTTTCTAATTGTTGTTGTCAGCTGCTGACCAACTTCTTAATTCCAAATTTTTATTCTTAGAGACAAAATATTTATTAGGAAAAAGATATTTTAATGAAAGGCAACATAATGATTTTTGTAGCGTTTTTGTAGGACAAAATCACGTTTTCTTCCCAGTGTGCGGGGATCAGTAAGAGCCTGTTTTAATTACAAAAGTCTTCTCATAAGTAAAAATCTCTGCATTATTATTGGTTATGAGGGTATTTGCTTGATACAGGTGGCTACTTTTAAAGAGAATACATCAATGTCTAAAAGGTGATTAAGTCCAAAGTAGTCACATTTTTCCCTTCTTAGCTGTCAGTAAAGGAGGGAAATCGAGATCCTTCCAGCTGCAGCTGCTCTCCATGCTCAGCACAACCAGTTAAGGCAGCCCTTTATGGAAAGGTGAGACAACTGGTTAAAAAGAAACACTTTTTTACACTCCCTTTATCTTCCATTAATTTCTTGATTTTCTAATATTTTAGGCTGTGGAAATACCCAATGTTCATTATTGCTGGCCCAGCCAGCTGAGGAATACAGAGCAGTTACTACTGCTGACATGGAGACCAGAATTATTTCTCTTTAGGGAGTAGTATTGCTCTGAAAAATAAAAATAAACGAGGTAAGAATAAGGGAGAACATTTTATTTCTCTAATGAGGAACATGAACACACACACCTGTGCACAGCTCTCTCCAAACCCTCCCAACAAATGGACTTGCTGTTCAGAGAGCCTGGGTCCCTTTACAGCTCATGGGTCATATTGTACTTTATAATAACTCCAGCCTAGGCACAGCACTGCACTCATTTGACTCCTTCAAAGTAAATTTTTTTTGCCCTCTGTAAAGTTTCTGTCTGTATTCCATGGTTAGCAAACACCACACACCATGAGTGTTTAATTGTCAAGCCTATCCATTTACCTCACTTTAAACTCTGTCAGCAGCAGAGGAAAGAAATAATTTCAGAGCCTCAATGCCTTGGCAAAATTTTGCTTCATTTCCTGGGGTAAGTTCATTCTCAAGGCTGCTTTTTCTACCTGCTCTCTGATGATGCTATTACCTGGAGGGGGACAAAACTTCTGCAATAATTGGAGCAGCTTCATAAACCAGAGCCTAAATTAACCGAATTCAAATATATGCAGGGAAATTGTTTGCAAGCATAAAATTCCATTCCAATCTGATCTATCGATTGTGCACTTACTCCAGAATTCAATTAACCTGCTGCCTGCAACAGCTCTGCACAAGTGCATAAAACTAAACTCATGGGTAATTGTTTGCAAGATCAGGTCAGTGATTCATCCACATTAAGTTGTTCAAAACTGAAAAGCTTGTGTGGGTACCAATGCCAAGGGCTCCTGCCTTCCATGTACAATTATCACTGATGCCTCCCAGTTTATCTTCACTTGTTCAGTGAAGAAGATGCATATTTACAGAATTTAAATGAAAGTTAATGCATCTCCTACACTAAAATTATACCAGCCCTGTATCCTTCCATCTGGATCAGAGCAGGCAACTCCATTCATGTTCTATTTATACGAAACCTGAGCAGAAAAATGACAGAAAGAGAGAATCAAAAGGGGAAGAACGGCACAAAAGAAACATTTTACACCTGTTCTCTCCAAGAAAAAAAAAATTAAATCACAGATCTCAGTATTAATCTCTCAGTTTTAGACTAGCACAATTTGCTTGCCTTTCTGTCCTTAATTTTATACCTGAATATTACAAGATAAATTTTTCAAAAATGAAGAAATTAAGGTTGTTGTCTCAAAAATGCAAATGTTTCCTGCTACTTATTTCCTAATTGTCTCTGTACATGCTGTAGGTTACATGAAGCCTTCCTGTATAAAAAATAGCAGTAATCAGTCCTCATACTGTAGCACTGAGCAACTCCTGAGCAGGAAAGCCTAAGTGAGTTCCAGATCCCTAGGGGTCAGGAAAATAAAGATTTCTGTCAGCAGACATTGGGTTTCAGATTTACTCTGTCAGGGCACTGCCATATATAATCAGCAGTTGCCAACAGTAGCATTTTCATAAACACAACAATTATGAGAATTTCAGTCACCTCCTGCAAGAAAAAAACAAACAAACAAACAAACAAAAACACAACAAAAAAACCCAACACACAAATGGTATGTTGTTCAAATTGCTGATGTATCTAATTGTATTTTCTTTGATAGATTGCTGTGGTTTTTCAGCACCCCAAACACGTCAGTGGAGAGCTGGAATTAAAAGTAGTGCCCCCACACGTATGATTTGCATCTCACAGTGAATAACCCCATCAGGAGTCTGTGTGTCCCTGATCAGGGAACTGAGCATCAGAAAACTCTCCCTAATTTACAAAGCATTGCAAAGTTCCACTTTATCAATTTTTTCTGTGTGGCTTGAGAGCATCAGGCCAAACATATGTGATTGCTTATGGTTTATTATTAAATACAGTGATCTACATGTACTGCACATTTTATCTGAAAACTGGAGAGCAGTAAACAACCTTATTGCCTATTGCACTCGTAATTCCAGAACAGGTAAGAGGATTTCTCACTAATGTCAGTAAACATTTATTGCATGTTTCACTGTCCACCTAATCAGAATGGGGGATCATTTGCTTCTAATAACCAAGAGGAAAACAGTGTAGATATCCAAGCACAATGACTTTAAAAGAATCTCCCTGGCAGCTCCAGGAGCACACCTTGATGAGTAACTCACCCCTTATAGCAGCACCAGTTGGCAATACAACCTCCTTTGTTTTTCTATGTCTCACTTTTTACTTTTAAGGACAGAGAGGCACTTCTCAAGTCTACTGCTAGTTTCTGTGTGTGACCTTCTGCAGCGTGAACAGAACTCAAAGCAGATGGTGATAAAGTTGCACAGAAGATTTAAGTTATACTCTGATCTGGAGGTCAATCTTGTTTTCAAGAGCTGTTTCAGCTTCTCACAAAAACCCATCCACTTCTCACAGGAGCTAATGGGAATCTTTCAGCTTCTTTCCACAGGGTCTGAATTTATCTTCAGTTTACTTGTTTGCTGCAACAAAAAAGGACAGTAAAAAAGGACCACAGCGTGCTGTAGTTTCAGTGGTCTTCATTAAACATGCAAAAGCAGATAGTGAGCCATGATGTAACTTTTGTTGGTGTGTTTCATTGGTTTATTTTGTTATATAATCAGTTGTACCAGAACTACACAGTGTTCAAGACATTCTACACCCTGAACAAGCAGCAGAGATCCTTACAGCTAATCTGGAGACATGGCATTCCCACAAAAAAAGTACACCAAACACCTGGCTGTGGAAGAAAATGGCTATAGGAAGATGAAGATCACCTTCAAGAAATTATCTCCTAAATGCTCCTCAGATTTGGAAATTGTAACTGCATTTCTCAGCCTGTCTCCTGTGGGAGGATGGATTGTAAGGATAGTGCTGAAAGCAGCCTCCCCTCTGAATTACAGCTGTACCAATTACCAGGGAGTGGGAACAGCCTTACCTGTCCAGTGAGGATG
This sequence comes from Cinclus cinclus, assembly GCF_963662255.1. Lineage (NCBI taxonomy): Eukaryota > Metazoa > Chordata > Aves > Passeriformes > Cinclidae > Cinclus > Cinclus cinclus. Next base: position 7,456,663 of record NC_085065.1, on the reverse strand, counting down.
GGTTACAGGAGTGGGTTAGCTGGTCCAGAGTCAGCTGCAGCTGGAGTCTGCTCTGTGCTATGAGGAAGGGCCATGTGGCTGTGCAAGGGACAGACAGACAGACAGGCTGTGCAAGAGACAGACAGACAGACAGAGTTAGGCTGTGTAAGGGACAGACAGGCTGTGTAAGGGACAGACAGACAGACAGAGTTAGGCTGTGTAAGGGACAGACAGACAGGCTGTGCAAGGGACAGACAGACAGACAGAGTTAGGCTGTGTAAGGGACAGACAGGCTGTGCAAGGGACAGACAGACAGAATTAGGCTGTGTAAGGGACAGACAGACAGACAGAGTTAGGCTGTGTAAGGGACAGACAGACAGGCTGTGCAAGGGACAGACAGACAGACAGAATTAGGCTGTGTAAGGGACAGGATGCAGTCGTGCAGAAGGAAGGAGACAGAAGGGAGAGAGAAAGGAAGCCAGGAGGAGTCAGTGCTGTGTGGTGCTGCCCGTGGGCAGGGTGTAGACAAAAGGCATGGGGAGTTGGTAACACAGTGAGCTGCTGAGCCCACCCCTAGGGGAGCTTTTCTAGAGCCCACCTTTAGGGGAGCTTTTCTAGAGCCCACCTTTAGGGGAGATTTTCTAGAGTCCACCCCTAGGGGAGCTTTTCTAGAGCCCACCTTTAGGGGAGATTTTCTAGAGTCCACCCCTAGGGGAGCTTTTCTAGAGTCCACCCCTAGGGGAGATTTTCTAGAGCCTTTGGAGTGATGAGTGACTTGAGCAAGGGCTGCCTCAGTCAAGCCAGCACCATGGATTGATGCCTGGTGTGAGGAGTGAAGCAGCTGCCCAGATCTGTCTTCTACCCAGATCCTTCCCACCTAATAACAGAGTAATATTCTCTTATTTGCAAGATAAATATTCTGTATGTTGCAAGGAAAACAAAGATCTTGGCCTCAGTAAGCTCTGCTACTGGAAAAGTAGTGCAAAAAGTTCCCTGGAGGTCTCCCAAGGTCTGTGCTATAAGAGCGCTATTGGGTTTGCAGTGAGAGACTCAGCAGGATAAAAACAATAAATTAACTAGATTAGACTAAATAGTTGGACATTCTCTCTTTTGAAAGAGAGAAAATAATCTAATTGAAAAAAATTTAGAAAATAAATTACATACCCTGGGCACAGTTCCAGGAGAAATTGCTGAGACTGATCTTTTGAATCCTTTCATTTCTGCAGAAGAGGAATAATTTCACATTTGGAAGTTTCTGCTAGCTTCTGGGAAACCAGATTAATTGCACAGTCCCAGTTTCAGGATCAAAAATCTTCTGATGTTAGCGTGCATGCTTTTTTTCTTTTGGATTATCTATCCCTTGCTGTTCAGTTCAGATAAATTTCGTAAACTAGAAACTTCATGCCACTTTACTGGAGCTGATACTCTGGATAACTTCAGGACTGGTGAGAAGATTCCTTTGCTGTTACTGTTATTGTATTTCCTAGGTGGTACCTACAGACCAAGCCAGGCTGATGGGAAATTTTGTCAGGAGCTGCTCACACATGGCAAGGAAAGGTCCCGACCCCGGGGGATTTACAAACCACAGTGCAGGGGCACAACCTGTTCTTGAAGTGTCAAAATGCACAAATTCCCCACGTCGTACAGTACCTGGTACAGTTTTTGTGCTTAAGAGCTGTGAAGGGTTAAAGGGAGCAGCTAAAGGGGAAGACAGAAAAGGGAGTGATTTCTGGTCCTGGGGATCGATTGCAGGACACGAGGCAGGAATGGGCAGGGCAGTATAAAGTAGGGACAGAGGAAACTCAAACTACAGCGAGGTCTCTAAACACCAACAGGGCCCCTGCTTTTTAGCTCCAGTTCTCTCCAGTTTTCTTGTCTAGGTCATCCAAGGAGAAGGGAACTAATGCACAGACCCCGGTGCTGCTGCAGTGAATAAATATTTACTGTGTCCAGTCCTGGACTGCCACTATTACCATTGCTGCTAGAGAAAGTCTTTGCGGCCACACTGAACTTGTGCTGGTTTATGTTAGTATTATATTTTAATGTCTCCAATTCAGTTCTTGCTCTCTCCAGATACAGTGTTTCAGTTTTTTTCCAGAATTCTCAGAACTAGATGAAAAATAGTATAATTTCTGTCAGAAAAAAAAGGTATTATGAAACTCTATTCTGCTTTAAATTTTTAACCAGCACCACAGAGTCTTTGAGCAGTTGCCTCAAATTAGACTTAAAATGAACCTTTGATAACTCCAAGCTTTGATAAATTCTGTCCTGTTCTGAGTTTTATTGATAGTCCCTTATTTTAGCTTGTGGGAGCAGAGAAATCCAATCTAACAATGAAGATGCCATGAAAGAAATTGCACTGTGTGAGTCCTCCGTCTGCCTGACAAGCCTCAGGGGTGCTCCAGGCATCTGGGGGTTCATCCAAGCAAGACTCCTGGGCACCCAAGGCTACCTGCTGCAGGATCTTTCTGATTCCCTTAGAGATCAAATAGCTGTAACTACTTATTATAAGCCTAAATCAAACAAATATTGCACAGTGCAGATTATTCTTCTGTTCCCATGCCATGAAAGCACAATGCAGCCAGGCAGTGCCTCTCCATGAGCAGAACTGAGAGGCTAGGCAACACTAAGAAGTTTTTAATGTTGATGCTTGGGCTGCTAATGGAATAACCCCTCCAGATTTTAGTTTCCAGATACTAAGCCCACTTGCTTGCCTTTGCAGTAAGTTATTCAGCCATAAAGAGAGGAAAGCCATGTCATGGAGAGCACTGATATATGAGCTGCCATCATCATCTAAGGACATATTTTCAGTGTGATTTCTTGGCATTGACTGTTGAGCACTCAGCTTGTCCTGTAGGTCCTCACAATACTTGATATAAGCCAAGAGCAGAAAAATATTTCCAGAGCACAAGGCAAAATACCATAAGGCTTAGGGTTCAACATTATCCTTTCCACTCATTTAAGTGGCTCCACAGCCATTCTTTCAAACCTCTTAAACCTTCCTTCCTTCCCTTCAACATTCACCATAAAAAGTGTTCTCCTCTGGATACAATGCCAAGGTCCACATTTCCCCGAGCGTTGGTCATTCCTCAAACCTAAATGCTTGTTTGGATTCTATATCTCACAGGGCTAAAGCCAAGGAGCTTTTTACACCCTCCCTAATGCAGTTCCTGACCCCCACAAATCTCCTGCTTCCACCAGTCCTGATCAATACAGCACTGAAGTTGTCACTGCCCATTTCTTTGTGCAAACTTGCTGCTGACCTCACTGCTGTTCCATTCCCCTCTGCTCCACCAACAGCTCCTTTAAATCAATTATTTATCAGACCCACTGGGACTTCAATACTAATTGCAATGAGATTTGTGGCTTCTGGACCAAAATGAAGTCCCATAACACAAAAAGTTTTCTGTTCATACCTCATTTTCCAATTTCTTTTGAAGTCCCTACGAAACAGCCAGACCCTTGAAGGGCTGAGATTTTATAGCTCTTTGTCAGCACTTACTGAAATTATCCCCTACACAATGAGAAATCCAGTGTTGGAGGCAAGAAGATGGCATTACCTTCTTCCTGAGTGCCTTGCCAGCTGAGCCCTCAGGGCTTTATTTCCCACCATCTGTAACACCTCTCTGCTTTCTCTTTATATTCAGCTCCATGAGGATCCTCTCACACACTTTGTGTCTAATATGTTGTCTCAGATGCTGTGAGTTCCTCTCCAGGATTGATCTAAGCTACCCATGTAGCACAGAATACTTTGGATTTTGTTTTTCAGAAATATTAGCAGCGCTCACCGTTTCTGTAAGGAAAACCAATTCAACAGAGAGAAACCTCAGCACTGGGAATGAGGAAGCTTTTAAAAGATTTGAGAAAACCTGGTAGATTCCACAGTGCATTCTTCCATTTCAGTTTGGTTGCAGCAACATGGAAAAAGGGTCTCAGTGGTGAATTACGACTCATCTATACAACCCCTATGTGAGAAATGTACTCTTATCAAAGTCTCATAGGCACTACTGTATTGGCTTTGAGAAACCTTCAGGTATAAACAATTCCATTAATCAACAACTTGTCTACAGCAAATATCCCCAAACAGCACAAGAAACTGCAATTCCCATACAGGATACAGAGGTAAAAACTCCCAGTTTGATACATTAGGAATGAGAATAGGGAGCCTAGCTGGGATGGAGTGGAACCCAAAAAAACCCAACTCCCATGAGTGGAACCCAAATCCCAACGTTAATTTTCTTTTGAAACACTGAGTTCCTGTAACCTAAGGAGAATTAAGCACATAAGAGCTCAAATTCCAGCCAGGACATGGGACACACGCACACAAAAAAAAATCTGTCTTTTCCAGGACATCCTTCAGCATTCAAATCCCCAAGCCATAAATGGCATATATCAGCACTGGATAATTTGGCAAAGAATACGCCACATAAATTGGTAGGGGAGAAACACCAATTGGTGACATGCAAGTATTGCTTTGACCTCGGGGGTCAAATTTCTGAGAAACTGCTAAATTACAGAAGTGTTTGACTGCCCAACTCCCCCTGGCTTAAGGGAATAGATGCACTTAGGGACTGGAGCTGTAGAAAGCCAGGAAAACTGCCTCAGGCACGTTTTGCCATGGCTTTTACATCACTTCAGAATGGTTGCTGCTATCAGAGCAAAGCCAGCTGCTAAAAGCACTCTCAGCAAACTTTTCCCTGCCTCTGCAGGAATTAAGCACACTTACCTCACCAGCTTCCAAAGCCACGTGAAGCAAACCAGATTATTTTGGGATGAGAATTCTCGCGCCACGGCCGCCGCTGCTCAATGCAACCGCAACAAACAGGCTTTTTATTCCTTCCCTAAAACCATTACCACAGCTGGGCTGCTGGTTCATCACAGCCCTGCATGCAACACGTATGTCCCCAGCCCAGGTCCCCTGCAAGGTCTGTGATGTGTGATAGGAAATGCTGCATTTACTTCTCGTTTTTCTGAGCACTGTGGAGCTCTGCAGAGGTGCTGGAGGGTGATGCAGAACCTGAAAGGGCTTCTTGTCTTCTCTCATCAAATTCCATAGATCTCAGATGTACAGTACAAGCAGAACATATAATTTAAGTCACAGCAAAATGTATCAAAAAAAACCCAAGGCTTAAGAGAATCAGCCTTTTGTGCTACTACCAATTCATCTCCCCCACACTCAGCACACCAGCCATGCTAGAAAAAAGCACAGACGTAGAAATAAGAATAAATAGAAATAAGCAGAAATAGAAATAAGCAGAAATAAGCAGTAATGTATTTCATTTCAAATACAGACTTTTTTATCATTACAACTCTCTGGAACTGAAGATACTGTCCATTATAGAACTAAATATTCTATTTATCCATGCAAGAGGGATCATGCACTTTTCTTGACATACTTTAGGACTGTAGAGGATTTTAGGACTGGAGTCCAACAGGGGATGTCAGTGCATCAAATACTTGAGGCTTTTGCCAGAGCAGTGAACAGTGATGCATCGCTCTCATTACTGTCAATAAAATCACAGAGCTTTGATGAAGGTCTCAGTGTAATAGGGAAGGGTTAAGGAATGACAAGCTCTTGAGCTGGGTACATAAAGGATGCCAAAATTTTAAGACAAGAGAAAAATCAATGATTTTTCTATCTGGCTAAGTTAATGGGGATGGATGCAGTTCTCTACCACAGCAAAAATTTAGGTTATTACTGGAACAGAATTTTAATCCTGTTAAGGGCCCAAGCAATAGGTGATCACAGATCAGCAGAGATTCTGCACTTGGATAGCCCAGGGACTGAAAGGGTAACTCACCTGACAGACCCTCAGCTTGTGAATGACTCTATCAAGTCAAATAAGAGAGATTCAATACAACTTATTAATAATTAGTTCTAGCATAAAGTATTAGAGACATTCTGGCCTGCATTAATATTTTGCCTAAAGTGATATGCACCCTTTCCCTATGTGTCATTCTCTTTAATACACCCAAGGTCCAGCTCCTGCTCTTGCTGCCAAAACATGTCTGATCAGTTTGTGCCCTCCCCCTCCCAGCTTAATTTGCTCTGTAAAGGAGACCTCACAGAGTTGCTTCACAATTCTTAATAGTAAAATTTTTATCCAGCTTTTCATCATAGCAATTTGTCCCTGTTACAAAGTAAATTTTTACACATATTAAATAAAAATGAGTCTGCAGCTATGAAATGAAAAGGCATTATCACCAGCTAACCTGAAAGGATGCAACAGAGGCCAATTGCCTACACATATGTTAAGATTATGGTTTAAAGGTTGTTTATTGACAAGAAACCATTGGGACTTTGCAGCAAAGAACAGGTATAAGGATGGACTGGATTCACCACTTTTAGCTCCAAGGAAAATACCAGTGTGTCTTTTTTTCAGTATCAATGTCAAGAACAATCAAGAACACATTTGGTGCCTACGTATCCAGCACAACTGTGTTTCCAGAAGAAAGCAGGGCAATTATTATTTCTCATTAGCCACCCAGGTGCAGGGTGGGGTGACTAAAAGAGGGCTCTGGGCAGTGTGGCAAACAGGAGCAGGCGTGGCACGTCTTCTCTTGAATTGGATTTCTTTACAGAAACAGTGAGCGCTACTAATATTTCTGAAAAACAAAACACACGTCTTCAGGCTACAGCTATAAGAGAAGTTTGACAGACTCCTGTTGTCACAAAAATCAGCAGCTTGATGGAGCATTCTGGGTCACAGTGATTTCTCCATAGCTGAACTGTCTCAAGAAAAACAGAAGGTCAACACATTACAAAGATTTATTTGTTGGAAACATTAAGTTTTTATCTAAGCAGCCTGACAGTCTTTCAAGCATTTATACAGGTACAATTTATAGGTTATAACACACGACATTACCAATGTATTCTACCCTTTGAAAGAACACTTCCTTACTTTTACAATTTAATATTCACTGCTGAGCTGTCCTTGCTTGTAAAGAACTGTCAGGTTCAAATGGAGAATTAGATGATCCAAGACATCTTGTCTTTGGTGAATAAATATTTTACAATATTGAATTTGCTAGAAGAGTAATAAAGATCCTTATTCTGTATTTGCAAGTTATTATCTCTTTTTCCCAATGTTGCCCAAATTGCAGTATTTGCACACAGGCTGGTTCTTCCTTAACCTGAACAAAGACTTGGCAATCTTCCTGTTTATCATGCTAATCCTTGTGTGCCACAGCTTAGTTTATCTTTAAAGGTTAAGCAGAAATAATCAACACACAGAGCTGGGAAAAAAAAAAAAAGAAAAAAAAAAAGTTGCAAATTATGCCTAGTTACAAAATTCCCAAGACTGATTTTTCTTCACTGGAGTTACCATGGGCAGCTGAAGGTTCCAAGAATAACAATGCTCTCAATATAAGCATTCAAGAAAAAAAAAAAAAGAAAAAAGTAAAAAAAAAAAAGTTATGGAGTATGGATTAAATGACATAGTGAAATCAAAAATTTCAGTTAAACACAACTCCCAGCACACTGGCAACGTCCTCTGAGAAGATTTTCTGCATGTGTAAGGAAATATTTTGGGTTCAGGAGAATAGAACACTTCCTACTTGGCATTTTCTGAGAGAACAGAGGCATCAGTCACATAATTTGCTCTGCTGTAAAGCATTTTGGAAACTCTGGCATTACCTAGGAGCAGATGGCTGAGACCCAGCCTGTGCTGAGACAGCCCTGGAAAAGCAGATTTTCTGAGTCAGCAGGAAAAGCACAACTTCAATCGAGGGTCTGATATTCAAGTGTGCCCAACACCTGCCTCCTCCCTGGGACCACAAACTTCATCAATCCCCTATCACTGACCAGAAGTTTGAAAGAAATGATGGGGAGTTCTCTGCAGCGTTTTCCTTTTGGTGATTTTTCCTGACAGCACTACCTAACAGCTCCTTTTGTTTGTCTAAGAGACAAATTAGATACATTTTTGGTTTTAGTTGCAGCAGTCGTCATTGGTGTGAGACAATACATTTGGAACCTTAATAAAATAATACAAGGGTAAGATATCTTGAGCTAAAGTACTTGAAAATGTTTTGATGGTGAAATAATTCTACTAATTACCATAAATAGACTGGAAAAAAAAACTTCCAGAGCACTCCAAGAGTAAAAGACATTAAAGACAGCTGAAGTACTCAATAAGATATAGAAGGTTATTAACTCATTGCTGCTGTTCATCTGAAGCTGCTTAAGCCTTTAAATTCTTACTTACTACAGAGAATAAGTGTGCCATAAATAATATATGTTTGGGGAAGTTTTAATTATTGTTGCCAAAGGCTTCTCACACAAAAGCCCATTTAACATGTCCATAAACATCCAGACGTTTATAGGAACAATTCCAAGCACTCATTTTAGCACAGCTAATGCTGTTTTGTTTGTGAAGATAAAGAGTATTTGGGGGTTTATATAATTTCCTATTGTAAGGACTCAGGGGATTTATAACATTCCCTACTCAATGAATTCCCATGCTCTTCCCTATTACAATTGCATATTGTGTTTTACCTAATCCTTACTACTGTTGAGCATTTATTGACAGACTTTTCTTGCCTTTGAGACCCACAGCATCAACACAGAATCAAGGTGTAGTAGTCAATACACCAGAGAATGTCTCATACATCACCAATGGTGTCAAGCAGATGTTTATCAGATCTCTGTCTATAAAATTATGCTGAAATCTTATGAATGGTGAAGGCTGCACCTCCACAGCAGCTTCCTCCAGACAAGAGCTCAGCAAGCATCCCGTTATGAAGTGTCATCCAGAGGGACCCGGACAAGCTCAGAATTGTCCCATAAGAATCTCAGGAGACTGAATAACCCAAAGTGTGAAGCCCAGGCTGGGTGGAGCTCTGAGCAGCATGGTTTAGTGAAAGGTGTCCCTGCCCATGGCATGGAACCAGGTGATCTTTAAGGTTCCTTCCAACCCAAGCCACTCTGTGGTCACCACTGCCACTTCTCTGGCACAGATTATCCACAACAGCATTTAAGGATGTCACCCAGATTCTGTCCAAGTCAATAGAATAGGGCCAAACATCCCACTTTTGGTCATACAAACAAGGCAATTAACAAAAGTAAATTTAAAACCAGAGTCTTTTGGGTCTACGGAGCAGAGAAGGAAAAGAAAGTACAGCAGTAACCACACAAAATTAATACAGAAAATCAAGAGCCACCTTTCTTGTCTTCCAGCAATCTTAATTAGCACTGTAGTAGTGAAAAGGCACTGACTCCAAAGGAATGCTCATCTTCAAGCAGCCCTAACTACTAAGTCTAGAAAGAAAAACTATTTTTTCCTAAGAACTCCTTGGTAGAGAAAAAAAAAGGATCTCAAAAACAATCCAGACATTGTACTGTTCAATATATACATGGAAGTATTTACAGGAAACGAGTGTAAGGTGCAGCACAACAGATTGTCTTTTTCCTAGGAATTACTGTAATTAATTCTGCAAAGGGTAGAAATGGGACTGAGTCAGAAAATTGAGACCCAGCCTTAGTACAGAACTTGGACACAACTGAAAAACCAAGGATTCTAAGAAAACGTTATGTATTAGTCAGCATTAAAGAAGCAAAGAAAATCCATAGCAGCAGTCAAACTTTCTTGCAAGTTTTCCGTTACTTCCTTTACTTGACAGTGAGTAAAAGGACCAAAGGACAGTGATCCATCAGCCTGGCAAGAGCCCCACTCCATCCCCCAGGGACCTCCCTGGCAGCCAGGAGAAGGGAAACAGCCAAGCAAGAGCAAGGTGATGGGGGAATGTCCAGTGACTCCTCAGTCCCAGAGCAGCCAGACCAAACCAGAGCAGCTCTGGGGCTGCTCTGACACTCCCAGGAGCAAACATCAGGTGTTGTTACAATCAGCTGCTAGAAGAGATTTTATTAATTCCTGCTTCAGACAGCACACACATGATGACATTACTTTCCCATCTTGTGGCTTATTAACAGGAATTTCATGGTTTTGGGGTTGGGGCTTTTTGTCGTTTGTTTCTCCTTTCTTGTGCTGCCCATGTGTCCTTTAAAAAGATAGTCCATGTAACAGTACATGAAGACCATCCAGTTTGTCCTTACAGCATTCCACATTCCAACTACTCCTCCACTGGTTGTCATTAAACTTATCCCTGTGGAAGACCTCCACAGACTTTCTGCAGAAATACTTAGAAGAAAATCGCCTGGGCTGTTCACAGAAGTAAAACTTGTTGTAAATTAAGGAAAAAGAAACACGCAATCCTCCGTGCTAAAAATAATGAAAACACACGAAGGGAAAGGGGGAGGGCTAGCAGGAGAAACTGCATTCCCATTTTCAGTGTTTGCCATTTGAGCCCTTCTCTGTTGTATTGATTTTGTGTTGCAACAATTTAAAACAAATAGCCCAAAAGGCAATGGTTGCAAAATAATGGTCACTCTGGAATAGACTCGCAGGATGGAACAGAATGCAAAGTTATTGACCAGCTCTCCACTGTGAGGTGATGCAGCTGCACTGACAGGAAAGCAGCCAAGGGCTCTTGCTCTAGAAGACAGATATCACCCACTGACTGGGAAACCATAGATCTTAGAAACTAAAGACAATTTTCACACTCCAACAAATTAGTAATGGAAACCCCATTTGTAAACAGTATTCTCCAGGGTGCTCAGACATACATGCCTCAGATACATTTTAAAATTAGCTTTGTCTCAGACCTGCCAAATCTCTCAAAGAGAAATTTAGTTTGAGGCTTCCAGTTAATTTTTTTTTTTTTCACACAGTAGAGCTGATTTAACATGTAAGTGTTGACTGACATACTGTGAGATTTTGCTCCCATTTCAAGGAAAATAACCCAGATCACAGGGATGTTATATAGGAATGACCTGTTTCTCCACCAGCAGTCAAAATGATTTCCATGTGCTGTGCTGGTGTGACAAATGCAGGAACACCACACACACGGTCAGCCTGGCAATGCTTGGCATCTCTGGACATGTCAGTGTTAACTCTCCTGAGCTCTTTAAGTACTCAGCACACCTCTTCCTAATGCTGCTAATGTTCATTTCATTAAGGTAAAAGTAATTATAGTTTTGCATGCTTTACTCTTCACCCTTATTCACAATTCCAACAGCTAATATGAGGTGCCAAACCACTACTAATTGAAAATTGATTTTAGATTCAATTAAATGGCAAGCCCCAAAGGTAAATGTGCATGCACCGGTCTCATCAGTCCCAAGCTGAATTTCAGTGGCAGTCACTGACACAATCAGCACCTCCAACTGCAACAGTGGCACCTACAGATGATGTCTGCAGAATACATGCAACTAAAACTTCAGCTTTTCATTTCTAAGGAACAAGAGACGCAATTAGGCATTCTCAGGTGTTGCTTAACATTGTGACAGCAACAATTTGTGATGGTTAATCATTGCTAGACGTGGAAGATGAGCCCAAACTCACAGTGCCCTACTGAGAAATTGTTTTATTTTTAAAGGGAACACCAAAGCTGCCAAAAAAACCATTTTTCTGTTTCTCATACAGAGGGACTGGCATTTTTAATTTTTAATTAGGTCTCTCAGTGACCTCCTCTTTTGAACTGACAACCTTGTACTTGCTCCACCTTGGGATGAGCACCCCTAGGCTCAGCTTCATGGAAGACAAGCAGTCTCAGGCAATCAGTCCCAGAACTGGGCATCAAAATGGAAAACATAGTTAACAGAGAAATACTTTTAAAGGGGTAAGAGAAACAAGACAATTTAAATAAAGTAAACAAAAAGAGGAGTACTTAAAATGCCCTTCTGTACTAAAACTGTTTATTTTATCTGAAAACAAAGTAGTATTTGCCAAGTTACTCGAGTGCTTCAATGGATGCCTCTGATAATGGTCCTGTGGTCCCTGTGTGGCAGAGAAAGCTGTGTGCACTGGACAGCATGCCATTTTACAATCAACTCATTTCTATAAAAATAGAACAAATTTCCAATTTGCAAGAAAGACATGCACTATCAGAAATGTGGCTTAAAAGGATGGAACAGCTGATGCTACAAAATCTGCGTGGGCTAATTTGCTTATTTCCCAGAGTAGTGCTATTATAACCATGATGCAAAATCTAGTTCTGGGCTATAACCTTTTTATGGAAATAATGTACTCTGATGTTTACTCAGCCCAGCTTGGCCCCATCCATTTCCCCCAGTAATTTAGAGATGAAGGGTATGTCAACATGGACTTACCTGGAGCACCACTCACACAGAACTCCATTTTCAAATACTCCTAATCTTCCAAGGTAATTTTTCACTAATGTCTGGGGAGGGTTTAGCAATGGTGATTTTCTCTGTACACAATTTACTCTTCTGGGATCAGGCAAACTGAGTGAAATGATGAAGAAAGGCAGTTCTACTGGAATGCCCTTGGGCTGGTTCTCTGTTGCTCACATTTTTCATACCATCTAACACCTGAAACATTGAGTTAATTATGGTTTTAATATATTATTTCTTAAGAACTTTCAAGTTAAAAATGCTTCAAATTCAGACATCTTCTTGATACGCAAAAAATTATAATTTGGCTACCATCACTATTGACAGTACTATTCATGATACTCCCCTAGATTTTGCAACAGACTTTGGCTCCAGCTTCAGTCAGAGCCTTGCACATTATTTCTAATTTCCCTTTCATTTATATATGGAGCCTGCCTGGCTTCTGTGAGGGATGTCCAAGTATGGAAAATATATGACTTACCAAACATTATCCAAGAAGCTGGGGATGTAACTGGGGTCTCTAAAGTCCTGAGCTATTAGCATAATGAGAACATTGCCAGGTACAGCTTCAGTGTCACTGCACTTTTATTCCTGGGTAATAGAAGCAATAGGCAAAAGAAAGCAGAGCCCAGGTAAGAAAAAGTCCAAGAGGCAAGAAGTGGGCACAGGTGAGTTTTATGAGCAGTGGAAGCTGGAGAGATGGCTGTGGACAGCACTGACTGGGCAGCAGGAACTCTCCCTCAGATACAAACAGCATCTTTGATGTTAAATAGATGAGATTTAAAGATAAAAGTTGGTCCTCAACACTGGAGCACCGCTGAAATGCAGAGGCTGAAAGATACTGCTTTGAGCTGAGAGTGCAAATCCTGCAGTCTCTGAGCAGGACTGGCCTCCCTGGGCAGCCTTCCCTGCCTCTGCTGCCTCCCACCCTGGGCCATGCACAAGCTCCTGAACCTTCAATCAAGCCACGATTGTCAAAGTAAAGAGCTGTCACCCACACAAATCACTACTGCACCTGCCCAGGGTTTCCCACTCTGGGGGCTAATTGCACTAAATAATGTTGTGTAATAATAATAAAAAAAAGCCAAACCAACCAAACTTTCATTTCCCAAGGCATTTAAGGCACATAACTATGCAATTCCAGTTTAAATTAATGGAAAGTGTGCATCTTCATTCTCTTGAGAGCACTTTGAGAATGTCAGAACAAATCAATAAAATCAAAACACTCTTTCTGCAAAATGGGGATAATAATAAAGACCAAAGCAGGGAGAAGCTATTGATAGTATATTCTGCATTTCTCATTCTTCTGCTGTAGCCCTTTCCCAGCAGCATTCCCCTTTCTTCAAAGAGGGAAAGTTGGTCACACTCACTAAAACTAGTGCCCTGAAGCTTCCTTTACACAATTACTTCATGTAACTGCAATTACATGTTAGCCCAGCATAGTGGGAGCTTAGCTGAATGTCTGGAATCTCTAAAGAAAAGTTATTCTCTTAAAAAAAAATAGAAAAGTTGAAAGGAAAGCTGAGCACTCTACTGTCTACCGATTTTGAAGTCACCAAGGAATAAGATGAGGACAAAGCACACCAAGTGAAAAACTTAAGAGACAAAATTTTTACCCAGACCCTGAAGAAAGCTGAGCTGGAGAAGGAGGAGTGAGTGTTGATGGCACAGGTCCTCCCACAGGCAGGAAGTCTGTGCCATTCTGCTCACATGCAATTCCCCAAATGGTTCAGGAGAAGCTGACTGGGGCAGAGCAGCCCTGGGCAGGAGGGAAGAGGGCACAGTGAGCCCACAGGGGCAGGTCTGGACTGCACAGGCAGGCTGAGGGAGGGGTGGGTTACAGGATTTCCACTTAGTGTGCATGAAGGGATCCCTTAAAACCAGTGCCCGTGAGTGGAAGTAGCTGCTGTGTGCTGGTGCAGAGCTCAGCAGAGTCTGAACTTCAAGCAGCAGAGTCCAAGGATGGGGAGAAGCCCTGGCACTACTGAACATAATGCAGCAGGACTTATCCAACAACTGCTGGACTCCATGGAGACTGCAACTCCACGCTTTTCCAATTGTTTTGGTGGCTCAGCTTGGCATCAGCACAAAATACGATGGAGAAAAAATGGATTGCACGGAACTTCATAGAGAGAGCACATCAGTATGTGCATGAAAATAACTGCACAGTGATCTAGGGTTCATTAGTGTGCCTTAGATGTTAAATTCTTTTGGGTGAAATACACTGACTTTAAATCCACTTTGAGGGAGCTGCACAGAGCCCTAAACACATCATAAGATATCAGCTGTGAGATGGCAAGGGAACTCCAGCAGCCACAACTCTTCTACTCTCCCAGAAATGCACAATGTTACTCCATTAAGCAAAGACCAGTCTGAGAAGCAGCCTGGATTAAGGATGCACATCTAATTAAAGAGGTAAATAATTGTGGTGATGTACCCTGAACAAGAGGCAAAATATATAATGCAGCAGGAAATAAGAAATCTGGGGTTTTGATTAAACTACGTTTCTAAAGGTAGGTAGGACTATAAAGTGCCAAATATTAATGCAGAGTAGCTTAATATAAATTAGACTAAGAGTTGGTTTTCTTCAGACAGTACTGTTGAACTTAATTGTTACAGCTTTCTTTCGGGGAGGGAAAGAAGCTGACATTAATTATTGAGAAGACCCCGATGTTCCACAAAAATCAGATATCTGGGGTTGAAGGGGGCAACTCAGCAAAACCTGTACTTAGGAAAAGGCTTGACCCATCTCTTCAAGCAACATGCATTGCTGTAAATTATTTCAATTTTTTTGTGTCTCTGAAATAAGAATTTCCCACCCAAATTTGGGGAAGGACCAAAGAGCCCCAAATATTCTGCCCCCACCCCCTCCCACAAATGTAAAGGCAGAAGAAAAAAGGTCTATGCTGCCAATTCTCCTTTGTGCACAGGTGAACAGAACCTATAAAACCAGGAAATTTGCCCCATCATACATCACAGCCCCCAGCAGTAACCAGGGATGTTGCTGTGCTGGGAAAAAATTTATTAATCAAATATTGCATCAACCTTTGTTCTTAACATTACATCAATCCTAATTCAACAGCATCTCCATGGTTACACTGTTATTACATTTTAGCCTTGCAGGTTTCTTATCAAGATGTACCAAAAAAAAATCTCAGTATTCATTCTATACACATTCCAAACAAATAATCTGGCTATCATATGTACTCTATTAACATGAGGCCACAATCCCTATTCCTTAATTAACACAGACCCACAATAGCATCTTCTCTGTCAAAAGCAAGTTATTGTATATTCTCTCTCCCAGAGTCCAATCCCCAATACAAAACAGCAAAGCTCCTAATTAGCATTAGCTGCCCATCTTAGGGAGCTGCTTCCATCAATTTGCATTCCTGTATTACTAAGAACTCTTTTTCTGCAATCAGCAGGACCATTAAAGTTATAAAAACATCCACAACAGCACAGGGGAAAGAAAATTTATCAGAGCTTTGTCAAAGAGGAAGAGCTGAAGAGAGGCTTTAAAAGTTTTATTTTTTAAAAAACTAAAATAGCTTTCAAATAACACTAACAAGAGTATGTCATCACAACTGAGGCTTCATCTCAAAGCATAACAAAACCCTAAATCATGCAATCTACCAAAGATGGAAGAAACTCTCTGACAGTCCAAGCAAATTGTGGTGATTTGATTCCATTTAATCGATTTTCTTAAGGTCTTGCACAGAAATCCACTAAAATAGAGAGTGAAAAATTGTCAGTGTGACTAAAACAGATCCTTGGCTTCAGGATAATTTGGTATCCCATCAGATTCCAGACTTTAACAACCCACTCCCTTCAGGACTCTTGCCTTTGTATTCCTGTTGCTCTTCACTTTCTATTTCTTTGCAAGGGTTCATCTTGTGACTGTGAATCACAATGTTCATTAAATGATGAACGCAAACATTGATTCAGCCTCTCTTGCTTCACTGAGATGATCTGGTTTGCTCCTGATTTATTCCATGTCTGCCTGAGACTCCACCTGCATCTCCTGGTCCCAGGCTTCTGGAATTTGTGTCCCACGTGTGGGCTTTGCAGCTGGGATGTTCTGAGCACCTGCTCTGACCTGTCTTTAAACAGGACTCCAGACTACACACCTACAAAGTAATTGGAGCAGAGGTTTAGAATTTCAGTCAGCCAGGTAAAGCTCAAATAACACAGACTATGAGAAAAGTGGTTTTAAAATAATTTTTAGGGATGAGGAAGGTTCAGTTTTTCAGCAAGAATGAGCCCTAACTTTGCATTTCTGATCCAGATGCGTGTTTTCAATGAAAATTAGGAAAATAAAAACACAAGAAGAATGACTGGAATGAGATTTGCCCCAGTCTGGGAATTCAAGATAGAGGCATTAGGATGATTACACTGAAGTAACTGGACATTGATATGTCCAAGCATTTCCTACAGTGCAGCAATTTAAGTTGCATTTAAAGGCTTCCTCTACAGGTCTGTGTTTTTTCTTCCCAAACAGCTGAGGACATCCTGGGATATCCCATCCCATGTCTGTCACTCAAAAGCACAATGATTACAACAATTACAATATGATTAAAAACTCATTATCAGAAATATCTCTACAGCATACTGAAAACAAACATTTCTAAGGTAATTTTTCTCACAGCATTCAGTAGATGATGCCATTTAATTGGCTGACAGCCAAATAAGTTACTTATAATGAATATTTTCTTTCAGAAATGACAGCTTTCTGCCTCTTAATTGCACCTGAATGGTGTATGATTTTCTGCAATATACTTCTTATTCAAAACAAAATTTGTGTGTTCTATCATTTGGGAAATTAAGCAACACACAGAGGATTATTTCCTGCAGGTCTGCAAAAGGTAGAGTTAATTTTACATTCATTTAAGCAAATATCCACATTTGAACTAACCTGTAGATTGCATTGCTGAACCAAATGGACAGACAGGGTCATAGTATTTAGATAGGAATTGAAAAGGGAGAGTCAGACTCTTGTAATTTGAAAGAGTAACAAAATTTAGCTTGTCTTGTTCCAGGCAACTACAGCAATTATCTTGCCATTCCATGTGTAACATGGGTTTTCAAAGTGAGATAGTTATTCTGCAAAACAATTCCTGCAATAAAAAGATCATAGTACTATAATTATTTTAACTTTATACTGCAGTTAACACGATGGGAATTGTTTGGGCTGGCAGACCCAAAGATTTATTAATTGCATAGAGCAGACAGCTCTGAGCTGTGGTCAGGAAAGTTTTCCTGAAAAGCTGCTGCTTGAATATAATGAATGAAATCAGTAAGAGAAAAGCAATGCTTAAGAATGATGTTTATTGAGTTATTCCTGGTAGTCAGCACTGATGAAAAAGCCAGGACACAACCCTGACATGACAAGAGCAGCGCTGAGATTGGACTGTCTGTCCCCAGGGCTGCTGCTCTGCTTTTGATCTGGCATAGCTGATAGCAGCATCAGGGCTCCAAATGGACAATTTTCCAGCAATAAGGAAAAGATTACAAGACAAACTGCTCTATAAAGCGGCAGAGGGGGGAGAAGGGGTGGGGGGGGGGGAATAAAAATTGAAACAAGAGCAATAGAAGTTTCACTGCATTCCAAGTATGAGGGAAGTAAATGTTTCCAATAAAAAAGCTCAAGCCGAGGAGTGTTATTTATCAGGGAACATCTGTTTGGCTGCCCACTGTCTGTGCTAGTATGGCCTGACATGCATACTTATGGAGAGAACACAGCCTGGCTTGGCAGCAGGGAGAGGTGCTCCGAGGAAAGAGTGGATATATCCCCATCTGTACTGTCAGGAATCCTGGATTCCTGCTGGTATTTCTAATGCCAGCCTTCTTTCACCAATTCATCCCTGTACTGAATCCCAGGAACTATTTTAACTTCATATGCTAAGTACCCTGTAAGATTTCATCTGTTCTTGTTCTTAATTCTTTCTTTTATCCGTTGTTTTGTTTTGGTTTGGTTTTTTTCAGCTACCCAGATGCCTACATAATTCCATTTACAGAACATAATTTATTCTGGAGAGCAGTGGATCCTTCTGACAAGAATTTATCTAGCTTCTACATCCAGCTTGGTCTTTGGCAGCCTATACCTTCATCCTACAATATTTTTAAATTACCAGAGGATGAAGGAGAAGACTTATATAGATGATTAAGTTCTGCAGTCCATATTGGAACTGGACTGTTAGAAAAAAGTCTGTAAAATAATATAATGTTTGTAGGATATGGGGTTATAATTGTTGAATTTGTTTAGGCTGATGCTCAGTTCACATTTTACTGGTAAAGGAATCACTCTGTCTTCACTGACAGCATATTTTAAACTTGTCAACTATTAATTAGATCTCTTTAGTATAATTATTTTTTACTTGTCATTTAAAATGCACAGGTACAGGCCCGTCTTCAATGATGTTTTTACCACATATTTAACATCATAATTTTTTGAAAATCATACAAATTAGCAACTGTCCTCTCTCAGGTGTAAGTGGATTATTGTTGCTATATAGAAATTACACAATAAACTGTCTTGCTAAGCAGGTTAAGCATGGACATGGATCCTTATGGAGTAGATATGTTTTCCACTGGCTTTACATTTACAGAGAATTTATTTACAACAACAAGATAGTCAAAATAATTGAGATCTAGCATTGTGACACCACAATATTAAATATTTTAACTGACCACAAGGCAGAAAAAAAAAAATCTGCCACTATAATCAGGCTCGGGACTGAAACTGAGAGGGTTTTGGAGGAACATCTTAATTGCAAAACATAGCAGGTGTCCTGCAGAATGGAAAAGGAAGCACACTTCTGGTCTGCATGGTACAAAATACTTGGGCAGCACTTGTGGTACAGCTTGGCAGCATCATCCTTGAGACCAGATGCACTCACTGCTTTGGCCATGGCAATAGTTTCATTAATTGCAGCTGAAATTGCGATTGGCAGCATTTCCTTCCAGGATTTAGAGCAACAGACTCCTTACCTTGGTCCTGCAGTGCCATTATCCTCAGTCCTGCGGAATTATTTATGTCAGTTTAAAAATAATGCTGTGTGCCACAGAACGATAACACTGTTACATAAAGGAAGGTACAAAGTACAGGGCAGAGCAGATCTATTCTAAGCCATCAGAACTGCTCTATCTTCTATGGATGATCATTTATTTTATGTGTCCTGATGGCAGGATCACACTATTAATTTTGCCATCTATGTGCAGCTTGTTCCTTATCACAGAATTTTGACTACAGATTGTAAACCTCTGACTCAGCAAGTGATACCTGTGTGACTCTGCTGCCAAAGAGACTGCATGCTTTTCTCCCTGCATATAGGGCTCAAATCGCATTAAAAACACAAATATTGCCAGATGAATTACTTTCTTTTCTTAATCCTGAGCAAGGCAATATTTATTTGTATTTTCATGGACAGTATGTAAAGGTAAATTAGGCTACTCCCAAGAGGAGGTAAAATTATTTTCATTGCCATTAAGCATGGTTCAGCTGAGAGGGATCCTTATGCAGCTTTCTTAGACAGATTCATAGAACTATATATCCCTAGAGCCATATAGCCAAGCCTCCGGTTGAGTCAAAGAATTTTTTTTGTTTTGTTTCTTTTTGCAAAAATCCTTGTTAATCCTTCACTCTTTTATGGTGCAGTTCCTAAATCTCTGAGGCATTCTAAGCCTGTAATCTCAGATTTACCAGCCTACTGAAGGAGTAACACAACAGTCACTGCAACAGATCATATACTAACACCACTTTAAAGGCAGCACAAAAAGTTCAATTATGGTTTCCAGCAAGTTTTAGGCAGAGCCATTACTTGCTTCAGATGCAATTTCTATCCTAATGCTTTTCTGCATTTTGGCCCCAAATAACACATCCCACTACATGGACCTCTTCCAAGTTTCTTGAATGCTGAATCCTGCAGGGTGCAAAATAGAGCCTCAAGTGCTAACTGAATTGAAAATCATCTGAACAGGCTGCTAAAGGACTGGGAGTAATGGGAAAAATCCCATTCTGCAGGTCACCTACACTGCTAGGACACAAACTCCAGCTCTCAGCTCTGTTTTGGCAGCCTGGCCCAAAGACAGGAAGGTCTCAAGTCATGATCAGCACCCAAAGGAAGAAGCAGATTAACCCCTGATATGTAGAGGGACCAGACTTATTTTTGCAGAAAAATTTCGTGACCTTTGTCAATCTTGGGTATTGCCTCTGTGAGGCTTTTGACTGCCCTCTGTCTGTTGAAGGTATTTATCTTTAATAAATACCTACTTTCTTTCTCTTGCCCTTGCCTAGCCTCTAGGTTCTAGCTAGCCACTCCAAGGCGTAAGCAGGTGTAGCAGATTTCTCCTGGATGAGACTGAAATTATATTCAATGCCTTTTCCTCTCTCCCCCCAGGTCACATCCCAGCCTCAGAAAGAAGCACACAAGCAGTGGAATCATGCTTTCACCATGGTCTAGTACAGAACTCTTCTCACTTTAGCTGTTGTGCTGGCTTTGGAACAATCCCAGGTGAGCGTTCAATTCCAGCTGCTGGAGGAGCAGTCATCACTTCAACAGGTTGCATTCCACTCTCCTTTGCCCCCTCTCAAGTGAAGCAAGCTTCCCAATCATTTAAATTATAATTAAAATCAGGTAGAGCAAGCAGGTTATTTCCCAAGCAGTTCAACTTAATTGTCAAATTAAGTAGCCTCCTCATTGTTATGAATGTTTATCAGGGTGTTAATGATGAATTTGAAGACAACAGGGTGAAATGTCTTCACTTCATTGCCTGATTCCTGAGGCTCTTACCCTCACCACCAGAATCAACATGTGACATTTCAATATCTTCCACATTATTCAGAGGTCATCTCTGTGCACTCAGATACCAGAAGATATTTCTAAAATCCCTATATATTTTTGTAACTCTTTTTCTTCCACCACCACCTCCTGCTGGTTCCTTCCAGAAGTGTATGGAATTGTCAGAGTGTTTGTGGTTCAGCATATCTTCAGCCTGATCCTTGTTGACAATAACTCAACATTACAAGGGATTCGTTTCTCCTGACTTTTTCTTCTATCCCCCCCATTGAAAAGTCTAAGGCAATAGGGAGAGAAAATTAGAACAAAATCCTTCTGGCTTTCAATATCTGAATTTTTGTGAAGCTCACAGCAAGAGCAGGGGCCCACCTGAGAAAATTAGATCAAATTCATCCATTTCCTTGATGAACAGCCAATAACTGGGAAGTCAAAGTCAGAGACTGTGCCAGCACTAAATCAGAACTGAAGGACACTACAGGACTTGGGCCACACCATAAATCAGGAAAAATCATTCTTTGCTCCACTTAGATGCGTATTTACCTAGGAACCCAGTTTTACAAAGGAGCTGACCTTGTCTTCTGTCAAAACAATGTCTGCCCTAGATCCAGAAGTTCAAAGCAGGGATTGATCTCCTGGACTTCTGGGTATTATGCCAATCTGGCTAGAACAAGGGTAAAAAGTGATTTCTTCTGTTCCTTCTTAAAACAAACATCCTTAAATCATAAAAAGTTTCCTAACAATGAATAACCAGTCAATTTATACCTGAACTGGTGAAAAAGACAAAGCAAGATCTGTTTAGGAGTCAATCAATAGGGTGAGCACAGCAGAGGAAGGCAGTGGAGCTTTGCTCTACTTTGGATTAGAGGACTTGTTATTTGGAGTTCTCTTTCTGATAAAGAGAGCTCCTTCTTAGCAATCTCAAATCCAAAGCCTGTTTTACTTCTGATCCCTCTAAAGCCAGATGATCTAAAGTTTCCAAAACTTTTCATCATTTATAAATGTCCTATTCAAGGCACATTGACCAAGTCTTCAAATCTCCTAGAAAAACCTCTACAAAAATGATGTGGGTTTACAAATTTACAAGTACAGGATCTCACAACTCCTGAATTCCTGAAAGCTCCAAGCCAGACAACTCCCCATGTGATACAGATAGTGATACTTCAGAGTAGTGAACATCCTTCCATTTGTCAGATTAAAGGCATTCTTACTAAGAGGATTTGCCAGATAAATTAATTCTGAGTGATCACCTCTGGGCTGCTGTGCTGCCTGGGCTTAAGGAAAGACTTTTTTAAAAATGTTTTGTCATTTTCATAAGAATTATTTAGTCAGTAGCTATTTTGTAGCTAAGTTAGGACCCAGTCAAACTTTCTAAAAATTCATGTGGCTTCTTCATTTTATACAATGTAATTCTAAAAAACTCTAAAATCCCCAGCATACAGAACACATCTGCAGGTGTTTTGTGGTAAATAATTCTGCACCACCTCAGTACCCCTTTTTTGTAAAGGAAATAATCAAATTTTCCAAATTCAGCAAAGCTCTGTTCTACCTCCTTTTTTTCCCTGCTGTCATTTAGAAACACCAAGAGGGCTGAATGAGAAATGTTACAAGTCTCTGGCCCACCAGACCTTGACAGCAGTTTCCTAATATTTTTCTCTTTAACCTCACCTTCTGGCAAAAGGTGAATACATTTGGACATTTATTCCACTACTCTGATCCTGCTGCAATAACTGCCAAGCCTGCCTTGCATTTTTTTTTTCTCTTCTGCACATCTACATACATCAACATAAAGAATCATCTCACTGGGTACTTTTAGAAATATTTTCCACTCCCCCCTCAAAATTCCCTAAAATGCCATAACTTTTGCTCAACCAAACAAGCCCTAACCAGACAGGCTGAAATCTCCATGAAGGCGTATCAGTGTGCAGCTCTTCAGGTACATTTGGGTTATTTTCATGCCAAGAATCTCCTGACCTACATTTTTCCCTTAAATTTCTGAGTGCCAGTCTAATCCCCCAAGTGACAGAAATCTTCAAGGATGACTGGAAAATAGACACTTGCACTGGGCAAACAGGGAAGAAGAAAAAGAATGATCCCTCTGAAATTTTTTTCCCCTGCAGAAATGGATATCAGCAAACAAATTACAGCAGAGCTTTCCTGCTCCTAGTGTCCATCCCAGTCAAAACCAATGTAGAGCTTCCTCCATAAATCCATGGCACAGATATGATAACAGCAGATGGAATTCCTAGGAAGCCAGAACTGCTTCAGACACAGAGTTTGCATTTCTCAAGTCACAGGGACGTTCTAAGCTTCATGAAAGTCTAGGATCTGCACCTTAAGTACACGAGAGATGTGACAATAGATTTGTGTCCAGTGCAAAGTCCTAAACCAGAGTAAAACACCGGCAGAATTAAATAGTTCTGACATCAGTGCCATGTAAAGCACATTTCTGAAGGCAAAATAATGCCAACAAATTCAGCTGTAAGGGCCAGGGAAATCATAATCCAGACACTCTTATGTAGACCAGTCACCAAAACTGAAGTATTGAGATTACACCCTTGGCCAAGAAATGGAATTCAGACACACAACTGGAAAGGCACAAGAGAAGAGGGGCAGAGATGTGAGCTTGGACTAGATGACAATATGAAGGGCAGAATTCAAAAAGGGAATTTTAATTTAGAAATTTTAAATTTCTAAATAGGGTAACACAATCTGTGTTTATGACACATCTACACATCCTACAGAATGCTGTGCTAAGGCTTGTTAAAAATGTATGCAGTACATAAAAGACACTGTTGTCTGATAAGTAGATAGAGAAAACAGCCATAGTATTCCAGCTTCTATTACAGTTATTCTGGGAGAAATCCTTCAACATGCAATTAACTCTGCTCGCAATATACCAAAGACAAACAAAGGTAAATTGAAAAAAAATCTAATTAAATTAGAGAACCACAAAGGACACATCCAGTGACCAATAAATAACACATAAAGCACTGCTGGAGTAGGTTGATGAGTACTGTTATCAAATATCGAAGGGAATTCCTTGAATAAAGGCACAGGAGATGTAATACTCAGATTCACTGAGGGGGAAAGCAAAGGAGTAAAGGACACATGGCACAGGTGCTGGTGAGGTCCAGAATCATTAATTCAACAAGTTATTGTAAATTAATTTTCCAGATTAATAGTAGGGATAAAATTGCTCTCTTTTCCTGCCTATTGCACCAGTCGCTGATGGATTCACCTTAGCCCCCTCCATTCCCTCTGGGATGGAAGTTCAAACAATATATTTTTCTGCTTTTCCCCACATTATTTCTCATTCTAAGGAGGAAGTCCCAAAAATTATGCCAATGTGCCATTGTTTACCTTCTTTCCTTGATTGTGGTTCTTGTAAGAAGTTCTAGAAGAGCTTGATGAGAAGGCACAGGAACAACCCAGGTTTTATCACTTCACTGTTCAGAGTTCTTTGTGAGCATTTTCTGACCAAACCCTCCAGAATGAAAGGAGGCAACACAAAACTTGTTACACAAACAGAGCTCAGCATTCTTAGCCCACAGGTCTTTTCAGTTTCATTTCTGTCAATAGACCAACACTGGTTCAAGCAATAGAGTCAGTTTTTGGACACTGTGGTTCTTTTAGTCACCTTAGTCAGATATATATTTTCTTTTTGAATTTTAATAGCAAAATCTCTTATCTACATACTTAGCTGAAGAAAAACCAGAAAAAAAAAATCTGGTAATTGCAAAGCGATTTCAACAGAAGAGTTTTAAAATTCAGTAAAAGCTCAGTGATTTCCCTCTGTGAATCCTATGTGAATCTGAGTCCAGTGGTACATTCCAGTGGAGGTGCAAAGGTTCTGAGGTTACCAATTCAATGTACACCTTGGGGACAAAAGAACCCAAACGGTGACTACCAGAGACACCAGAGCTGGGTGCTTTGGAACAGTTCTACCACAAATATAATCACACTGTGAGGTCAGATTTTCTGAGCCTCTTGGTTTCAGTAGTGAATAATTTTTCTTACAGAGGATGCAAATAATTTCCAGAGATCTTTGTTCAAATCCTCTTTTCTTTAGCAGCCAACTTGAGCCCCATCAGATTTTAAATTTCAAGTAGGATTTACTGTGACTGCAGTTACTTCTCTCAGTAAAATAAACAAAACTTGTGTTTTGCATAATTCTGTATATACAAAGACACAAAGTGAAAGGAAGACCTGGCTCAGTAAGAATCTTCAGCACAAAGCCATCAGGCTGGGCTGCTTCACCTCTGGAACAGAGACTTGCAAGAAAATACTTGGTGAAGAATCAGGGTTTTCTAGGTGCACTTAACCTCACCAGAGACATAAAAATACAACTATATTCTTTCTACCCCAAACATTCTTTGTGCTGAACAATCTGAAATTATGTCGTTCACTCTGCCTGTTCTAGTGTTCCTCTTTCCATAGCAGCATTTTATCTTTTGAGTTCTCTGGAGCAGAACATTTTACACACATCTATATTTGTCATATGCTGAGCCCAGGAGGCCGCGTGTCCTGTTTGGTGTATGGCATCCTCAAAATTACTCAGGAAGAATGTGGTGTGTGAGCCACCACACAGGTACCCTGTGGCATTCCCTATGTCATTCTGTGCAGAAATAGGGGAAATACTGTGTTTTGTAAGGTAATCTTTCTGTGAAATACTGTTTAGGGGGGTAAAATATAATCCAAATTGTTGGTTTTCTTTTGAGATGGTTTCTTTTATTTTTTTTTTTTTTGGGCTTTTTTTATTGTCTTCCTGCTACTCCAGGCAGCTGTTTCCTAAAAACCTTCAAAAATAATCTGCTTCATTTCAGCTACCATGGTGCAAAACACTCTCTCAATGCACAAAGAAGGACTGATAAATTTTTGTGACTTTAATCTGGGGAGTAGAGTATTCATTCAAGTCTAAAATCCGATATTCTCTGGGGGAAGGGTGCAGTCCAGTCAGCTTTACATTCCACTCTTTTCCTCCATGTTTTAAGTTCAGCTTCCCAGCACAAATCTCCAGGATAGTGATTTCTTGCATTTACCTAGGGATCCTGGAGAGCTGCCCACCATTTAAATGTTTTAGAGACCTGACAGTCACCGCACCACTCTGGCCCTGAGATGCCCCTTGCCTCAAGGGCTGTGAGAGCTCTGTGATCCCACTTGTACAAGGCTGATAGGAATTCAGTCATTTTGAAGCCAACAGCAAACACCATCCTCCTTTCCTTTACTTCATTACCCTGGATAATCCCCAGCTCCTGTGGCTAAATTCCCCTTAAGGGGAATCCATGCCCTGCAGCTTCAATGGGATTCTGCTTTCTCCTCCACTCCCTCTCCTGAGCCATCCTTTGGCTGCACTGTTACCCTGCTGGGGAACAGAGGGACCTTTTCTCTCCCTGCCAACGGCACACAACCCCTTCAAGCCCTTCAGTGCTGTTTTCTCTCTCCCCATGCCAAGTTTTAACCTGTTCTTGCCACTAATGCCCTGCACAGCTCTGCACCACCAGTATTGCATTCAGCAGCAGCCAGCTCTGCGTTTTCCCCTTGTTTTCCCACTCCTCTCTATCAGCATTTCTCACGAGGCATCCAGCATGATTACACCCTCCCTTGGAATCCATTTCTTTTTATTAGCTTTCCCTTTTGACATCTAACTCCACAAGGTCTATTTCTAATCTCTTACTACACCTTAAAAGACCACCAGAATTCAGGGAAGTCACTTGGGATTGAACGCAACTCTCACGGTCCAGGGGACAAGCCCAGCTGGGCTGAAGGGGGTACCAGGAAAAGGCAGTAAGATTGTTTTGATTCTGAAGTACCAGTAGAAAACTGGACAGAGAACTTTTTGTTCTGCTAAATAGGAACTGTGCAGTCCTAGAGGCACTGTCCTGGCAGCACTCAGAGCAGCCAAAGAAGGAATCCAGTTCAGCTGTGAAATGAGGCAATCCTGTTATCACACCCTGAAGTCTGCTGTTTTGAGAATAATGAAAATCAGCACATCTCCGCTAGGATGAAAGGAGGGCTGCACAGAAACCATATAATTTCCATTTGTTTTCTTTTATTTCTGCTAGCAGCACTTCAGAGAAGCGCTAAAGTCCTTTAAAGTCCATGTGTTGACTTAAGAGAATCAGTTTTCCTCGTGCATTTGTTTTGTTGAGTTTTTTTAATTTGGTTATATCTGTTTGTTTTCACATTTTCACCTTGTTTTCAGGGGCAGTGGTAGCAAAACTCCCCATGAAAACTGCAGAAACCTGAGAAGTACTTTAGGCACCCCTAAACAAAAGGAACCTCAGTTCTTTAGTAGTAACAATGATATGAAACTTGCTTTGAGTTGAAGATTTCTTACCACCCACTCCCTCCTATGAAAACAGCCCTGTTACCACTATGCACAAAGATTTGTACAGTGCACAAAGGGACTTTTTTTCCTGTTGTTTTGCTCTTGTCATCCAAAGGGTAATGCAGCATCTGAGCTTCAGGGAGGGAAATGGTTCCACATCAGAGGTAGGAGGTTCACATCTCTGGAGGCACACGTGGAAAAATTAATTTAACAGGATAGAAAAAGAGTCAGTTCAGCAACAGCATCAGGCAGGGTTGGAAAACACACACACTTGAGGAATCAAATTGTGAAGTTTCTCAGGTTCATTATGGCTTTTTGAGTAAAACTTGCTTCTGGTATATTTTGGCTGGTCAAAACCCAGCAGTGCTCCTCACAAGAGGAGCTTCTCTCTCCCTATCATCTTGTCCTACCTTAAACCCTCTGTATGTGGAGGAGCACAAAGCCCTGGCTAAGGCTCATCACAGCACAGGTGAAACACTAATAAAGTACAGTGCTATCACAGCTGGGGAGGAATCAATACCAAGTTATTTTATTCTCAACAACGACTCCCCACTTGTAGTCTGGGAAACCATTTTGCTGCATGCCCATCACCTTTTCAATTCTACCAACCAACATTCACTAATTTTGTACCACTGTTTATTTTGGGACAAACATGTGATATTAACTAGCAATCTAGTTTCCAAGGAACCTTGGTGAAATTGAAACAAAAAAGTGCCTTCAAATTTTGGCTCAAATTTAAGAGTGTGCAGCTGATCTGCTGCTTCCCATCATCTCAACAACCAATTGGTGGCAGCTGAAGGTTGGTGCACCTCGGCCTCTCACATAAATCAGACCATTTTGTAATATGGCTCAGCTGTAAATTGCTGTACTAAGACAGTTTCTCACTGAGTAGATCTATGTCTTGTTGCTTCATAAAGAGAAATTAGCACTATCACTCAGGAGTCTCTTTTCCAAATCACCTAAGTACAGCACAAGCACAAAGTGTCTCCTAAAGACCTTCATGAAAGTGGCAGAAGCACAAGAAAGAATCCTCAGAGTTCTGTTAAAGCACATTTATGAGACCTGATTGAATTTCCCCCAGCAAAGGGACTCGGTCTCAAGCAGATGGCAGAATATTAAACAAATTCTGTGATGCTTCTTTAGAAGGACCTAATTTACAATAGCAGGATGATGGCAAAAATCTATCTCCATACTGACAGGTACAATTAAAAAGGAATTACTCAGAATAAAATTCTAAAAACCTAATTAACCAAAAAACTAGAAGGAGGTGCATCAGGTATTCTAGTAAACTTAAATATGTATAAACAACCATTTGTTGAAGAATGGGGGACAATGACTGTGACAATATATTACTGGTTTAAAATTGCTTTTGACAATCTGTTTTAATCCAGACTGGCAGAAACTACTGCTTTTAATAGACACATTCCCTTTATAAACAAAGCCAGCTGTATTTTATCTTTTGTTATTAGAGATCCACATGGAGACTGTTATTTTCCTCTCTGGGATCTTTTAAACTGTTGTGCGTGGCCTCAGGTGTGCAGCCTTAGTATAAACGGATAGCTCTAAAAGGCATCTTCAGGGCATAGCCTTGAGCTATTGGAATAAGAACATCCTGCCTTGTGAGCAGCCCCTGGCACAAGGGTTAAAGTGTGCAGAGAGCCTTCTGAAATTCCTTAGTCCCCCAGTTCCCACTTTTACTTCAGTTCCCTTTTTTTTCTCTGGGAAAATTTATGTGCACCTGTCTTGTGTTTTGTGAATCCTCTGCTAGTGAGCAGTGAAAGAGTCGAAAGAGGAAAACTGTATGGCCCCTGTTTCCTCCCACAAATCTTCACACAAGGTTTTCCTGGCCCACAGAGAGGAGCCCCCCTTGCTCAGACCTTGTTATTCCGCTCCATTCCAAGCCCCCCTTGCTCGGATGTTGTTATTCCACAGTCTTAGGTAAGGCACAAAGGCAATCTCCCGTGGCTGCTAGGAGCAGGCAGGGGACCCAGGGCCATGGCATCTGTTGTTGTTTAGGAAAAGGCAGCTCAGGCCTCCAGCAGCTCTAGAAAACCACTTAAGAAAAATGCTATTAAAAATGCCTCTCTGCCTTCCCCCGTAAGACACTCTCTAGGTCACTTGTTTGTTACCTGTTTAAACCTAAGGGACGGCAAATATTTTCCTCACCTAGAAGGCAGTGTACACCTATCTGTACTATCTATACTATCTATATCTACTATGTGTATACATAGATACGGTGCTATGGTATGCCTTTCCCAAACTGTGCTTTCCACATTATGTAACAAAGCCCAAAATTTTGGTTGGAATAGCAAGACTTATTCGGATTAGTCACTGACAAAGCCAATACATATTGGTCTCTACAGAGAGCAGACCTCTAGCCTCAGAAGGAAATGCAAAAACCCTACTGCCCATAATCATAAGTTCTAAAAGTGCTTCACCCACGTCTTTCTGATTGTTGTGCAAATCCTGGGCTCCCCTTGGCCTCTCACCAACATTTTGTCCCCTTTTAGCCCCTGTCACCACTCAGAGCTGTTCTGCTGCACTCCAGAGCTCCCTTAGGCAGTCCCAGCACTTGTACCCTCTGTATGTGGGGCTTTAACTGGAAACAGCACTTTTGTTTCAAGGTTCCCTTCCTCTGGTCGGATTCCCCACCCCATCACAGCCTGATCTCTATTTTATGATGAACTATCACCTGCTTCTTGAGCCTTCACCCTGCTCCATGGCAAAGGTGGCTCAGAGGCCACGGAGCACTGACCCTCTGGGCACTGGGCACAATCACCCCTGATGGATTTGCTTACATGGAGGCCAAGGATAGGGTGGATAAATTCTGCTGTGGTGCAATGAAGTTTCTGTTCTGTTCAGGACATTACTCATCACAAATATATGGTGTCACACACTGACATGACAGATGATTCATCATTGTATCTTATCAGCACAATGGAGCACATAAAGAAGCAGTGGCATCTGCAGGACCATTTCCCCTTATTTCCTTTAAAACCTGCTGACCTCGCTGGTTCCTCCAGCTCTGGATCATCAGCGAGCACTTCTTTTCACACAGGGTGTTCTGATTGCACATTAGATAAAACCCACTTAGCATTGCATCCCCAGGCAGGCCAAGAGTTGGTTATTGCAGGATGTCGTTGTCATGGTGCCTTCCTCCTTGTGCTGGTACTTTTTCATCTTTTACATAGCCTTCTACCATAAATTTAAAAGTTTCACTACTGATCCTTTCCTCGTGTGTTTCCATGACAAAGGTTTATTTAGCAACTTGGAGCAAGTTGAAGAAGGTGGAACAGGGAGTACAAGAGAATATGGAGATAAATTATTTGAACTCTCTCTGTGAAAATAATCTCCTCATCCCTTCTCCATCACTAGCTTCTAAATCATGTTAGCCTCAAACTGATCTACTCCGTATGAACCTCATGATGTCAAGAATTCCTCCAGCAGCCTGTGGTCCAAACAGAGACCATCTGGGGGAGCTCCAGGAGCAAATGCTCTTCTTTCTATCCCATACAACCTTATCCATTTGGCTTCACTGTCTAGGAAAAATTATTTCAGCACCTAGTGTTGATGGTTTCATTCAAATACGAGCCTCAGAATCTGCTGGCAAACCCCAAGCATCTGGGCTACTGTCTAATTAATTCTCCTTCTCTTTCTCCAGAGTTAAGCTTTATGCTAGACTGTCAAATACTAATGCCTAGGAAGATGAGAACAGTAATAGTTAATCCTCTGGAGAATGTGATGATCTTTGCAAAAGCAAGCAAACAGAAGCCTGGGAATAAAAGCATTGCTGAAAGCTGATATCTGAATATATCCTGACATATGGCTGTCTGTTAAATTAGGCAGCACGTTGTATCACCTCGAGGAAATTTGGATTGACCTTCCTCTAAATGCTTTATATAGTTTTCTAAGGTTTCTTTTTTGTTTTGCTCTTATCGAATATATCAGAAATAAATACTGTTGCTACCAAGCAAGATCTAGATTATTCAAAAAAGTTAGAAACACAATGCCATTTGTAAGTGTGTTCTTTTCATATAAGCTAGCAGACTGTACAACAGATGCAGGAACACAAGAGGATTCAACCAAGATAAGCCCACACACAAGACATCGTCAGTATCAAGCTTTTTCTTTCCATTGAAAAGATTAAGAAATAGGAGAGCAGTAATTCCTGCAAACTGTGTGTGTGTTTTAAGTAGAAACAACATGAAGTCTTCCCAATCTTTTTCATTCAAATAATCGTAATGGTGAAATTTTGTAATTTTGAAAAAAGAAGTTGCCCATTGAAAGCAGCAGTACTTACATCACAGGGGCATCTGCTAAATTTAGTTCTGTACCCATAAAAACAAGGCTTGCTGCAGTAAGGACAACTTTCTAATGTTGTTTGTCTTCTCTTTCAGGAGAGTACTTCTTTTGTCAGGGCACAACTATCAGATACTCAGCAAATCAGTGCTTATTCTAAATGCCCAATCTGATTTTGAAAACATGGTCGGAGTCCACAACTTCTGTGAATGATTAAAATGTGGTCACTAAAAATTCTACTGGAGTTTGTGGGACAAACCAAGTTATTATACACATAAATATACACTGGAATACACATAAATTTTTTAAATTATCATCTTTCATTATTCCTCCAAGCGCTGCTCCAGAAATCTAGTGTAACTCAGATAAAGCAGATTAAGTATTTCACACCTAACCACACTAAAGAGAGCTGCATAAAGCAGAAAAATCCAGGTAAGAATGAGTTGCTCTCTGTATAACATCACGTCCAGGACTGGACTTTGCAGGCCACTTGTGCCCTCTGACAGTTTCCTCGTTGCAGAAGGGGTTTTGCAAACACCTTGTAGCAAGGCATGACACACTGATGGAATGCACAGGGCTCTATGACCTGTCCGATTCCACAGAATTCCTACAAGTTGTCTCTACATGGAGGGGACAGTAACAAACTTTGTAGATGTTCTACTGGACAGGACCATAATAGTCAGGACAAAAAACCCCTTAATCTCAGATGTGCCATAAAATATTTACAGGTACAGCCACACACCTGTGATTGCAGGAGATGATAAACTCAGTAACAGCCAACAAACACAGGCCTGTGACCATGGAGTTGTCATAATTTGTGACATCATTTGATGCTGTCTATCTGCTGCTTTGTCTTTTACCCCAAAAGACAATCCACAGCTTTTCCATAGGTTCACAAGACTTTTCACACCAGATTTCTGCTGGCATGGAACACGGGTGTGTGCTGGGTTGTTTGATGGTCTTGGGTTGTATTTGGCCTGAGCACGAACCTCAGTTTGGTGGGAATACTCACCTGGAGCTTCCATCTCATCCTCTGAATGTCAGCCAGGTTTTCTGAGGATTAGTTTTCATCATCAAATGATGTTTCTCCCCAAAATGAGGGTCTGCTTTCAAAACGTGTGTGGTGTTTCTAAGGATATGCCCAATTTAAGAAATGTTTGATGTGTAAAAACTAAATACAGAATCTACATTCATCTCATGAGTGTCTTGAAATTAACTGTCAAGAATACCCAAGAGAACAATGCTAATGAAGAATCTTAGCCCACAGCACCTACTGCCATTCCTATTGAACACAGAAGAACAGAAAGATTAGTATAAATGTTGATATTTAAGCAAAAAGAGAACACTTTCTGTGCATATTCATGAGGCATTAACATTAGCCCCACTTTTGTTCTGCCCAATGAATTCAGTAATAAATAGATACAAAACGTGGTTGAATGTGGCTATAGAAAATAAAGATGTTCTGGGAGCTAGCCAGAACATCAATT
Source organism: Cinclus cinclus (assembly GCF_963662255.1). Lineage (NCBI taxonomy): Eukaryota > Metazoa > Chordata > Aves > Passeriformes > Cinclidae > Cinclus > Cinclus cinclus. The sequence goes on along the minus strand of NC_085065.1, from coordinate 7,423,582 downwards.
GATTTTGCATGCTTGGTTTTTCGCTTTCATTGTTCAGTTCTACCTCGGGTTATGAATTTTCAGAATGAAACATGAGTAATTCGGGGTAAATATACAATTGCTACTTGGGCTGGTATATCATTGCTCTTAGGATTCTTTTTTTAAAGGTTGCTTAAATCAATAGAACTGTACGCTTGAAAAACTCTACAATACATTCCTATATTTTTCTTGGCCACTGAAAATCTTTCCATAACATTTCCTTCTTGTTTATTGTAAAATAAATATGGGAAATCTTGAATGATCTTAAGGACTATGGCTGGATGTATGATACAAAAATTGATTCATAATTATTTTTATCAACATAAGTGGTAAATTTACTGCTTGTATTATTTAATACTACCAGAACATGTATGTAAACATTAGTCAATTCAGTTTTCACATGTTAATATATAATTTAGCTCAAAACTATAAAAAATTGTTTCATTAATTGGGCATGTATTTTTAGACCCATGCAGACGTGCAGCAGAATCCTGTTATACCAAAGAGCATAATGCACATGAAGAAAACCATTTCTACTCTAATATTCCTCAGCTGTAGTTCAACCATGTGTTTCTTCATCAACTTCTGGTTCTTCCCTTTCCAGCCAGGACATGTTCTATCTTCTCTGTAGAGCCTTCAGAGCAGGGTGCCATTAATTACTGTGCAGTGCCTGTGTTGAGTGTGCCCTGATGACACTTGGTGCCAACGGATGCTGCTGTAATGTGTGTAAAAAATTACCAGAAAATGTTTAAAGCATGAAAAGTAATCGTGTCGTGGTCCACTGGTTCACACTATTAATCTGTAACAGTATAATTAACTTCCCTTTTACCGTTTCTCTTGAAATGAATTCTGCATTGAGCTTCCCTTCTGTCTGAGAGGTGCTTGTGGATGTGGTTTGGATGTTTTAGAGCTCAGAGTGCCAAGGTTCCCAGCACCTGGTTGCAGTTTGCAGTGCAAATGCTCCACTTTTTCCAGACTGTAAAGGGCGAGTAATTAAATCTCTCTGCATTGCAGTTTGTCCCCTCTATGATGCATTGTCTCTGGCCCTTGGTCTGTTCTGTTATTTGAAGAAAGTTTGGCAGAGTGGGGAGAATCTCTGGATCTGTGCCCTTATCAATAACTGTCACAAGAACACCAATATCAGTGCCAGCCCCAACACTATGACAGAAAATGAAAAAAAAAAAAAAACAAACCCAAAACACCTCAATTTAAACTGATACAGTGTTATTGTCCCCCTCTTACTATTTTCATTCCTCCCACTCTGGTCTGGCTTTGGTTTAAAAGTGATTTTGTTCAGTCAACACACTCTGAAATATCCTATTAAAGATAAATTGAGCAAAAGCTTGGTAGTCACTTCAATCACAAGCATCACCAGTAGGGAATGATTGAAATGAGCATTTACTCGATATTAATACTCAATATTAATCTAATGATGCATTGATGATGGAAAAAAAAGACATGAAAATCTCTGCATCATGCAAAATGTAAGCTCAAATATTAAATTCTTCATAGTAATTACGACTGAATTTCAGGTTATTTTCTCCCTCGGCTGCTAGTGCTGTGGGATGTTATTACAGGAGGCAGCAGCTGGAATGTGGATTATTTTCTCCTGTGTGCAGCCTGTCCCTGGAACAGCCACAGCATCTCAGCTGGGCCAGGGCAGAACTGCAGGTACTGCTGGATCTTGGATTCTGTGTTCTTGTCTTTAATGGGGTTTAAGGTAGATATTGCAATGGCGACTGAATGCTACTTGAGATAGTACTGACAAAAGCAATTTAAAAACAAAACCAAGGAAAATAAAAAGCCTTAAATAGTCCAATATTTACAGTGTGATGATTCCTTCCATTGGGAGATTGCTTTGCCAAAATTTACAATCAAGAGCAGCTCCTTTCTGAGCCAGCCCCTGGACTCTTTCCTGATCCCTGCTGCCTGTTAGGCACCTGGGGGAGTCCCTGCCCTCCTTCCCATTTTCCATTCAGCTCCTGGACCCCACCTTGGGGCACACGGAGAGCCCCTGTGGCAGGGGTGAGTTCGGGGGGATCCCACTGGGCAGCTCAAACTGGAGCAGGTCCTTCTCCAAAGTGTGGGCTGATAGTAACAAATTTGGCAAAATTTCCCACCTTGAGACTTAAAGCCACCAAACCCAGAGGTCAGAAAATTATTCTGGCTGGGTCATCACTCACTCTGCTAACTGATATTAATTTTTGGACCTTGGTCTCCTCCCTGTCTGGGTTTTTGCCTTCCCTGCAGTCTGTAAACCCTTCCAGACAGGTATTTCTCTGTGGTCTCTGCTTAGACTGCTTGGACAAATTACATTCAGATTGAAGCCTGGCACTCCTAGGTGCTATCATAAAGTATTAATGTGCATACTTCCCATTGACCATAATTTTAAAATGATATTTAACAGGTGCTGGCTGGGGATGTTTGCCAATTTAAAGGCTGGCAGCAGTGCTATTTAACATGTTGTTTACTTTAAGTGGTAGGCAGGTTCTGGCTTCTAAATCTTGTTTGAACATACCAATAACCAAACTGTGGTTAAGAGGATGCGTTTCTGGGCAATACAGGGATTTTTTTCCATCAAATGTATATGGCAAAGGCTGTGTTCTCAGTGCTACAGAGCAGCTCACCAGCAAAGCTTCTGCCATCAGCTCCTGGATCTCCAACACTGAAAGCACTTCCAGTCATGCATTCAGGAGTCGAGTTCTGTGCTTTTCTCACTGAGCTTTGCACTGTGGATTGGTGTGACACTGAAAGAGGGAGGATGAGACAGGAAGACAATCCCATGCAGGGCAAAAGCGAGAGTGTCAAACTGTCTCTCAATCAAAAATATGATACCAGTGAATTAGACAACGAAGAAATGAATGGTGTCACTGAACAGAGATTTTAAAGAATTAATGTGTAAATCTGAAATATTGCTTGTCTGTCACCCATGTTACACATTGCTCTTTCAGCCACTGATTCAAGTGAACCTTGTAAATTGAAATGTGCATGCAGAATAGGGTGTTCATAAAAGCCTTTGAGAGTTTCACAGTTTGGGCTATAATTACTTTTTAGTGCAATTCCTGGATACAGTGACTACCTCTCGAACAAGGACTGATTATCTACAGTTCCTCCTGGTTTTATTACAAGCTCATTGGGGAAGGCCTTATGCTATGCAGTGTCAATGGAACCTGGACTAATAAATAAAAATGGGATGATTGATTAAAAGCCAAGAAGAGCCTAAGTGCTCCAGATGATTCACTGTGCTGAAAATCTCACGCTTTGTAGACAAAAGAGACAAAGGAGTGCAGGAATAAAAAGGCAGCCCATGGCAGGGAGGAAAAAGAACCCAGAAGCCAATGCCTTATTCACTAATCTCACGTTCACATTAAATAACTTCTTTCTCACTCACTCTATTATTTTTAAATACCTCAGGCCAAAAACTTGCATCACATTTCTTCATCTTGTTTGGTTCTAAACCACAATAAAATGCCAATATATCAAGGTGAAGATGGGCTGAGTACAATCCTTGTAGAGAGGTGACAGGATATTAATCTTTAGTAGCTTATCTGTAGCATTACCCAAAGCAGAGATCTTTTCATTTAGGAGTGCTTCCCTTCATCTAACTGGAGCTTCCTAGTTCCCATTATTCATCTAGTTTCTCTATGGAATTAATGGAGAGCACTGGCACAGGAGTTTTTCTAGGTGAGGTGATTCATGCTCTGGAGGTGTGAATAATTCTTGTTTGACTGAAGAGGGAGCTTAAGCATTTTTTAAAAGTAATTTATTTTTACATCATTAAAAAGTAAAGAAAATTAATTTTACTATTAAGGGTTGACTTCAATGCAGAGCTGTATTAGTCAAAAACAGGTTACCAAAACAGAACAGAAGAGAGAGGCTGCAGCCAGCTCAGTCTCAATGGCAGGACAATTCCATTATTCTCCATGACAGCAAAACCCTGCTTTTGCTCTGAGTTAACACTGTGCTCCTGCCCTTTAAAAATGTTCAGAAATCCACTTCTTGACTGAGATCATAAGACAGGTTGATTGCCAAAAGCTGTTCTGCACTATAGAAAGATTTGCTCATACAATAAAAATGGAAAGGTGAAGCTGCTTTATGACTTTTTAACACACAAAACTATTGGGAAGTGTTATAAGCTCTGACCCACGCTCACAATTATAGTTGCCATCACTCCTTGGGAATGAGACCCAAAGTAATAAATACAACCACTTCCATGAGATATTGGAAATTACTTCAAAGAATTCACTCTCAAAAGGAAATTATGTACTAATTAAATAAAAGGCAAAAAAAATAAAAACCTGTCCCAGAGATAAGTCCATTTTGAGCAGACATTCATGCATCTCTTTAAAACTAATGCAGAGAATCAGTGGGTAGGGAAGTACCTTCAGGCCCAATACATCAAATATTCCTGTACTCAAATGCAGCTGGCAAGTCTCTTCCTAGTGAACTCAAGAAAAAGTGAAATTGGCTGAAAAGATGGGGAAAAGGAAGAATCAATGTTAACATAATTAGTAAAAAAAAAAAAATTAAATCAATTGAAAATCTAAACATCTTTATTTACTTAATTTCATTACACTAGACAGACTCCAATGGGCTGATGTCCTCAATTAGATTTATTTTCACACAGAAGGAGAGAACCATTCATGTGCCTTGAACTTTACATATATGAGGATACAATTTCCAAGTTTCAAAGGAGAGTGCAAAGTGTCATTCTTCAATTTCCAAGCTAATTTCATATAGGAAATTTTTGAAGGGCATAAAATATTTGAGCTGTGTTACCCTTATAGGTTAACATAAAATCCTTTAAAGTACTACAAAAATAATTTTTCCAAGTGAAAGGTTTTATGAGCAAATTTCCTTTTACAACAGCTCTTTTAAAATGCATATTAGAATGGTACCACCTAGACATTCTAATAAATTATTTGATGTGATTTAAAATACATGTAATGCTGTTTTCATTTGAATTCCACAGAAATTTTCTGCAAAAGCATAGTTGCAAGGCAGTGAGGGGGAAAAGGACAATTTTTCTACCTCCTTACTTCTGGCTAAGCAGTCTCCAACTGAAACAGGCAGCATTTGTAAATGGATCTGGGCTCATTTATTTTCTTCAAATTTTCACAATGTATTTAAATATTTCATTTTCACTTGCACAACAAAGAGGAAGAACCCATAAAGACATGATAGGCAAGAGTTCTGTGCAAGTCTTTGAAGTAATACTGATAATATAACGCTGAGAAACTGAATTCTCATTTGCATCATTACATTGGCCACAACTATCTGCCTGTCCAGCTTGCTGGAGTTCAACTGCTCTGAAATGCTGTCTCCTTACCCAGGAGACACTGGTGGATTACACAGGTGAATTGAGAGACAAATTCAAAGTACAGCAGCCTGATTCAATACTACACCTTAATGGGAACTCTAATAAAAGTTACACACTATGCAGCAGCATTATTTTAATATTTTGGGTAAATAGCACAACTGCTGAGGATATATTGAACTGCAACCCTGCAAAATAGAGGTCAGTAGAGTAGAGGCTGTGGGTTTTTCCCAAATCAAGTGGGCAGTAGGCAGAGGATGTGGTGAGAGGAGTTTGATAAGAAGCTGGCTTGGTTTCCCCTGTGCAAGTACAAATCCTCGGTGCAATTGTGGCTGCTGTATTTTGGAGCTCACAAAACATGCACACCTGACTCCTGGAAGCGCTGCTTTGCTGGGAGGATGATTTCCACACAACTGCAGCAACGAGGGCACTTGAGTCTGATTGCAGAGAGGGAAACTTCTGCCAAGTGACTCACTGTTAACCTCTGCACCCCGAAATTTGTGTAAAGAAAAATGGTGCCACGGAATGACTGCCTATCCAAACCTGCAGGAACTCAGCCACGGGGAGGCTTGGAGGGCAAAGATGCCATGGGACAAGCTGCCTTTTCTTCCTGAGTCACCAAAACCTTCCTGCGTGCAGAGCAAGACAAGCCTTGGCCATAGCAGCAGCAACAGCAGCAGCCAATTTTCAGTTTCCTCCAGTCAGTCATGCATAAAGCTTTCCCAATTGTTCGCCAACGCAGAAGAAAAAAGTTCCTCCTCGAAAACATGACTGGGGCTGGCTGAGCCCTGGGAGACACTGAGGGGTTTCCTGAAAGCCCCAGAACACACAGAACTGACCCAAGGTGGCAGAGCCTGCAGCAGGGACCCGGAGCTCTCGGTAATTCTGTTAATGAGGAAATGTCATCGCTGCGGAGGGAACGTGGGACTTCAGTACAATGAAGGGTTCCTGGGGAGTGACGCTGTGCTTTGAAGTGCAGGAAACAAACATGGAGTTTAATGGTGATGAACTCTGATAAAACAAAACACACACACAGCCCTCCACCAAAATAACAAATCCCCACCGTGTATTTGCAATACGATCACAAAGTGGCAGAAATCTATCAAATGTACTCTGCTTGACCATAATCACAAGGTGACCCATACATTTCCTGAATATCTTTTTAACAGTGAATGCATTTATCAAAGACAATTTTCCCTGAATAATAAAGGATGATGAACCACCTAAAGAAAAGTTGGACCATCTGTCTGCCTCCTTAGTCATTAACATTCACCTTCAGTATATGCTTGGCTTGTTTTATAACTACTTGACTGACAGGAGAATTAGTTCATTCCCATAGTTTGGGGTTTTTTTCCTGTGGACTTCATTTTTTTTCTGTCATCTATGCATACATTTGTTAAACAGAAGGTGGGGGTGGAATATGTGAAGTCTAAACTAATTTGAGAAACTCGCACAGCTCCTGCTTGCAGATGTCATGGTGTTTGCATTTTACATATTCATTGAAATTATTCTCCTTTTCTGGGGTAATGAAAATGCATTTTTAGACTGCCTTTAAGTCTCAGGTACCCCCTGAAGTTGTAACGATGCTCAGGTTTTCCCTAGTGCTGAGGGAATTCTCCTGTGCACACTGATGGATTTGTCAGATTTCTGTGCTTTGGAATGTGAGGACAGTGGTCCCCATGTGGGAGCTGACACATCCCTTAGCTGGTTTTAGAAACCAAGAATGGCCCCCACAGGGCCTCATGATCTCACCAGGTGCTATCTCAGGTGATAAAATACAGCAAAATAAAGGGAGTCAAGGATTTTAACCAGAGCTTGCAAGCTGTAATATAGAGACAGGTAAATTACCACTTATAAGGGATTCAATGTATAAATTGATTTATTTTTTTATAAATAAAGAAACCCCAAAACACAACAACAACAACAACAAACCATTTCCGCTCAATTTTTAAAATAAATTTTATGCCTCAACCCCTTTACGACAACAAAGCAGAATTTTGTGGGACAAGAAAGAGTGGAAAAGAGGAATGGTGACTAGAAATGAATTCTGAGTACCTATGTAAATATGCGTTTTTAAAGATGTTCTGAACTAAAATATTTTCTTGATGTTCTAGCTGCTTATCTTTCGTTTGTTTGTCCAGTTCAAAACAAAGTGTGGGCAGGAAATATCTCACAAAGCAACCTTAAATAGATTTTTGATTAATAGCATAATGAAAATGGCAAATAACTACAGGGTAGTTTGAAGCCTACTGAATTTAACAGAAAAACTCACAATTTACTCAACAATGGCACGGACAAGATGTTTCTATAATTTCTTCCAATGAATTCTCTTCTTCCGTTTTCTGTAAGTTTAGATATTTTTGCCTCTTATATTAAGTGTTGTTTCTAAGAAAATTTTGTAAGATAAAGCATTAAAGAATTTTCCTTTTCCTCTAGAAATAAGATTACTTATAGCTTAGAGTTAGGCTTCAAGAAGAAGGATGATTCAACATGGGGTTCTGCTGTTTGTCCACAACTTCTTAGAAGTGCTGATATTGACATCTACAATTCCAACAATGAAGTTCTTTTATCAGCTTATTTATGCAAATTAAAGAATGAGCTACTTAGCTAAAAATTCCCAAGAAGGACCAGCTTATAGCTAACAACACATTTTTTTTTTGCTTCAACTGATCTAAAACTGCTGTGGAAAAGTTGCTCCAATGGACTGACATTGGCTGCCAAACTGCTTCCATTTTGTCAATGAGCGAGGGAAAAGAGATGAAAGTTCAGGCTCAGACAAATGAACAGCTCCCAGATCCAGTCAGCCCAACCCTTTCAACTTCATATAAAAGACCAACAATTTTTATCTATACCTTCCTGACTTCAGGATTATTCATCTGGCTGGAATTTGGGAGCGGGCAGGGGTGGTATTTGTATATTTTCCATCAAACTTTATCTGGCTTGGTGACATTCCAATACCAAAAACATGCACAGCAATATGCTAGTGGAAAAACTATTGAGAAAAATCTACATATTATTTTTTAACATGCAGGTGGAGTTTGTTTTATCTGCATCAGGAGGAATAAATCCATCACAGGGAAAACTGGTGACGTGGTATTGCCTTGTAAAAAGTAAACTCTCACCAGAGATTCACTTAGAGAGTACAAATAATATAAATGGATGAATAAAGAATCAATAAAATTAAGCTCTTTTGCAACTGTTGGCAGCAAGAAAAATTACCCTGTCAGCGAGGAAAGAACTGATCCAGACTCTGATGATTTTAGGACAACTCTACAGGGCTGCTGTTTCCTGTGGCTCAGTTTGCCTTTCCTTACAGAATAATAATAGCAGGCAAATTAAATTAAGGAGGCAAAAATCAATGAAATCAAAAAATTGAGCCATCATATTGTTTTCTGGTGAGTATTAGTTTTGTGCAATTTATCTGAGTTGAAGTGGGAAATTCACTACAGAGTGAAAGAGGGCAGCTTTTTCTACCTTTCAAAAAAGTCCATTGCTGGCATATCTTAAGTCTCCTGCATTCAAGGCACTGGACTCTCGTTCTCTATTTTACCATCAATTTTTTTTTTTTTTTTTTAGATGAAAACTTATTGATGGAACCTCCTCTGTTCCAAAGCTCGGCAAAACAAAAAGATAAGCAAGAGAAGAGCTACAACCCAGACGTGGCCATTTGTGTGCAGCTCCTCCCTGCTCCCTACTCAACATCAGCTCCATGCTGGCCCACAGCAATCAACAGCTTGCAGAGGGTGCTAAAAGTGGCTGAGTGCTGGGCTTCTCCATGGGGCTTAGTAAAAATACACTCATGGAAAACAGAAATGCTGATTTCCTCAGCTGTGTTTCAGTGTCACTGGAAGCAGCCTGGATCCACTGTGGCATCACCCTAGGGCATCCCAGCCTGCAGGAATCACATCCCTGCATTCAGCAAGGCAATGACTCCTATGCCATTCCTCTTTCCTCCAGCTGACTAGCTAGATCACAGTAAAAATCCGTGTTTTCCTTCTGGTTGCACTCAATTTTCATTGATCTCTGCTGCTTTCAGGAGGTCAAAGTCTGGCACAGCCAAATTAGCCTGCAGGTAACCCTGGGCAGAGGAAGCAGCTCTGCTCAGAGCAGTCAGTTGTTTTAAATGCTGGATTGTGTCATGGCTAGAGGTGGAAATGGTACTTTTCAGGGGAAAAGGAGCAATTAAAAAGTGTGATCCAACACTGAAATCAGATTCAAATAGTAAACTCTTACTGGAGATTATCCACAGAGAGCAGAGTGCCAAATTGCAGCCTGTGTTGCAAGAATATATTGCTCTAGGAGTCAGTCTTGTTCCAACACATTTACACTGACACTTCTATTTACACTCCCACATTCCTGACCACTGACAATAGTCACACAGGTGTATCATGACTTGTCAATTGAATTAAAATTATATTTTTAAAATAAAAGTGCAGATATTACAGTGCTAAATATTGATTGATCAGGGCAATGGTGTTCCCTTACTCTCTTTTAAATTCAGTCTTGCAAGAAAAATCCGAGGTATCTGATAATGATTAGGCTAATCACTCATCTGAATTTTCAAAATCTTTGTCACCTTCTATACCAAGTCTTCCCATGCAGGCAGGATTTGGTTCTGCCCTGGAATCAGAATGATCCTGGGTACAGCCTCCTCTATCATGGAGCCACAGAACTCAGCTGGATTTCTGATAAAAAACAAAATTAGAAAGTTAGGTATTTATCCTAAGAAACACCCCCCCCCCAAGAAAAAAAAAAAAAGCAAACACCACTAAAAAGAAAAACTATCAAACAAACAAACAAAACTACCACAAACAACCCCTCAAACACACAAAAACAAATCAAAACCAACCAGAAAAACCCAAACAACCACAAACAACAAATGCCCTTATTTTGTCTCCATCCTTTCATATTTTATTGCTACATGAAGCAATATATTCTGTACTTAAAACCTGTTCATGTGTGGGCAAAGAGGAAATTACTTTTCATTGCACAAAGGCATACTTTTATTATTTTACCTCCTTCCTCTTGTCTTTCTTCCTACAGTTCCCATTTTTTCTCCCATGAATGACTGAAAAAGAATCAGGAAAAGACTGAATTTCCTCAGCATGTGTGTTAGTTTCTCCTCAACTCATTATTTGCACCAAATGTTCCCACCTCCCCCTTCACCCTGAGCCGACCAAGGCATTCCCTTCCCCATCCTCTCAATTGTCACTGGTCCCCAAAGAGCAAATGCACAAGGAGGGAAGCTGTTCTCAGCCATGCCATGCTGATGCAGAGCAAGCCTTGCACATTTAGTGCAGGAATTGAAACGTAATTTTTGTGGAGTTGAGATCAAAATTTGGTCCTCCCTGTTGGAGAGTGCATTCCAGGCTTGAAACTTGTCCTTAGAAATCATCCCTTTTAAAATCTGCAGGAAAATTAGGCATTGTGCCTAGTAATCTATAACATATCTGAATTTTTGAGCTGTGTAGATAAAAAATTTACAGTGTATTTTCCTAACCTGCTCTGCATGCTTTCCCCCCTTAAGACAGATGCATTTATATCTCCAAACCTAACCTGCTATTAGCCTTACCTGTATACTCTAGCACGCACCAGGAAATATAAAGAAGGAATAAAAGCCCTTGATAATAGTGTGCTTGGTTCTCTGCAAATCCCTCTGGGTGTATAGCACACAGTAAGTCAAAAATAATTAATTGGGTCAGCTCCAAGAGATGCCAGGTTCACTGAAGCGTTGTGAGAAACAATGCTGACACATTTTTAAAACTTAGGGTAAACTAAATGTTGTCTCTAGAGGTTGGCACTTGCACAGTGCTGGTGTAACTTCTCCCCATCACTGCCCAGGTTTACTCTCAGTTCTATTGCTGGAATGCTTTGCTTCTTCCAAGGATGTGGAAATTTAAGGGTAGAATTGAGTGAAAAATCTGGTATGCATCTTATCACATTGTTCTGTTATTCATGCAGACATACAAAAGTGATGGCCAAGCTCAGCCATTGCTCATTTCTCCACTGCAAAAAGAGCTCACTTCCACCAGGAAGATTCATTCACAATTCAAACCCAATGAACGCACCGGATTCGAAACTCGTCTCAAAAGCTGCCAAAGTACTTGGTGTTTTTCTACCTGAACTCATCAAAATCAAATATCAATGAGTTTCAAAGGAGAAAGTCAATGCTTTTAGCAAATCTCATTATGCAGGAAGCCATAACAAGAACTTCTATTTGTCACCCAATTCCACCTACATGTAGCAACTCTGATTTTAAACTAAATTCATTAACATTTGCTTTTCTAGACACAAGCAGCATCAATATTTGCAAGCTAAAATTTCAGTCACTGAGAAAGAAAATAATTCATCCTATGCAAATACAACCTAACAGCCTGCCCTGCTCAAAATCCTCTCCTTCCCAACATGGAAAAGGTTTTCCTTAGAATATAGATTTATCCCAGCATCACCCATAATAATTTGTTTTGTTAATCTGAAATTTAAAATAAACCCTGATGGGGCTGCTGAATTCTTTTCTGCAGTCACAGTGAGTGCTGAAAACCGAAGTCCTTCCAGGCTTTTTTTTTTTTTTTTTTTTTTTTTTTTTTTTGTGCAAGACTCAGTTTATTGGTGAACACTGATTTTAACAAGCAAAGAGGACCTTCAGTTCATTGTTTTGAGAGTCACAGAGTCCCAGGCAGAGCTCTGCCTTCTCAGGGACTCTTTTGGAGCTCGGGAGGAAGGCAGGAATCATTAGGAAGAGGGCTGGCAGTTCCAGTGGCAGCTCTCTGGTGGCACTGACAAGTGACCTCTGCCAAGGCAGGGTCACTGCCATGAGAGAGGCAACGCAGCCAGAAGGGAAGGAAAGAAGCAAAAGAGAGCAGCAGCCTAATGCAGTACAATTTAAAATCTGACCCTGTACATTAAGGCTAATGAAACTAAACAACTGTAATCCTGCAAAGAAAATGAACACTGTTGAGAATGGTGCTACAGTACTTGAAACCCAATTAACTGTTATATCTCCCCAGAGATTGAGATCACATTCTTCCTCCTTTCATTAACTGAAATTTGTTTTTTCTTTGATTAAAGTTTATATTAAAAAACCCAAACAGACACAGTGATAATCAAAGGTATGTATCATCTTACGCCCACTCTGCATTATTAAAATCTCTCATTTCAATAATTTGCATGATATTTCACCAGCAGTCGATTCACCTAGAAATAATCAATCTGCCAATTAGCAAAATTCGCCTCAAATCCACAGCTTTTATAGTGCCATGCTAGGGATAATTCTGCCTTCTGCTGTACTTTGACACACTTGACACCAAGAACCTGATGACCTTCCAAGAATATTCAAATTCAAAGCAGGTGAGTCTGAAATCTAAAACTTGTTGTTAGTGATACAATTAATTAATCTTGTAATCTTTTCATGATACATTCTAGGTAAATTCTCAGTAGTGAAATAAAAATAGCAACCTTAAGAGCTTTCTTTCAACCGTATTCATTAAAAAAGAAAAAAATATAATAAATCTATCACTTAGCTTCTGGGTTTGATTTTGATGTTTTATTCAGTTGAAGAAATCCAGAATTAGACCCCCGGGTATTTCAAAAAGTGCCAATATATTCAGTGGGCATAAAAGAAATGAGATCTATAGAGGAGTACCTCAGAAAACAGCCAAGGACAGGCATTTTCTCCAGACTCCCTTGATGCACTCAGCAAAGGTACCAAATCTCAAGTAAACCCTGTGGGTTCTGGAAGTGTGAATTTCTATTTTACAGCAGGTTTCCAAAGACTACAGGCATTAAAGAAAGTGGGATCAATATTTCTCAGCCTACCTTCATTCTTCTCCCCAGAGCTCAGAGCCTGCTCCCCTTTCTCTGCAGTCATCCTATCACTGTCCTGAAGAACAAGGGAGAGCCTCAAGCTCAAAACAGGACACGCAAGATTTTCCTATTCTCACTCCCTGAGTTGCACTGTTGACATGAAAACTGTAATAATTTTGAAAGTGGGCAACCAGCACAGGGAGTGGGGAGACAATTATCACCTGCTTGACTTGGAGTGTGAGGCTATGGGAGGACAGAAATTTGCTTTCCATAGAGCTCCCTGTGCTTCAGTCTGGCTTTTTGGACTTACCTTACTCATCTTTAACTTCAGAATCACACACTCAAATAAGATATATTGGCTGGGATTGCTGCTATAAAACTAGAGCCAAATGTTGCTTATATCAATGCACTGTACTCATAGGTGGAAATCAGAGCTATTGACAAAAGTATGTTCAATGTCCAGAACTTGTACTAAAGTAAAATTCCACTCAAAAACATCAACCTAAAGCATTGCTTGATTTGTAAAAAAAAATCCATTAAAATTATTTTAGTAATTGCTTGCTACTAAACCCAACCTTCTGTCAAGATAACAGAAAGGACATGATTTCTCTTATTTTAAACAAGAAACAAAAAAATTGCTTTAATTAGACTTATTTCTGTGCTGTTTTATTTCATAAAACGAAGAGCTATAATAATTCAAAAACCTAATAGCTTTTTCAAAATTGTCCAGAGCTAACTTCATCACTGGCATTTTCAGCAGGCCAAGAGCTGGGTCTGTGCCTACCCTGGACACACCTCAGTAATCAATCGTTTTTCTAAAATTATGTCAGTCATTGTCCTTTAAGTAAAACAAGCTGAACTGTCCAAGTGCTGAGCACCAGGAGGACAGAGATGTATCTGTGCTGATCCAAAGCTGGAATTTACTCCCTCCTTTCCTGACAGCAAATTCAGCATAGGACATCTAAGGATCTGCTGTGAAATCTTGGTGATTCAAGTCCATATCAAAATGATGGAGTACAAGTATATTTGCAGCCCAAGAGCACAAGAGAAATCTGGAAGCTAATTTTGTATAAGATCACAACCTCCAAATTAAATAATAGATGTAGCCTGCCTGCTGCATCATCAAATTTTCATTAGGTTCTTTGCAGCTGTATGTCTTTGATCTCAGCTAAATAAATCATAGATGCACTGTGGTTTTTGGTTGGATTGTGTGTCATGCTAAACTCATTTATGAAACAGAATGATGTGTTTGGATCTGCATTGTTAAAAGGAGGGAAGAAGAACGTAATTCCCCCTGAAACTTCACCTAGAGCACTAAACTACTTCAATATCTACCTTTATCCCCTATACCTGTATGCAGAATTGGGTAATTTTTTTTTTCCCTTTTTTCCCCCCTCTTTTTCAAACAGCAGTACCACGTTTCAGCAACTCCTCTGCTGTAACTTATGGAGAGAAGACAGAGGCTGGATCCAAGAGCTGCAAGGCCCCTCATGAGCCAGAGTTTAAAACTCTTTGCTGTTTGATGTATCTGAAATGCCTTTGTGCTTTTTCTTGCTGCCCCAGTCTCAGTTCCTGGGCTCATTTATACCAATGGAATTAACAGCACTGAAATGTAACAGATACTGAAGATGCCAGCCCTCGTAGCAAAGTGCTACTCACAGTCAGGGCAGTTTGGTTCTCCTTCAAAAGTCAAACGCCAGGCCAAATGCTGAGTTGCAGGGCATGGACACCACATATTTCACCTGAAGAAGAAATAAATTGATTGATTTATTTATTAATGACTTGCAGCAGGATTTGCATTTTGAGCATCACAAGATTTCCAAGAACTCTGCACATCCACACCCTTAACCTAGATCTGAATGAGATCAAAAGGAATCCTTCTGGGAGCTTCACAGCTTCATGTTCCCAATCGCTGTTTATTTCGAGCCTCTGCTTTGCTCCTGATTAAAATCAAATTAAAAAGCAACTTTCTATGAAGTGCACATAAATGATTGCATTAGGTAGTTGTCATCTGCTGCTGGACTGCACCTTCTCGTTTAGGAAAGTAAAATAAAGCATTCTAGGGTCAGATTCTTCTTGCACATGTTGCTTGTTTCGCCAAGAGCATACAAATTACTCTGTAAAACCACTGAAATCAGTTACGCTTTACCAAAATTCATTACCAGCATTGAAATTGGTAAGGCTTATTTGTAAAAATTGTTAGCTACAGTCCCACTCTAAATGAGGCAATTATTTTAATGTTTGCATGTGCAATTGCTTTTTAAAAAATGCAGACAAAAAGCCACCCTGCAGCATCTTATATCTTCCATAATGCAAATAACTCCTGAGAGAGCATGTCAAAAAGGATTTTACATAAAAAAAACATATCGATAACTAATAAAACCATTAACTAATCAAATTATTACACATCTGCTCTCTGAAGAGAGCTTTTAATTTAAAACCAATGCCAACTCAATACCAAGAACTGTTAAAGAGTACATTCTCCATGTTATTTCCCACAGAGAGAAAGTTTCAGGGAACACTTTGTAACTCAGATAACAGTAAATTTCTTTCTTTCTTTCTTGAATAGAATGGACATCTGCTGCATTTTATTTTGCTATTACTCTACATTCCTCACAACGAGTTCTATCTCCCACAACGTAATGAAAGATGTTTTCTAAAAACAACTTTGCAAACTGTGGACAAAGTGCATTGATGAGAAAGCCAAGCTTCCACGGATCTCAATTTCCTGTCATTTGGTGAAACGAGTTTCTTACTAGAGAAAATAGAATTTTTCTACACATTGAAGGATGTCATTGGCTCGGGATATATTTGAATTGTCACAGAGCACTTCTGCTTTGCTGCTTTGACCCTGGGGTCCTCCCTAAGCCCTTGGGTTGGACACAGCAGGTCCTGTCCATGCACAGCACACAAGGACAGGCTGCATTTGTATCAACACTCAGATCTGCTTCTTTCGAGCATCCTCCTCACTAAGCTGTGCAGATTTGACTTCAAGTGTTTAGACAGAAACCATTTGTACAATTTAACCTTCAGTATTTATACAACTATAAAGGGAATAGGGTGTATTTTTTATGTCCCGGAGTAGTTCATAAAAGGAATAAAAAATGCAAAGAGTGGATAGACAAGCTTTCAGGAAAATGGTATACCCTGCTCTTATGTTGCTGCATAATGGTGTGTAAAATGTACTCCAATTATTTGGTCACAGGACACAGAGTGTAGCATGAAAGCAAGAATATTAATGACATAAATTCTGCATATCACTAGCCTCAAAACCTTCATATGCCAAGCACAAGTTTAATGCTCTCCCTAAACTGATTTCTTTCTTGCTCTTTTCCTTTCTAAAACAAATCATTTTGTATAGTAGAGTATTTTGACTATCTATTCCTGTGGCAAAAATATGTCTCGAGGGATGTTAAGTTACCCTAGTACTCTGGATTCATTTTTGGCTCAACATTTTACTCATCATTTCTTTTCTTCCTCACTTGTTACTTTTAAAACTACCGAAGCACAGGATACAGTCTAAAAGTATGCAACTCAATCTATTAGCTTCTTTGCTACATCAAGGACATCTTTTCTAAAGTAAATGTCCATAACTGGATAAGAAACCCTGCTATGTATTATAAAACACTTCGTGTTTTATTTCACCTTTTGTTATGCTTTTTGAAACTACCTAATGGCTGTAAAAATGTACCTTTCCTTAGGCTTTTTTTTTCCAGCTTGATACAATCTCTCGACAGCACTCTCTAGGTAAGCACAAAGGAGCACATCACTAGAAACAATCCCAAGTTACTGAGGACAGTCACCTGGAAATATGTTTGAAATTATACAAGGGTCCAATTTCAGCCATTTTAGAAGATCCTGATTTGCCTGTTTCTGAAAGATCTTTCAAGATATCAAGTTAGCCCTATAAAAGGACCAGTCAGCCCTAAAATTATAGGTCATTAGGAATTAAATGCATGACAGGTTTTAACAGGCTCTCAGAATAATACCAAAATTTAAGCTACCTATTCAAGAGACACTGACACTGGCTCCCTGATTAATTCCCTATGCAGATGCTCCAGCTGAGATGAACCCCAACTCTGCCAACAACAAAAGTGCCACTGGCACTGCACGGAGAGGGTTTGGATAGAAGCAGAGGGACTGAGACCTGTTTTCCTGGCTGGAAAAAGACTCAGGCTGCACACAAGTGTTCCCAGGCTGCATGAGCACAGGGCACAGGAGAGCCAGGGAGCAGCTGGAGCAGCACAGCCTGGAAGGGCCATCTGGGACAAGTGGCAGCACACCCAGGGCCACCGGAGAGCTGCAGGAGCATCCCAGCAGTGCTGCAGCAGCCTGGCAGGTCAGCACACCCTGCTCCTCAGGCAGGGCTGAGCTGAGCTCACAGAGCTCCACTCCTGCTGCCCAGGGCACCCAGGGACGAACCTGGGACGAACCCAGCAACGAACCCAGCACAAACCCAGCACAAACCCAGCACAAACCCAGCACAAACCCAGGGACGAACCCAGGGACGAACCCAGGGACGAACCCAGGGACGAACCCAGCACAAACCCAGGGACGAACCCAGGGACGAACCCAGCACAAACCCAGCACAAATCCAGGGACAAACCCAGGGACAAACCCAGCACAAACCCAGCACAAACCCAGCACAAACCCAGCACAAACCCAGCACAAACCCAGCACAAACCCAGCACAAACCCAGGGACGAACCCAGTGATGAACCCAGCACAAACCCAGGGACGAACCCAGGGACGAACCCAGCGATGAACCCAGCACAAACCCAGCACAAACCCAGTGATGAACCCAGCACAAACCCAGCACAAACCCAGGGACGAACCCAGGGACGAACCCAGCACAAACCCAGGGATGAACCCAGGGACGAACCCAGCACAAACCCAGCACAAATCCAGGGACAAACCCAGGGACAAACCCAGGGACAAACCCAGGGACAAACCCAGGGACAAACCCAGCACAAACCCAGGGACGAACCCAGCACAAACCCAGGGACGAACCCAGCACAAACCCAGTGATGAACCCAGCACAAACCCAGCACAAACCCAGGGACAAACCCAGGGATGAACCCAGGGACGAACCCAGGGACGAACCCAGCACAAACCCAGCACAAATCCAGCACAAATCCAGGGACAAACCCAGCACAAACCCAGGGACAAACCCAGGGACAAACCCAGGGACAAACCCAGGGACAAACCCAGCATAAACCCAGCATAAACCCAGCATAAACCCAGCATAAACCCAGCGACAAACCCAGCATTAACCCAGGGACAAACCCATCGGGGCACACCAGGGAACAGCCTGCACATAAACATACTGAGATGCTCTCAGGGACATCTTGAATTTCCCTGCTCCAGCCTCTGACACACCAAAAGCATCAACTTGCTGCTACTGCTTTGTGCTGCTCCTTTTCCAGATGGAAATCAGGGATATGAGAGAAGATAGTGGCTTCATTCAGTACAGCCTTTATCAGGGGCTGACTTACAAACAAAGCAACAAGGTTTGCTAAAAATTAGATTGTGAACTACTCATTAATCCCTGAATAGGACTGGACAGCTGCTGTCTGTCCAGCTATTATTAACCACACTGTCAAAAATGAAAGCAGTTCACACAGAAAAGTCAAAGTATGAAATGAATTAAGAATTTCAAAGCTTGCTTCAATTGCAACTTCATTAAATGAAAGAGTTGGTTTCTAATCAGGTCACGGTGAAATATTCATTTCCTGGAATCCTAGCATTTAGGAGACAAAAATTTCTTTTCATTATGTATATTACATACACTGACATATTTTCTGAGCCCCTTAGACATGTTCTTCAAGGCAATGTGAGTCAACCAATTTAGTCCACACTTAAAAAAAAGCCACTCACAGTCCAGGTCTCAGTCCTACCCTGAAAACCAGAAAATGTCCATGATATCAGGAGTGCCTAATTGGGGATGGGATCAAATAATGGTTTATTAATTGAGAAAGGAGAGGACACATATAGACAAGGAAAAAAGTATATTCAAAACAGAGATATAAGATATAAAGAATAATTTACTTGTTGTTTTAGTCTTGTGCGCTCTTTAACAAAAAGATCTTTTATAAAACTGACGGAGTTAATCAAACAAAGAGTTAAACATACAGAGAGTGCAATTTTTTCTGACAAAGATTAGCTGATGCTTGCACAGATGTTCTGTATGAGCTGAAAAGCAAAGGCATGTTCCTACAGCTGATAGCAGCCAATTTTCTCATTAAATCTAAGAAAAATAGCATTACTTCATGTTTTAACTCCTTAAGACCCTCAGTAATTCTTGAGCCATACGTTTCAAAGTAGGGCATGAAGATAACATGGTTCAAACCACTTGGAGAAAAGCTTCTGTGGAAGCCCAAAATAGGCACTTGAGTTGTAGAAGTGAAAAGAGGACAGGTATTGAATAAACAATGCACAGAAGGCAGCAGCACACGGGCCATGTTTGGGATGACACAAGGAGGCCAGAAAGGAAACAATGGCACACAAGTTTTGAAAAGAAACAGTGCATTGAAGAATTGACCACAACATCTCCATCTCCATTTTTACCTCTGTGGGTTTCACAAATGTGTGGACTTTGAGGCGTAGAATTACTGATTACAGGAGGTGTATTGTTTTACTCTAGCTGTTGGATTATGAATTTGTCATGCTTTACAGTTGAGAGGAACTTGTGCCTATAGATGCAAAGAGTCTAGGAATTACACTCTGTACCTTCTTCCCTAGTGAAACACCAAAAAAAAAAAAAAAAAAAAAAATCTCATTTTTGGAGAAGGCTGGATTAGAGAATTTGAGGAAAGATTTCAGGAATCTCAGGAGGCTGGAACAGAGCAAAACTGCCATGTCACAGGACTGCAGGGTAACTCCAAGAGGCCTCTGGCAGGAGTGGCAGACACTTGGTACCTCAGAGATGGATGAACTGCGAGGCTTTTACAGCAACAAGCAGAGCTTTATGATGGTCTTGTTTTCAGCAATGTGACAAATAATGTCCACGAGGGCCATATTTCAGTTTCCTTGTAATCAAGCTGAACAACAGCACTTAAGTTAATTCCTGCAACTGCCATGCCCAGAGAAGAAATGACACAATAATATGGAAATTAAAAGTTGATTGCTGAAAAGAACTGTTAACAATAATTTTCTAAAAATAATATCACATTTTTAATTGTACTCTCAGCTAGGAAAAGCTAACAGAGATGCAATAATTTAGTCTCCAGCATCCCCCATCCCCTAGGACTCCTATGAATTACCTGTCTCATTCTGAAAAGACTAATTCTTCTGTTGGGACCTCACACTATAGGGATGGTGAATCCTGGAAGATGACCTGGATCACCCTCAGGAGCATCCAAACTTAACCAGGAAAATAATTTCTGAACATTACACCTCTTGCACCTTTGCTGTCACAGACCAGGATTGGGTTTATTTTCACAAGTCCTCTATAAGAGAGAGGGTAGAGGATAAGAAGATAGGGGAGAATATA
The DNA here is from genome assembly GCF_963662255.1 of Cinclus cinclus. NCBI lineage: Eukaryota > Metazoa > Chordata > Aves > Passeriformes > Cinclidae > Cinclus > Cinclus cinclus. The sequence goes on along the minus strand of NC_085065.1, from coordinate 7,402,953 downwards.
GGAAATTTCACCTATAGATCAGGAAGGTTCACCCCTATAAAAAGGTGCCTTTTGGGGCACAGAATCTGAGGGAGTTCCCACAGGCCACCCATAAAGGCAGAAGAGACACGAGCACAGGTTGCTGGAACCCAGCACCAGCACTGAGTGTTCCCATTAGTAGGAATTCAGGTGTTGATCAAAATTCCATTAGCCACTGATTTTCATAATGAACCTCTTGCTTTGGAATTCACAATTTCTGTACAAATTACCTGGGAGTAAAACCAAATCACACAGAAATGAAAGGCAGCATTTCATCCCAAGCAAGTACTCACATGGAAGGCATCAGACCCCAAACATTATCAGTGAAATGTAATTGGGATAATCTCACTCAGACCAGAAGCATGCCAAAACATCCCTCTGACAAAATATGAGCCCCAAGAAACAAACTAATTTACAACTAGGGACAAAAAAGATTAATTGCTTGAAGACAGGAGGAACCAGCTAGGCAGGCTTCATACAGCATCATAAAATATGCCACATAATATATAATATAATATAATATCACAAAAGAGAAAATTATTTGGTTGTTTGTTTTTTTTTCTGGAATTCTATTCACCGGGAAAAGAAGTCCCCATCACACTGCATGCAAGAGAAAATAGATTGGTTTTAAAAGGTTCCCCACTACCACCAATTTAGACAGCAGCAAACATACAAATTTACCTGGCTGGCTTCTGGTGATTAGTGTAAGCTGATTTTCCCTCTCCCTGGGCACTAAGCTCTTGGTTCTTTGTGTGCTTGTAAGGGTTTTCAATCCTGCAGCCTCTCAAGAGCAGTTTGGGTAGGCAACTATTCATGTTGGAAATAAACATTGTGGGGCACATCACAGCCTTTAATAAACTCGGAATAGAGATTCCCAGAACCTCTCCCAGGGGCTGCATGACCTCCATGCCATTCCATTTAATTTTTCCCCTATGCTTTGTGGATAAATGTGGCTTGAAACCACAGGTTCTCCTTTACTCCTCTCCATCCTGCCTGGTCTCTGCTGCTGAGCTCTCAGAGAGCTGGTACAAAGATTGTCTCACATTTTGGGAGAAATTCTTACTGCCCTTTCATTCTTTAGTTTTCCATCCCCAAATTTAGCCAAAATTTACCCTCTGGCCAGATCCCTGGGTCTGATGTGGAACCTGACAGAGTGAAGGAGGGGGGACACATCAGAATCAGTCCTTGGCTCTGTGACAGACCCAGCTGAAAAATGGAAATTTTAACAGCATTACTCCCAACTCTGCTACCATTCCCATCAACATTCTGAGAAAATAATCAGCTTTTCTGCAATAAATGACATTCAGTGACAAACAATTGGAATCAGAGAGTACATTGACTGCAAACTTTGAAAAGTACATTGGTAGAGTACAAAACAAGCTCCATATGATTAAATCAGCAATGTAATAGCTTTTATAGCCACCCTGGATTGTTTAGGAATAAACTCATGTAGATCTTCGAGCCACTGTTGTCCACAAAGCCTGTGAATCCAAAGGACTTTTGTTAAGTATAATTTAATTGCACAACATGTTAGCCCCACTGTCACCCTGATCATGCCTTCAATACATCTCACCGGATCAACATACTTATAATGAATTGTTTATTGCCTTAAACAACTCAGAACAAAATAGAAAGAAGCCTGAAAAGTGGAAATTTATATAGGTATGCAAATGTAAATATAGAAAAAATAAAATGAAAGACAGTTTTCCTTTCTATACTGAACAGAATCTCTACATTAATCTTTTAATACCAAGTTTATATTGTCACAAAATGTTTCAGTTCGACTGTGCAGAAATTAGCACTGGAAGCAATGAAATCCCAAGCTATTTCTCAGGGGTACACAGGAGTTCAGAAGCTGGAGAACTTCTTCCTGTTTCTATCAAAGGACTTGAATTAATCAACTCATTTCCCTGTGCCTAAAATTATTTCTGTGGTACTTGCATCTTTATTATCAGAAGTCCACAGATAAAACACATGCAGCACAAGGATTAATTTTATTGGCAGAAATGAGGAAATTGCACACGGCTTCCCCCTCCTCTCCCTCCCCACCAGCAGTGCCAGGACTGGTTTTCACCTGCTCTTTATCAGGAATTACTATTAGCAGACACATTTCTCTTAAGCCATAATTCTTAGGCTCCATTCTGTGCACTTGAAACTCCTGCTGAAGGCACTGGGAGTTTGGGGACAGCAAGTGAGGAGCTGTAACATGACCTGTCAGAACTGCAGCACCACCAGCCCAGTCCCACTGACAGTGAAGAGAGAACTCCATTACCTGAGTGGTGGCAGGATCTCATTCCTTTTAGGCTCAACTTCTAGAAAGAGATACGGCCATTTATTCTGGGCACTTGGAGAATTGTAGCAGAAGGGGGCTTATTTATTCATATTGTTCATGTAATGCCTCAGAGTGCTCATAAAAACAAAGAGGAGCAGCAGCTCCATTTGAGACACACAGCTCTCTGAAGTTTGTGGGGAGAAGTGTACTTCTTTGGATCAGAGTCTCTCCTGAAAGTGCTGGCACATGTTGGAACTGGCAGTGCCTGATATTAACCCTTCAAACTGCTCCACTCTCTGGATACAATTGCATTATGTAGAAAAAAAAGCCCTTCCAAACATACGGTGATCAGCCAGAGACTTCATGAAGATGATTTTCTGTATAGATTATAGGTACAAATTGATGCTTACCAAATCCTGTCCCCTAAATGATTTCTACTTCCTTGCTTCCAAGTAAATGTCACAGCTTCAACTGCTCTATTTACAGATCATAGAGCCCGAGATTAATTTTTTTCCTAAATACAGTTTTAATCTCATTAAAAAATTTCATACATTGTGCTCTATGTCATAGGGCAAATTAGCAGAGGATGAATGATTTTTTTGGTCTGAGGCATACTGCATCTAGCTTCAAATTTTGTTTGAACCAGTCGCCTCAAACGAAACAGAACAAGTTAAATACATAGCAATAAATTCCTGTTGATTTCCCCTAAGGTATAATCTCAATTTAAAACTTCTATGATTTTTAATGTTTTGCAGATGGCCTCTTTTACAGATCTATAAAAGTAATATTATTATTTAGAAACACTAATAAAAATTATTAATATTTCCCTGCTTTTTAAAAGCACTTTTCTTCCCTCTCAGACTATGCCTTACACTTTTTTCCCCTAGTATGCAGAGTTAATATCTAATCAACACAAAAAAAAATCCACCAACATGACTGGAAGCCTCAGAGGTTTGGTAAGAGGATATTGAATATTTCACCCAGAGGATGTTGTGTCCAAGTGCCCTTGGCTGGCCACAACTGAAACTCATTAACATTTGAGGGCTCTCCAGTGGTCTGCACACCTGGATCTTTAAAATTCAACTTCTGGTGCAGTCAGATTGGGTGTGACAGAGGAAATTTCTCCCAACAGGATGGAATATGAACAGAAGTAAGGCACTTTCCTTGCTGATAAGTAGAACACATCTAGTCACGAACGAAATTCAGTCATTTATACCTGGTCTTGCTTTTCACTCAGGTAAAACAGCAATGCCCAGTGGGTAGAAGATGTCTGGCCGAACACTTCTGGGGTGCCACAAATGAAAGGAAATTGCTGATGAAGAAAGTTTCTTGCCCATAGAGAGGGTGAGGGCCAATAGCATGGAGATGGAGTGCCAGAAGCACTCTCAGTTGAACTCAACCTACTTTGCAAATAAACTGAATTTAGTCTCTAAGGCTGTCAGCCTGGGATATTTCATAAGCCTTAAATTGTTTGAAGTACAGAGATATTTTATAGATGAGGAAAGTAACAAATAATTGATGGTTGCAGTGCCATTGACCGCAGCAGGAGGAAGACTGGGTCCATCACAAACTCCTGACACGCAGGATCCAGAGGCACAGATCAGCAGGACAATGAGTCTTCTGCTCACTGGTGAAGCTCTGAGAATTTGCCCTGTGGAACCACACAGATGTCACTATTCTCTTCTGATCTCTGCCTCCCATGTGACAGCCATAAACCCAAGTCTTCCCTGGTGCTTCATTAAATAATTTGACTACTTGGTGGGATTTGAGAAAATTATTTCTATTCCCACTTCCTGAATCACTCTTTTTCACTATAATGTCAGTTGTCCCTGTGCCTTTGCTACCTGGCAGCACCATAAGTCAGTGGGAACTGAGAATTTCCCTTCCCTCTGGATTATGTCCTTCAGATGTATCTCAGGGAAAGGAATAAAGCTCCCAGATTGTGCTTACGGATTATTTGAATTTATTTACTCTGTGAAATCAAACAAGCATCTCAGCAGCACCGTGAACACAACTTTAAAGACTCTTGAAAATCTGAATCAAGTTGTTGAGGGATTAAAACCACAGTGAACAGCAGTTAGCAGATCAGTGGAATGGCTGTTTCCATAAATTCTTGGAAATACAAAATTTTTGGTAGGAAACTTTTTGATACCCTCAAGGCTTTGTCTGTTCAAATTTCAATGAACATCTTTACTATAGTAACAGAATTCCATAGGGAACTCACAAGCTTCTGCTCTTAAGAGTTAGGTAAGAAGGGAAAAATAAATCACAATAAATAAGGGAAATTCCTAAGTTAATTAAAATGTTGTTTTTTAATGTACTGTTGAATTTGCTTTTTAAAATACACCCCTTATAGTTATCGACTTAGAAACAATTAAGTCAGTTTGTGAATTGTGTTTAGGAACAGATGCAGCTGAATATGTAATGGATGAGAAAATAATCACTGGAAGGAATGGTTCTCACCCCATAAGCAGTTCACAGTATATTAAAAATTAGCTGACACATTTTCCTCCTCCATACCTATTTCCTTCCTAATATTTGCAGAACTAAGGCATAATGTCTTTATACTAACAAAGTAAGAAAGTAGTTTCTCCCTATTCATTAAGTTCATCTTTTTAATCATAAGTATATTAAAATATAGATGGAGCTCCAACCACTGATCATAAAGATGGAGATTTGTAGGACAGGTTCAGCAAACAGTTTCAACATCAATCATGGCATGAGAATACCTTCTGGGCCAGGTCTTTAACTGGAGAAACTTTAATGAAGCTGATTCTGCATCCCTGGAGGACACATCCTTCCCCTCTCATCCCATTTCTGTACCACCCACTTCTGTCATTCCCTACATTCCATCTCCACCTTCCAGCACAAGGCAGAGATTCACCTTGTTGCTCTCACACATCACAAAACCCCACTGTAGCAGCTGGCCCCACGTTTACTGAACATGTGGCATTCCCAGGATCCCAGGTTCTTGACAGACTCTATTTTATGGAATAATTTTGTTCACACCCAGCTCTGGAAGGATGCAGAGCATATAAATATACCCATGTAGTTATATATAAATAGAAAGCAGCTACACAATACACTGAAATTTAGGAGATTAAGAGAATAATTTAAATATTTCTTTGCTAGAAACCCTATATAAAAGTACAGTTGTTGAAAACAAACTAAAAAATACAACCAAAGAGAAGTTGCTTTTAATCTGGCATCAGAGGAGCCACAAGAAGTTGTACTCATTTATGTGCGTTTATTTACACCTTATCTGACACCAGAATAGCTTTGTGCTTTAGACAAGCCCTTAAAACAATGAATACCATGGGGAACAGAGAGTTTTACTCTCCTTTTGTGTTGTTCCCAGTTTCCTAGGGCCTCATTTGTGGTTGGTAGCTTTAGTACCACCATAATAAACATACCACTCCTGGGCTGCTCACTGTGACTGGCACAGAAAGAGGAGAAATTAGTAGTAAACTTGTGTTTCTAGATAACACAGGTCATGCAGCTGAGCAGCACAAACCTGAATCTACCCCTCACAAGCCCAAAGTGCATAGGCAACTCTCACCTAGGAAGCCACGGGAAAACAGCAATCAAATTCATTTCTCCCAAGTCACAACTCAATATCCAAATACCCAACAACCCTCCCCCATGTGCAGCTGTGCCACAGTCACAGGGCAGGACCTGCAGTGCAGAGTGGCACCTGATGTGACATCCTGCCAGTGGGGCACAGCTCGTCCAGAGCTCAACCTTCTGCCTGCCTTCCTGCCCCACCAATTTCCCCTCCCAGGCTCTCACATCAAGTTCTTTAAGATCTGAGATCTTCTCAAGGCTGAATGTGTGACTGGATGAATTCAGCTCCCAGACACTGGGTGCTTTTTCTGCAGGGAAATGTCACTGCACTGCCCAGCCCTGAGTTCTGCTCAGGGCTCCAGCAGCAGAACTGCCACTGTCACAGGAGACAGAGAATTCTTCACTTGGGATTTGCCAGCTGGCAGCCAACCAAGGAACATTCCCTTGCACTGGGGGACCAAGCTCACATGGTTTGATATGGGGAAGAGCTGCTTTGGATGGTTATGGCTCCTCCTGGCCCAGAACAAAAGAAGTCACATATAAGAAGTCACATAAGGTCCTTCCAGAAAATCTTTCAGGTTCCAATCTGCCTACATTTCCTTCTTAGAAACCATTTATTATTTGATTTCAGTCCTGCATATTCCTTCTGATTTGCCTGATTAAACTGATGTGTGAAACTGTAATGCCTGGACAACTTAATACTAAATCCCGTGTACATCGTATTTCTCCACTGATTTTCTTTCATTGCAGCAACTGAAAGATGCATTTAGTTTAAAAAGCCCAACCAACTCCCTCTTTATCTAGAAATTACTTTGATGTTTGTGGATAAAAGCTTTCCAGTGTCAGCAAAAATCTTGCTGTTCAAGGGGAAACTCAAACACTTCCCTCTTCCTGAAGCCACTCACAACTCTCTGGATTCTGTTTCATCATCCATCAGGAGAATGTTCTCCAGGGCTCATAAATTTTTTAAGGGGTACTTTACCTCTGTCTGCCCTACAAGGTGAGTTTCCAAACCTTTCTGTCCAGAGGCTCAGGTACAAAACAACCAGGGAGCCATGGGTTTTTCTGCACAGGCACAAAGTGCCTCCCAAGCCACGCAGGAGCTGAGGGTCAGCCTGTGCTGCTGATGTGCTCAGGAGGTTGTGCAAGAAGAAATGCAGTCTCTTCTACCATGTGCAGTTTGAAAACAACAGTCACAACCCTTTTAATATGAGGCATTCTATTTGTTTAATGTCCAAAACAAAACCAAACTGCAACATTCTAATCCCCTAATTTGTCACTTTATGTCTCGCTCATTCTTCAAGCCATTTTTCAGAGTCTCATTTGCAACTAACACAAAAGGGCTAGTCTGTATTTAGGGAAAAAACCCAACCAACCAAAAAAAAATAAACAAAACAAACAAAAAAAAAAACTCCAGCACCAAACTCTTCCATGAGCTATTGAGTAGACCATAAAAAGGCTCATCCTTATCATTTCCTTTTGCATCCTTATCACTTTATCACTTTTTTTTATCCTTTGCACTTATCTCCCATCTTCTATTTCCATGTACCAGATTAAAGAGACATCAGAAGATACCTGAGCTGTGAAATGATCCTGTTTGGGATGCAGAGGGCACAGGCTATGGGCAGCCTCACATTACACTCAAAGCTTCCCTCATCACCTGTGTGTATAACAAGCAAGAAAGATTTTGAATGTGACAGAATATCAACATCAGCCCCTGACACAAACCCTATGAACATGGAAATTTCCATCATGCTTAGACTTTAAAAGAGCAGGCAATAATGGGCCCAGGTAAAGGAGTTCTGGCAGGGCTAGCTCTGTTTAATTTATGAGCTCAGGCATTTGCCTTAGTTAGCATGCAGCCACAGGAAGGGAGAAGACCTTGATTATTTGCCTGCCTAGGTGCAGAGCACTACATTGAGCTGCTAATCCTGATATTAGACTGTACCTTTAGACTTCTATTTACTTAAAAAAAGAAAAAGAAAAAAAAAAGAAAGAAAGTGGAGGGGGAATAGGAAGACTTTCCAAAAATCAGAGAGATAATTCTTACCTGAATACATTTCTGCAGGTTCTGGCCACCAGTAGCACATAAAAAATAATATATATTTCTATTTTACTAAAATTCTCAGATTGTTCTGGAGATGACCCTGCATTGCTGGGTAAACATTTGCAGCTTCCTTCAAGGGATTACATAAATTTCTAGGAAGAGCACAGACCTTGGGCAGATGCAAAACAAGAGGTGAGTAATCACCACCTTCCTCAACACAGTTTAAGGGAGGAGCAAAATTGCACGAATGTGAATGTACTGAGAGAAACAGAAAAAAAAAAAAACATCCTACCAACACATCAGTGATTAAATACACAGTGAGGCAATTTCTGCACAAATTCCAAACCAGGCTGCACAAGCAGCAGCCACTGCTCACAGTGATGGGATCTATGCCTCAGCCAAGGCCAGACTATTTGCAGGGTGGATCAGTTTAAAAGTGAAAATTAATTTGCCAGGTGAGAGCCCTCATCTGCAGCAAGTTGATATTCCCCAAGTGCCAAACACAAAGACTTTGCAGCTGTTGAGCCTGATCCCAATTTAGTGAACAAATCTCAGGGCGCTGTCGCAGAGCTCCCGTTTTGGATCTGGAGATGGTGACAGGGCTGCCTACATCCTGTCCTGGCTGCTGCACACACACAGATGAGTTTCCTCATACCTGTGTTGCTGCTCAGTCTATTACCTTTGGAAAAAAAACCAAAAAAGGATTGCTGTGCTCAGACACAGAGATAAAACCCCCTCCCCTCCCTCCCCAGTCTGCCCTGTGAGAGCAGCAGGCAGCACAGCCCTGCCCCAGCCCTGGGGTGCTGCCTTCACAGGTACCTGCACTTTGTCTGTGCACACCTATTCCCTTGAGAAACTGCAGCCTCTCCTTCCTCTTGCTCTGGAGACACGGTTGTATGTCTCGAGTGACTTCCATAAATTCTCAGAAATTTAAAATAAACACAAACTGCAGGTCTCTCAGTAGCTTCAGGCTCCCCAGTCCATTACTTTCTGTTCATTTGTGGTAAACAAATAAAGGTTTCAGTAGCTGATTAGTTACTGCTACTAAGTTATGTGTGGCTCATACTGCAAATTATTCGATCCTATCAGTTCCCAGCTGCTGCAGTTTCAGCTTCTCTATTCTCTTTCCATGTCTGTTTGAACTGAAAATCTCCTGACCACCTATGCCTTCACTCTTATTATTTTTAACCAATACCCTGGATGCATTTCCTATTGCTTCCTGCTTAATTTCCCTTGCATTTTCCTAATGCTCAGACCTTGTCACAGTCTAATCCTAGGCAAAATGGCATCAGCTTTTCTTCTCCAACAAGAAAAGCAAGTTCTCTGAGCCAAACTTCCTCCTCATGTACCCAGAGAAGCTGGCTCCCACAGCACCGTGAACAATAATGGAACTGCCAAAGGGGAACACAGCAAAGTCTCACCCCCAGCTGCTGGCATTTGCACTCTGCTGTGTAGCAGATAATAGGTTGTGATATGTCTGTATGAAGAATACAAACCAAAAATAAATGGTTTGGTATATGTGCACTTTAATTTGATTTGACTATCTCTTGCATAAGTTTATTGTACTGCTCTATTTACTGATGCTGCCCATGTTAGGAGCCTGGATTTCTTTTTTATTAGAGCTGCCATAATGAAAGTTTGGCACCTGATTAATTTTAATAGTTTAGCAGGGAACCTGAGGATAATGGATATTGTCTGTCAGACTGCAGATAAATTTTGTCCATTGGTTGTAAAGATTTCTGAAGTAAAATCTTTTGTTTGGTACGGTAGAGCAATAGCTGGGTGAAATGATGTTTTCTAAGGAACTGTCTCAGCTGCCCTGGTTATGCAGCTGGGCTCAGGAGCACCAGACAAACAGGCTGATACAACCTCCCAGTGCTGATATCCCTCACGCTGAGTGCTGATATAAGAGATTTCAGAAGACTTTGTGGATGTGGCAGCAGTTTAGAGTCTATTTGCCTGGCAGAATTCCAGAAGAGCCCAGGGCAAGGAGTCAAGAGATCTGGACCTCATTCCCAGCTCTTTTCACGGGCACTTTTCCCTCCTGTGCCCCAACTTCTCCAGCTGCAGTGCACATCACTTCCCCTGGTGAGTGCTCATTACCATCAGCTTTGGCAGCAGAGTGTTCCAGCAGGATCTGAGAGGCTTGGAGGGTCCATCTGCAGGTGGAAGTGGTGCCTGATTGACCCTGGGCTGTGCTGCTGAACACCCAAATATTCACCCAGGCTGCTTTTGTTGAGCCTTCAGACCTTCTGGAAGCTGCAAACATCCCAAGGGGACAGGCTCTATGTGTGTTTCTTCCAAAATGGAGGGAAAAAGGCAAGAAAAGAGAGAGGAGAAACTTTCTATCTTTCTCTTGCATTGTCATAAGATCTTCTGCTTCAGAAACATGATAAGGATTCCTTCATATGTAAAAATTTCTCTCATATGTCAATTTGTACCTGGAGGCTATCCCTGCTTCTATTATGACTTCCCTGCTTAGGAACTGGGCTGGAGAAAGGATGTGCATGGTGCATTTGTGGGATGGACAGGTCAGGCTCTGGAAAGAGGAATTTAAAAAAAAAAACACTTGTTCTCAGCTCTCTTTCAAGCCACTTAATTTGGAATATAAATACTTTACCCTGAAATGATTAATCAATGCACTCATTATACTTGCATGGTTGCTCTTTAGCACCAAAGGAAGTAAACAAGAGCCTGCAGGATAGCATGAAAGATGAACAACCTTATACCTCAAAACTACAAATTAATATATTTAGTGAACATCAAAAATCTCTGAACAGAGACAATATTAACTCAACCCACACAAAGCAGCAGGCAGGATGAAGGCAATAGTGCATCTGTTCTAATATTTCACAGTGCAGATTTTCACTTACTTGCCAAAAAAAACCTATTAAAATTTAAAGGGAGTTGCAGAATTTGGTGTTGACATAATGAAGAACAATAGTTAACTCTATTTAAGAAGCATAGTTAATTCTATATAAGAAGCACATCTATTTAATGCAATCCATATCAGTTTTTGCAGTCATGGGTTGCTCGTTTGTATTAAATTCAAAGGGTGTCTTTTAGACGGTCACCTGAAACTTTAGAGACACTTGACAAAATTCCTTTACCAAAAGCATCAAAAATATTCCTTCACACGTACTTTTTCTTATTTCCTGTTCATATTTGTTTAGTCCAAATTCCTACAAACATTCACTTATAAAGTAATAGTTAATAATTTCAGTATAAGTTTCTCTTTTCTCCCTCCTCCTCTTATCTATCTCTTTTACACTTTGAATTACTTAATTCCAGTAATAAACATAGTAAAATAAGTAACGTGGATAAGACAGAAAATGAGAAAATATGAGTTTGGATCTTAAATTGGAACTAATTTAAAAATTAATCCACTTATCTAGACCAGAGTTGAAAAGTTTAATGGAAGGATAAACTTCATAGTTTTATCAGTCTACAGAGAAATGTTGGTGCATGAGGAAAAGACACCAAGTGTGTATCGCAATATAGAAATCTCAGCAGCTGAGCAGGAAAAACAAAGATTATTCCTCACCATATCAACTTATTCCCTAGAAATGTTGAGAAACTGCTCAGACCCAGGTGATGGTAAAGCAGAGCAACACAGCAAACCTCAGCTTAGAGAGAAAATTAGCAATAATTCATCAAAAGGTCATTCACTTGAAGAAAAGGCATTGAAATAAGTGAACATCTTAAAAAACAAAGCAAAAACAGAATTTTATCAAATCAGTATTTTCAGCCACATTGGGAAAAATACGTCAAAATATCCCCAACTCAGAAAATTGTCACAGAAGCATCTCCAGAAACATGGGGTAGGATGGTTGAGTTTGCTTGTTTTCTTTTATTGTTGGTTGTTTGTGGTTGTTGTGAGGTTTTCTGCTTGGTTGGGTTGGGAGGTTTTGTTTGCTTTTTAATTTAATTGTTGTGGCTTTCTCCTTTCAGGGCTCCAGTTTTTAATTTACAGCTGGGCCTTGGCCACATTTTCAAGACTTCTAAGTGAAGATTGGGGCAACCAGAAAGATCTGGGGGGAGGACAGGGAGAAAGGAAGCATGATTTGAAATGGAAAACCTGAAAGCAGGAGTACTCTTTACACCTCAGTAAAACACCCAAAGATCATAAATTTCAGGAAAAAAACCCTTTATAATTGTACAGGAAAGCTGTGAAAAAATACACTTAGAAGAATTAATGAAAGTCCAAATCCACACTGAAGAGATTCTCTTAGTCCTTAACCAACCTCCCAAGGTATCAGCCCTCCTGTAATGAAAGTTTCATCAGACTGTTCTGGTCATCAAATCTCACAGAGGGACAAATTTCAGAGCACCAGCCTGTCCTCACTATTCGCAGTAGAACCCTACCTTCATTACCACACCTGCTTTCTCTCTGCTCCCAGTGTCAGTGCAGAAATAACTATGCCAGAGTTTACAACAGACAAATAAAAGCAAACAACGCCGCCCTCACACCATTACAGCCCCACAAGAGCCACAGCCAGGAAAAAAACAGAAGGGAAATTCTCTGTGCACACTGTGAGCTGCAGCAGGGTCTCTCTGGGGTTTATTTCCGTTTCAAAGATGGAGGGCTCTGAGTACACAGAACTTATTGGGACAGCTTGGGGGATTTCAGGGAAGCCTGTCCCTGGCCATAGCCCTGGGCTCTCCCTGAGGCCGTGGAGAAGCAGCTTCTCCTGCAGTAACTTGGGACAGGAATCCCTGGTCCCCAAGTCCTGACAGGTTTGGGATACTCAAGCTGAACCATATGCTGTTGTTTATCTGCAATTCCAGCACACCTACCCACACCAACTGTGCTGAAGTGCTCAGCTTTCTTGGAAATGATCCCTCTCTCCTTGCAAGAGGCAAATCCATCGCCGGGTGCCGTCAGCCGGTGAGCAGAAACTGGATCTCTGGAGCCTGGGACATGACAAACAGCACAGAGCACTTGTCACTGCCTCGTCTGCCCCAGCAGCAGGGCTGCTCTCTGGCTGGCCAGAAAAATAAATATTTGTTCCTTTCATTTGTCCCAGTAGGACTGGGAATGTGAAATATTTGCTGTAAGATTTACGATGTCGGCACAATTTTCCCTCCATCAAAAGAGAAAGGCTGATGCATGAATAATCTATAGCTGCCACAAACTGAACTCCTGACCAACACAAAATCAAGTCTCTTACATAATTAAAGGAGGGGGGAGTGGTTCTTGGTGGTTCATGCTGCAGAAAATGTCAAATCACTGCTCAAAATAAACCCTATTCACCTGGAAACTATCCAATTAAACATCTGACAGATGCTGACAAATGTTGTGTCCCCTTTCCACAGCAGCTGAATCTTATGAACTGTAGATTTGTATTTTTAAATGGTCTAGCAGAGACCAGAAATTCATCCTCACCACACTTCTTTCCACTCACAAGTCTATAACCACAGGCCACAAATAAAGCTATAAACCAAAACACACTCTCATTTTTTTTTTTTTCTCTTAATTTAGGTGCAGCATCTCATCCTCAAAACTGTACCAATTCACAAGGATGAAGAGAAGCCAAAGTACTGTACTCCCCACCAAAAGTCTTTACACACATCATTCCTACCTAAGCAATTCTAACCTGATTTTGGGCACAGCAAGGAGCAGGCAGGACAGGGTGAATATCCAGATCCTCCCTCTACACAGGGTGTCCATCTGTCCTTGTCCCAGCACAGCATCCAGCCATGAAAGCACATTAAGGAAGAAGCTCCCCACTCCACATTTTGAGCTACAATTCATGTTCTGCTGCTTCAAATGTTCCCTTGTGACCAGCACTGTCCTGCTGTCCTAGGGCTGGCTACAGGGCACAGTAAGATCCTAATAAAAATTTTTGATAGATAACTTTGGTATTAAGCAAAATCTCAGCACAAATTTAAAAAAAAATATATACCCATCAAAGCATTTGATTTCAATCATCGAGCCCATGTTATTCCTAAATGTATTCATAAAATTCAGAAAGTGAATTTCACACCACTGAAATTGTGACAAACCCCCCAGAGTTCTGAAGTTGTAAAGAGCATCCAGTTTTCCACCAAGCTCTTCCATGATCATCCCACTGAAGGCCAGACCCACAGTGAACTCCCTCTATGGGTCGTGGCTCCTGAGGCAATATTTCATTTTGAACAGTACACATAAGAAGGAAGTAGGAACTCCTGTAAGCAGGAGGTGTTAATTATTCTACTTGTATAAAATAGAAATAAATTAATCAAGTCTCTGGGTACTTGAGCAAAGATGTGGCCAGCTCTAACAAGACTTTATGTGCCCTGAAAGCTCTCAATGCATAACGGCAACCTGACTTTGAAACTGCCAGTTCAAAAAGCAGCCAGAATAAAAAAGCAGCTTCCTGCCATTTTCCAGTTTCATTAAAATCTTTGTCTTTGGAATGAGACATTAGAAATGAAGTGCTTAATATATTCATGAAATACAGCCCAGCCTGTTTGCCATGGTGACCTTTTCAGCATTCTGTGTTTCATATTTTGATAAGCCATGTACTGGTAAGAAATCTCTCCCACAGCTTTTGCCAGCAGCCCTGACTGCGAGCCCTCCATGCTACTGTGTAAAGAAAAATAATGCAAGAATGTCAACCAGCAGCTCTTTCAGAGCAGTAGGATCTCACAGGATCTCACATTTCCTTAAACGCTGCCGAAGGCTCGTGTGCAGTTTTATAGCACACAGGGAGTCTTGCCTCCTGCAGCCATTATTAAAAACTGCTGCACCAAAGGCAGTATCAAAAAAACCAAGCAAAAATAAATTTATTGGGAAAACCAAAGTGACAATGCACTGTGTTTTTATGTTCTTACAAGAGATTTTGCACTTGGGAATGTTTGTACCCACTTAAGCCTCCTCTACATGCAGAAAACCAAGGTGAAATTTAAGCACAGATACAAAAGCTGGAAGTGTACCTTCAAAAAAATCAACATATTCAAAGTAAAAATGGACCCAGAATCTTTTGAGCTTTGGTGTAGACCATTGTGATTATTGAGAACAGATAATTGCTCTAAGCTCAAGAAATGGTATTACGGTCTCAAAGAATTGTTAAATCTTTTGCACATGATTATTGGAAGCAGAAATGTAATCTGGACTGTGGCAATTCTGTTTCTCTATCCATTCTATTTTTCAGTAAAATACTTATTACAATAAGCAAACAAACAAACAAAAAAAATCAAACAACAACAATTACACCACCTTAGGAAAAGAATCGGTATTTTTAAGAAATTTATATCAAATGCAGAATTTAATCACTAAAGTAACAAGAAACATTGAAAATAATATAACAGCTGTTTCACAAATTGACAGAAGACATTGAAATCACATTCAAAACTGACTTTGTTACTGATGGTGACTTTAAAAGGCTCTGCCAGTTAAAAAAAAATTCCTATTCTAAACCTGTTGCAGAATTCAGAATTACAAACACACTCGGGCCTTAAAGTTAAATATTTGACAATATTCCTCCTTATTTACAATGCAGGAATCTGAGCCCAGAGTTGCACCTGCAGGCCTGAGCCTTTTCTTGGACTGGCTTGAGGTACCCAGACCCAGGGTACCCCCAACAGGAGCTGGGGTTAACACGAGGTCAAGAAAGGAGAATTTTTGGGTAAATTCAGGTTAGCTGAAGTAACCTGAAAATGAGGAGCCCTGCTTAGTTAGGAGACAGATTTTTATGTCCTCAAATTCAAAATCCATCACTCCCACTGACATCCCAACCCAGTTTTCAACACCATTTTATGGGCACATGCTCAATAGACCATTCTGTATTGCATTACATTTGTGAATTTCTATCCATAAATTCACATTTCCTCAACATTTATCAGCCTAATTCAGAAATTATCATTGGGAAGTTGGGTTTTCCTACTCACCTCCACGTAGGATACATGCAGTTTTGGTTGGGGGCTTTTTTGTGTCTTTACCCTTTTTTTTTTTATAATAAATCTCAATTTCTAAACTTGTGTGCATTTAAATTCATACTCTCATTACTTGCATCAGCAAAAGTGTTTCACATTTCATTACATGGCACCGTCTGTCAAACATACAGACACTTCAGTAGTGTCACTATTTAAACATATGGATGGAAACAAAACTAAACTACTGGAAGAAATTCTAATAGTGAATAAAGACTTTCTTATCTAACACGAGACTACAGTATGAAGCCACAATTTTATTATTTAGTTTTATTGTTTTAAATTAAATAGAACAAAGTGGCTACTTGATCTTGCTGATTTAATAAGTTAATAAAGTCTTCTGGAAAACATATACTTGATGTATTGTGGAACACAAAAGCTCCTTCTCATGGTGAGGAAAGTATTAAAAAGATCTTCCAGGGAGATGCTGCACCCTGCACTGTACTTTATGAAGCCAGTATTTACCAACAGGAGGGACTTAAGTCATTCTGTGACACAGCCTTTTCTCTTGCTTTACTTGTGCTTTTACTGTAGGATGGTGCATTCTCTGCATTATCACAAATACCTTCCTGCTTATCACATTTCCAGGTGGGGCAGGGATTGTTCCATTTGATCAGCAGTCAGGAAGAAGCTGTAACAGGAGATGCAGGAGAGCATCCCATGAAGAATGAGAAGTTTCCTGCTCCCAGGTGGCAGAGGGATCGAAGTGCCCAGTTCAGGTCTCTGCCAGCTCCCCCCTCAAACTGTGTTTTCCTTCCCTTACAATCATACAAACACACTGGTAACTCAGATAATTAAAATAGCTGAGCTTATCAGATGCATCTCTGAAGTTGTTATGGTTTTGCTTTGGGGGTTTTGTTTGGATTTTTTTGGTTTCGTCAACAAAACATGTAGGAATTCAGAATGTCTATCAGGCTATTAACACAGCCAAAAAACAGGATAAAATTTTGGAGACAGTCTGTTAAGTGGTACTGGGTGATCAAATTCTTGTCAGTGCAGACCTGAAAATGTTTTAATATAACTAAACTATGTCTTGGTATTCTCAGAGTTAACTAAACACTTTCACACAAGTGCTCCTCCTCACCAGAGAGCTGAACTTCTCTGGACATTATAGCTGAAACTGGTAAAAACATCTATATGTAATTCAAAAATAACATCAAATTTAAAATGGTGTGTCATAAAGATTGTTCAAAAACGGGAGGCTGTCTGCAATGTGCATGGTGCCTGTGAAATATGAAAACTGGAAAATAACCTTGAGTTGCCTCTGTCCCAGCTGGTGTTTGGGGAAATACTGAGAATTTCCCAAAAAAGCAAAGCCCACCTTGACTGGGACTTTTCCATACGTAGTCCTTAGGGTCCTCATTATGCACAGCCCTTAGTATGTGATGGAAATTAATCAGAATGAGACAATATTAGGCCAGAAATGAAAAACCAGGAAAAGGAAAGAAAAATAGAAACAGACAGCCTTATATATTCACATGAGGAAATTGAAACGTGACTGGAAAGGAGCAAAAGTCAATTAGAAGGGAGATAATCAGAAAGAGAATTTGAAACAAGGGCTTTCATTTTCTCTGACATTGATTCTAAAATCTTGAAGTAATGAGCACAGTTCTAATGAATGTTATTTTAAAATAATTAATATATCACAACCAAGCGTGTCAGAGAAAGATGAACATTATAGCCTTAGAAGTATTTTTTTCACTCCCTGCAGAGAAGTGCCTCATATGAAGGAAGCCAGAGCAGGAGGAAACTATAAATATGTTTGTGAGATATGTAATAAAACAAGACTATAAACTCCTACGTTTAGATGAGACAAGGCAATACAAACATTTACCCTTAAAGAGCAATGACAATAATAAAATGATACATGCTCAGTCATCGTCTCAGGAAGATTTGCAATATGATTAAGCAAATTTTTTTGCGTAAATGAGAATTAATTTCTGTAAATTCAATGGCTTCAAAGAGAAACCAAAATTAAGACATTTGCCATGCCCTACTCAGCCCATCAACAACCAAAACCAACACCCTGGTTTGGTTCTCCAAGTCACAGGACTAGATGATGGCTGAACGAAAACAAACCCCAAAACATCCTGAAAAGAAAGGAAGGCGAGGGGGCTGGGGCAGACGCTGTCCACTAAGCTCACTTAGAAAATCTTGTGTCTGCTTTTCAGCTGCCTCCAGACACCAAAGCAATAAACATCCTGGGAAAACTGGGATTAGTCACAGAACTCATGGGAAATTTGCCCCAAATCACAAGAGATCCAAGAGTTCAGTCCCCATGAAAGGATAAATGAACTGGGAGGGGCCAAGGAGTGTAGAAGTGGGCATTTCAGAGTTCCTTAAGTATGTAACTCGAGCAGTCTGGGCCATTGGGGAGCAGGTCCAGGCTGTTGGGGACATACAAGGAAAGAGCACTCAATAAAAGTTGGCCGTTGTTGCATGAACATCAGCTGTGTGTTCTGCTCTGTGCCACTCTCCAACATCAGCGACACAACAGTAGTTTCAGAAATAAGAAAACTGTTGGAGAATGAAATAATATAAAGTAAATTGAGATGTTAGTGCAGTAACAGAAGGGAATGGTTCAAATCATCACCTGTCGTGTCAGGTTTGGTGCTTGAGAAGGTGAATGTTGATGAGCCAGACCCAGGCTGTGCTGGGAACACGGAGGGCAGCAGGCTGTGACCATTTTAAATGGTCACCTACGAAATGGGATGGGCTGTGCCTGACATATGGGGGATTCAGTTATATAAAATAAAATACATCATAATAGGAGTGATTTAGGATGATCATATCAGCTGCAGGAAAATCTGATGCAAGCCATTAAATCAGTTTTACTGCAGCAACTTCCCAGCACTTGTCTTTGTTGGAGAGCATATCTTTGACCTGAAAAACCATTATAAAAAACCATTACTTGTGACATCCTGAATGTATAGTTTTTAATATGTAAGAGCAGTTTTGCTGCTTTTCTGCTGCCCTCAAAAAATCACAAATATTTTTCAAATAATTTGAATTTAATCAGCAAACTTCCCATTTTAAAGACTCTTTCTAATTATTTTTGTGTCACGTCAGTTATTTTTCACTCATCAAGTCCTGTAGCCTCTTCTGGATTAGTGTGTGTTTGTGGAAGTATCCTCTTGCAGGCAAATCAAATTGCATCACTCTTTGCACCAAATACAGGAAACCAAAATATAAAATGTCCAAAACAGAGAGCAAATATTTTATCACTGCAAACACACACACAGATATACTTGTCTTCTTGTAGTTATTTGCAGAACTCAGATAAAAGACCTTATTACCATTTTATAGGAAAAAAATAATTTTACTGATGAAGGACTGAACAGGTGTTCAGATCTCACACAAAGAGAGAAAAAAGAGCCCGAAGTGAGAAACAGGACAGAAAGAAAATTACGGTGATTAACGGGAGCACATTCTAGTAAAAAATAGATTTTAATCATGGCTATTAGGTTATGTGAGCTTATTTGAATCTAAGACTGAGATAAAACCCCTGAAAATATAAGTCCTGTCACAAGTCTTGAAGGTTTCAATTTTTTCATCGGACTAATTGCTAGATGGCAGAACTTTTTTTTGTAGGTATATCTCAAGCTGAGATGTAACAAAGTCACTTGGCTCAGTGGAAGGAGAATATTTATCTGGTGCCCAGCAAGAAAGGAAAGATGCCTCTCAGAGGAAATGCCAAAAAAGTGCCAGATTGGAAAAATTAAAAATATTTCAGGAAGGATATACAAAAACATCTACCCTTTCCTTTTACACATGCTCAGTATTTCTAACCCCAGTCACACACTGAGCTGGGATAATTAATTATCAAAGTATCTCATTCTAAGGCATTCCAAAGGTGCAGGGCACAGACACCTCTGCTTTATGGGTGGGCAGGTAGAGAATGGCTCTCCCACCTGCACTGTGGGTCCAACACACCAGGGATGGACCAAAATCCCCCCAACTGCAGCTGGAGACAGCCCTGCCCAGGGACCCATCGAGGATTTGCCAATAATTGTGGAAAATGCACCCAAGAAAAGCAGCAGGGCCCCACATTTCCTCTCCACGTGCCGGCACCCACAGAGTTTAGTCAAGGCATCCAAACTCCCTCATCCTTAACAAAGACACCACTGGGCTCAGGATCTTCTCATCACTGGAACATGTACTTTGCTGGATTGGAATTGTGAAATTTAAGTCATCCGTTCATGCAACGACTTGGCTGAAAGGAACCAGAGCTCCAGAAATGGTTGAAACCCAGATTTTGAATTCGTGCTGGGGACATCCAACCCCATATTCCCCCTCACCTCCAGCAGGTGAGGGCTGTCCAGAGCAGCTCAGGTCCCTGGAAGTGCAGGAGCATCGAGGTCACCCAGGGCTTTCCACGGCTGGATTTCCTCCGGAGGGATGAAGAACGAGCCACAGCACAGCTTGTCTGGGTTACCCACAGACACATTTCAGCAAGGTATCCACATTCCGTTTGCTATCACTCAAAGGGAGATTGAGCTGCTTGCTCAAAATGTTTTCCTGCTCACACACACACACACACACACACCAAGTGAATCCTGCAGTCAGGGTGCCACAAAAAACGGAGATCTTGAATCTAGTACCTAAAATATTCTGCTCACTTCAAGCAGCATTTGGGATAGTTTGAGCCTGGAGTTTCTCCTTTGCTCACACAAACTGAAGATGGTGAAAATCAGCTGTCGGTATAGAGCAACCAAATATTTCTATAAGCTTTGGGGGTTTTCCTCCTTTTTTGTTGATGAATTTATTGTTTGGTTTTTTTTTAATAACCGTAGTTTCCTAAATAAGTAATAGTTAACTTATACTTAGTTAATAAGTAATAGTTAACTTATATACAAAACGTTAAACATTTGACAAATGTTGAACATTTGTAAATCTCACATACACTCTGGCTTGTTGTTTTGGTTTTTTTTTTTTTTTCTAATTTCCCAGGGAAATTTTGGTTTTCACAAAGATTATTGCTACATATTTAAATTTGAGACAGTTTCTGCAGCCAGCAGGTGCTCTTTGGTCAGGTAAATTGTAGTAATGAATATCTGCCTTCCAAGGAAAAGCTGCGCAGGGCATTTTGTTTACCAAGAATGTGACAGAAGAGGAAATTTATCTGGCCTTCAGTAGCAGCACAGTACCTCCAAAAAAGATAGCAAGGAACAGACCTGAGCTTATTAGATACTTGTCAGTAAGGGGGAGCTGCACCTGATGCAGCTGACAGCAGGGAAAAGAAGATGACTTTTATATTGCTGCCACCCCAGCAGCAATCCAGCTAGGCAGGGAGCAGAGATATTGGGATGAGCAGCACTGCTGCACACTCAGCTGGCCTTCAGCTGACTCCAGTTTTCCTACAGAGTAAAGAGGTTTTCGTATTTTGGCTGCATAATTATGACATGATCCAGGGGAGCCACTCCTCCAACCCACACAAATGTGCTTTGTGTACATAAAATTCCCTTAGTCTAATAAGAGCCCCTAAAAAGAAGCTGTACTAATTTTGTGTTGGCATTTGTCAGAATAAGCAATTTAAAAATATAGATGAAGGAGGACATTTTAAGGCCATTATTATTGTGGAGTTCTTTGGCTGTTGCTTTTCCCCACAACTGTACCCTGTGTCTTGAACCACTGGAGTTTTTCCATTCTTGTCTCTATAAAGACCAAACCACACTTTTTTCCCAGTAATTTGGGACAGAATTTCCTCCTTTACAAATGTTCATTCAGCCTCACTCTCTCCAGTACCATTTTCATCATTTCAAACAGTTTTTGGTGTTGTTCCATTAGCTTAACAGGGTTTGCAAAAACCCACAAAACAATACCAGCCATTGGAGAACAGTAATTTATGAGCAAAATTCACGTAGAATTGTTGAAGAGAAAAAAAAATACTCAGAAGCTGCAGATTTCCTGGTTTTAATTTAAAATACTTTTAAATTCAGATGTTTATAAATTTTATAAGTGTTTATAAGCATCAGTGATAAGATGGGAGATTATAAAGGGCACATAAGGAATAAAAAAAAATTAAAATTTGAGTCTTTCATTTCCAGAAGCATAAAACTAGGGATACCCAGATTGGTGTTCCTGAGTTACTCAGCACATTGCTCTGGTATTTAGTGGAGGTAAAGACAATGCAACCACCCAGGAAACAGGGTAATAATCAAACAAGCAAGAAAAAGAGATTCTATATTTAATTCCACCCATGTAACTTAATTTTTAAAGGCATTTCCAGCTTAAACAACTTGAATGATTCATCTTTCATCTCTCAGCAATGATGCTACTTTTGGGGTTTTTCCCCATCGATAGGAAGATTTTACTATACAGGAACATGAGCTTTTCTGAATGAGTTACACAGGGATGGCATTTAGAGTTGATGCTTAGAAAAGGAAAAATGATGACAAATATTTCATTAAACTTCATTACATGTCTGCCTTTCATGTAAGTGAACTGCATTTCTTACTCGGTGTCAGAAATCCACATTTGGAATTGTACAGCGACTGCTTTCTTAATTATGATCTCGCTCAAACTCAATTGAGTTTCTCTCTGTCTCTATTTCTTCCTTTTCCTCCTGCTGCTGCTAATTAAGATAAATATATCAGAAGTGCTATTGCTGAAGGGAAAGCTGGAGCAAGTGTCATTGGTCCCCGTGATATTTCCCATTTTGCCATGAGCTGTCACCAATGATTTAGGACCAAGTGCCAAGGATTATATTAATCTTGATAAAATTAGCAAATGCTCTGTGATGTTGACATCCTTTGGTGCTAAATGACATTCCCCTGGCTGGACCATTACCACTGAGGGAAAAACACTCTTTTGTCCTCTGAGGATAGCAAATGAGGGCATAAGGTGAACATATATTTTTTTCCCCAGAAAGGCTGAAGGACAAATTCAAGTGTTACTTGCTCTAAACATTTAGCCTTTGTTTCAGCATCATTGGTGAGAATCAGTGACAGACTCTTAAAGGATATAAAAAAGGTCTTCTGAGGCCGAGGGATGAAGGAGGAAAGGAATTCTATAATATTTCTGCTTGATAAAGAACATTACACCAGGAAATACCGTGTGAGGAAGATTATCTTTGTACACAACGTATAAAAAATATTATTTTTTTTTAAATAACCACAGTGCATAACCCTTCCTGCAAACACATATATGCACATGTCCATCTGTTGTACATCTTAGGATTTTCCTAAGACTTTCCAAGCCTGTCTCTGTGCAGACAAAAATCACCCCCAGAACAAGTGAGTGTGGCTGAGCAGGGCTGTCCCATTCTTTCTTTTCTTTGTCCACGTCACTCAAAGCATCTGTACAGCTTTTTTTTTTTTTTTTTCAGTCTGAGGGGGATAGAGCTTCTTTTAATTCTCTGCATACAACCTCCCCCAGCCCAGGAGCAAATAAACCAGAGTTTGTGGTGCTGTGGTGGGGCTAAATCACCAGTGCACCCACTGGAATTATCTACTCATTTCCTACTGGGAGATAGGGTTAGGAGGGAAGGCAAAGCAGGATCAAACTTTAAAGGGTATAAAGGAAAACTTTATTAACAGAAACTCAAAGAAAAAAATAAGAAGAATCAGAATAAAACTTTTTCTCCTCCCCCTACACTCACTTTTCTCTCCCACTGACAACATACAGAAACAAATCAGCCACAAATCAGCCAGGGGTTTTTTCTTCTTTACATCTGTGTTCACAAAGGCACATCCAACTTTTTCATTGGTGTAACAATGAGTTGACATTAAAAACCAGACACTGACTGGTTTTTGTCAGGTCTAAAGGAAGCTGCCAAGGTCCTTACAGGGAATTACTTCCATAACTGGTTCCTCTCCTTCCTTACCAAAAAATAAATTAATACAAAAGCAGCACATGTGCTTAGGTTAAAAGCTTCATTAACCAGCTATTAAAATCTATTTTCTTTGCATCCCTGGGCAGGCAAGAGGTCAGCCTGTGGGATTTGTTCCTCTGTGTGACCATCCACACTCATTCCTATGCTCATAATGGACATTTCCACTCCTCCCAAGGGCTGTTTTTTGACCTTACACATGACCAGCACCACTTCTTACAGGACCAGAGACACCAATGCTGGCACAAGGTGCTAAATAACTTATCCCACACTTCCAAAACTGACCCCAAACCTTTCAACGTGGCTCATATCTGACCTGACAGCTGAATTAAGCTCCAGTGAGCAGCAGATCTTTACCCTCTTTGAATAAATATGCTGATATTTGAGGAGGGGTGATGCTCAGGCTCTGTCCCCACAAGAACCTGCTCCAGAGCTGCAGCCTGAGTGAGGCTATTTGCAGGATCAGGGTTTGCTCTGGCTGTGCTAATGCATCTTAATACTGAAGTGACCCTCAGTAAATTCTAGAGTTTATGGATTTGCTGCCACTGCAATTTAAAAGCAGACAGTTCTCAGCAAGGTTGAATTAACATGTGTCAGCACAGATTTACACAAGCATAGCTGATAACTTCCTGGCAGGGAAGGAGGAGAAAGCTATTTTTAAATGAAAGCCTGGAAGTTGTAAGGAGAACGCAGAATGAAGGGAGAGGTGCAGATACCTTTTCAAAAGGAACACAGCACCAAGTGCCATTTTTACACTTCTGATTTTCATCTGGAAGGATTCTTGTTGGGGCTTTAGACTTACAAACATGCATAAAATAATTACTATATAAATGCTGCAGAATGTGATAATGAAAACATTAAAGGAGATCCATTATGTTTGGCAACAAGTATCAGACATGATTCCATAATCTCACTGAAACTGTCAAATTAGACTGCATATGGTGTATGAAATCGTTTGACAAGTTAAAAGCCCCATGACTTTGCCTATAAAGTTTATGGAGTCTATTGACTGGCTGATCCTTAATTTAATTTTCACTTTAAAAATAGGGAATGTGAAATAGAATATCTCTCACACTATTTAAGGCTGGCTGCTATGACTGATTAAGGATACTATGTTTGCTTCCTGAGTACATTAAAGCCAGGAATGATAATTCTTGCAATACTGTTTTTTTTTAAGCTTTGCATTAGCATAGAAGAGAAATCTGCTAAAAAAATCCAAACCAACAAGTGTTCAGGGACATTCGCATACAGACAAAAATATGCACATCACTATTTAAACTTGAAGAAAACTTATGGATGGCTTAATACATATGCAGGAATGTTTAAAAATATCATTATCCTATTGTCACACTTCTTATTTCCAGTGGAAAAATGTGTGCATACAGCTTTGACAATCCCTGGTCAAATATGAATGAATGGATCACGTAAAATTCAGATTTTGAGAGCAAGGTGCTGTTGGAATAAAATTTCTGCC
The DNA here is from genome assembly GCF_963662255.1 of Cinclus cinclus. Lineage (NCBI taxonomy): Eukaryota > Metazoa > Chordata > Aves > Passeriformes > Cinclidae > Cinclus > Cinclus cinclus. The sequence continues at coordinate 7,377,833 of NC_085065.1, read as the reverse complement.
TAAGAAAAATATTCTCCATAGAAAAGCAAATATAATCTAAAAAGATGTAATCAGTGGGGGAGGGGATGTAGGAGCTGGCTGAATCTCTGCACCAAATCCTGTAAGATGATGACTGATGATCCATCATAGGATCTCCTAAGATCTCCATCCATTGGACGAGGCCACACATTACTGCAAAAGATTCAGAAGATAAACTGTCTCCAGTATTATGGGGGCACGTTTAAAGACTGTAACCTATGGCCAGGGCCTTAATGTTAACTATTGAGAAACTATTCTGTAGAGCCAAAAACACTCTAGGAACAACCCCCTAAGTTTTCTTAGCAAAGAACTTTGGGAATTGCAGCTCCAATCCTTAGCCACCTCAGAAAAAAAAAAAAATAAACTGCTATAAATTTGTCTTCTCTTCAAACTATTGATGTTATTTACTTAAACCCCAGGTTATTCTTGCTCCAGTGCAGAGATTTTAAGGGGTACTTATTGGACAACTGACCTTTTTTTTCAATTTTTTAAAATCATAATAATTTCTTCCTTCTTGCATAGGACTTAGAGGTGGCTACAGGTTTCTTACCAGAAAATTGTTTTAAACGCCCAGAAAAAATCTTTGAAATAAACAGAACATTTTTATGGAAAAGACAATAGATTCTGAAGCAGGATGAAGGAATAATAAAGGAAAAATTTTCAATATAGGAAGCTTCCCTAATGTTTACAAGTGACACCGTGTGTCAGCTGTTACACCAGAGGATTTTAAAGACATTTAAAATGTGCTCAACTCTTTCTAGTAACATAACAAGAGCTAAATGCTTTTAAAATATCTGCTATTTCTTCTGAACTACAATTCCTCTTGTCAGTCCAGTTCTCATCAAGACATTTCATCAATCATTCTACTAGAAGGAAACTCTAAGTGAGTTTGAAGACACTACTGAAATAGGAGTCTCATGTTTCATTCATAACATTAATATTTATACTAAAGCTCTCCTCGTAACTATGACAAGCAATTAAAGAAACTAAAAGCTATTAGGAAATTCAGCTTCTAAGAGAATGTTTGTCAACTTCTATTATCTGTTTTACTTGTGCAAGACTGCAGGCGTCATGGAGCAACTCAGCTCTCACTGCTGAGGTACAAAAGTTCGAGTTCCCAGTCCCATCCTGGAGCCTGCAAGTCCACAGGGGAGGCACAGGGAGAAAGAAATAGGATGGCTCCTGCAGGGACAGGAATGTGCATCACCTTCTCTCACCCATGACATGCTGTAACACAGGCACCACCATCAAAGCAACAAATAAAGAATTTCAGTGATGCTGGAACACTGATGAACTGCTCACTACTATCAAGGGCAACTTGCATTTCTTGTGAGCTAAGAACAGTGAAATCACCTCGTGTGTCTGCCCAGTCTGGATCCATTCACAGCAGGAGGGTGCAAAATCTTTCAATCAGGTTTGGGATCATCCAGCTGTCAACAAGAACACAGAAATATATATTTAAACAGTTCTCAACCACAGTCCAAACCCAAACCTTGCAAAGCTGAGTGGGCTTGAACATGAAATCTGGACTATTCTACTGTAAGGAGGAACATCAGGAAATAAGAATCACTGAGACCAGAAGCAAAATTCAGTCTTCAATTTGAGTAAAACAGACCATTTATTTCAACAAAGAGCAAAATTAAATATTGAACTATTTCGATTAATAAGGTTAGCCTCTGTCATAAAATAAAACTTGTGTTCCACAGGTAATCCAGTCATTTCGAAATTCAGATCAGTATGAAAAGTCTGAACTGGAATTAAGAAGTCATCTGAAGAGTTTATTGGTTTATCTTCATAACCATAACAAGAAAGAAATTCTGATGGTACTATTTTAGCTTCACTCTGCTAAAAAAATCAACTCAGATTCTCTAAAAACATTTCGTATTTGATGAAATTGCTATTTGTGATCAAAAAACAGTTGTTGAAATTTCCAGCCAGCTCCAACAAAGATGTTTTCAAATATGTTCTGTATATTAAGCTCATTACTTTGATTTTATAAAATGTCAGACAGTAAAATTTAGCACAGATAATTATTTAAATGAGAAAGCCTGTAAAACCTAAATTGAAATGCTATCTTGGATTTGGAAGAGTACTTTCAGCTTATTCTTTTGAACACCACCCTCTTTTCCACTCGGTTTAATGTAACTATCAAGCAATTAACAAACCAATCAGAATATTCTGAATTTCCATTCATTCTACCAGATCTCCACTGAAATGTTCAATTCATTCATTTTACAGATAAGTATTAAAAAGCCATTACATTTACCATGGGAAAGACTAGTAGAGATCAAGTCATATACTGAGAACACCATCAAAATTCAACCAAATGCCACAAATTACTCCATTTTAGCAAGAGTAATTACTATTTGCAACCAGTGTGATGAGTTTCATAAAATTATTGATTCCTACTACTTTAAGAATAACTGTACTTCATCCATAAGACATCACACATGGCCAGTGGGTCATTTAGTTCTTTCCCAGCTTTGTGTTCTTAGCAAAGTTCTAGGCTGTTTTCTTCCAATAATGGAATTTTCCAGTTTATACAGCTTGAATGATGGAAAGAAACACCAAATTCTCCCCTACAACAACTCCTTAGGTTTAGAACAAATGTAAGTGCCCAAAGTATGCAATCAGGAGTTAATGAGAGGGATCTGTACTTTTTTACGCAGGCACCAAAGCCCCAGCCAATACTAAAGACAGGAACTCTTGGAGGAGATAAGGAGCTGGAACACACAGATTAGCCTTACAGATAGACCAGGAGATAGCTGAAACACTCATTGATTTGACCCTCTCACCCTGCCCTATTTAAAATGTGATACAAACATGACCTTCAGAGAATGATCCTGTCCAAGAGGCACTGCTGCCATCCAACAGCTTCCAGCACAGGAATTCCCGGGGGGAATTTCAGAGGGAACAACACTCAGAGGGTGAATGTTGCTTTCCAATCAATATTTCCTTGTGAGCAGATGTGCTTCCCCTACACCTGCACAGAGGAGAGACTTTTCACTGCAAAAATGTAATTGGGAATGCACCCATAACATCTCTGGGGAAAGTAACTTCCCCTCTAAAAGAAGAGACACTTAAACAAGTGCAAGTTGCTTCACAGGGAAGTTGAGAGATTTCAGAAAAATGTGTGTGGAACAGATGAAAAATCAAAACATTTATTTATGTGAGGTTTGTGGGATCTGGCATCAGGCTCGATTTTTGTTTTTGTCTTCCTTATTCTTTCATTCTTAAAGATTAACAAGCACCTGAAAAAGAAAATAACATTTCCTATTTCCTACATGAGGCAGCTAGAATGCTTTCTTATGCACAATTAAAACACAAGAGCAATGCATTTTTTACTCCGTTTCTATTAGGATAGAAAAGAGTGAGAGAAGTCCCCATAGGAATGCTGACTGGAGAAGAAAAAGAGTGTAAGATTTTAAAATCTTGAAGGTGGTGTTAAATCAAAACCAGTTTTTTTTAAAAAACTCAAATCTTCCCTTTTTCTTTTTTTTTTTTTTTGACTTGCAAATTTCTTTACAAAAACCCAAGCATATTGTTACACTCCCAGCTTATGGTACAGTGGTTTTACCTTTGAGACCCAAATTGTCATTGCTCTAGGAAAAGAAGAAAGAGCCTAATTTTCAGAAGGAATGAACACACAGAATTTGTGCTGGAGTCAAGTATAGCTGTAGGCATTTGAGATCTCTTGAAACAAAATGTATCATGTTCAGCCATTGTTCAGAGCCTTGTGCCTGTTTATGTATAAACAAAAAAGAAGAAGCCATTCCCATAGGATGGACTAGATTTCTTTTTAATTATTTTATGCCAAGCATAGATATTTCACCAAATTCCAAAGAAAATAGAAAATTCCCTTGAGCAGAGGTTCTCAGTTATCCTTTCAGCATCCGGTATTATTTCAGAATGCCTTTACTAATTCCAGGTGTGTCTCACATTAATTAAAAGAGAGGTGAGGTGTGAATGCTACATTTTTATGATCACTAATCTTCAGGAAGATGCTCCAAGGTCTGAACTCCTCTGCTCTGGAGCCAAGCTGGCAGAGCTGGGAATGCTCACCTGGAGAGGAGAAGGCTCCAGGGAGAGCTCAGAGCCCCTGGCAGAGCCTGAAGGGGCTCCAGGAGAACTGGAGAGGGACTGGGGACAAGGCATGGAGGGACAGGACACAGGGAATGGTTTCCAGTGCCAGAGGGCAGGGATGGGTGGGATACTGGGAATTAGGAATTGTTCCCTGGCAGGGTGGGCAGGGGCTGGGATGGAATTCCCAGAGCAGCTGTGGCTGCCCCTGGATCCCTGGTAGTGCCCAAGGCCAGACTGGATGGGACATGGGACAAACTGGGATAGTGGAAGGTATCCCATAGCAGGGGCTGGAAAAAGATGAACTTCAAGCCCCCATCCAAGCCAACTCAAACCATTCCATGGTGTGTTCCTGCAAAGTTCCATACAAGAGAAGATTTGGATGCAGCATGACACGCGACGTTCATGCAGCAATAGCAAATTTTATTGCGCGCAGTTCCCTTTATATAGTTTTAGAAAGCCCGTGTGGTTGGTCCTGGCTGGCTGGATTTCATTGCCACCCTGATAACTGAGCCACAGTCTGCATCCCTAATGCCCTAAACTGGTTCCCTAATGGCCAGGACTGGTCGTGCTATATAATTAGGGTTATCTATAACTGTGAGGCCTCCAGGCCAGCTGTTAGTCACCACAGCTCCCTCTTTTTGTTTTTAAACACAAAGGCAGTGTCTGTCATCCTCTGCAGGGCCCTTGCAGACAGGATGACAGATGTGGCACAATGTACAGAATAACGATGATAACACAGATAATATGCCTAGTTCAAATGAGGCTCTTTACCCAACTCCACAGGCCTGACCTTAGCAGCCGTTGCTTTATCCCACGTACCTTCAAGAGATTTTCCAAGCATATCCAGGCCCTAAGTTTGGATGAGGTCAGAATGTGCCATGTTTGCACCCTCACCGAGGCTGGGGGGAGCCCAGGGCACACAGGGCACTCTGATGGGTGAGGAGAGCTTCCCCTGCCACCCCTGGAAATCCTTGCTTCCTAATCCATCCCCTACAATCACTGGCTTGTGCTACGTGTGCGTGTACAACTCCCAGCTGAAAGAGTGGCTTACTGGAATTCTGAAAAGGATTTCAATCTGATCAAGTGACCTCTGAGTTCTGATAGACTCTTGCCTGGGGCAGCTCTGATTTTCAATGATTAATAAAGGATTGCAGTGATTTCTATATTTCAGCATTTGCCAAGAAATGAGGGAGCAAACACTTGTCACTGTACAGTGCATAGGGAAAGGGAGGTCTTGGAACTCCAGCATCCATCTGCCTTATGCCTTGAATTACATCCTCCTCAAAAGGCATGAATGCTTTCAAACCATGGGGCAGATAGGAGCTAGTGCAAAACATTACCAAAGATGTAATTTCATCTTGCCCTTCTCTGGGAAGGCTTTATGAATTTCATTTCCAAAGGGACTGAGACAGTAATCAACTCGTGTCCGTTTACACTGCCCAGTGATGAACACTTCTACTGTGCCTTATTGAGACAGAGGATAATTTAGCAAACTACAGGTCACTGGTTCAGAGGACTCTTATTTAATGCTAGTACTCAAAAATACATTTGTGTTGAACATTTCTGTTGGATCTGAAAAGTCTAAGTATGGTCCTGCTGGCAGGAGCCTTCCAGGCCTTAAGCTGATTTTTCAGATATATGTGCCTGCTCAGCTAATTTATATTTTTCTGCCTGGTTTGCTTAAGGGCTTTAATTCAGTGACTGTGCAGCGTGCTCCAGAAGTACTGTTTGAGGCTATACAACTGCATCATGTGGAGGAGATGATTTTCTCTCCAGCTCCTTGCTCTGCTGGGAGCTGTTTTATACTGTCACTACCAGGAGCTCTCCCCATTTGCTCCTGGGCTCTTCAGTACATTAAGCCCACCTGCTAGGTAGGGCAGAAGGTCCAAGGAGTCACAGGGAATAATTGGATAAACCATATGAAGTTAAAGCTTGCCTGGACAACTGCCGGCTCCTGCCTTCAGACTCATTCCCCCTCTCCTATCCCTGCTTCTCCCTGAAGCCCTAAACATCCTGGTTGCAAATTGTGATCATTACTTCAGCTGTTTGCTGCTGGGGAGCTGTGTTAAATTTGGCTTTCTAGTCTAGACGAAAGAGCCAAGCTAATCTCCCATTCTGGTGCAGGGTGATTCCCACACATGGATTATTCGATTTTTGGAGCTTGAGGACCTGAAAATTGGACAGCATTTTCTTTTCAAGTTCAGCTGTTAGGCCAGATCCAGACTGTCATCTTCAGAAAGCACAGCCCCATGTTGTACTGTAGCTGCTGACCTCAATGTCTGACATTCCAAAAAAACCCCAAACCCAACAGATGTGCTAAAATGGCACAGGAGGTAAATGTCAGTATTTCCATTACCAACCCAGAGAAGCACTGATGTGAAATCAGCTCCTTTTGGCCAGTGGGTGTCCCTCACCCTCCAGCATCAGCAGTCTCTGCAGAAGCACATTGCACTCAATAGATTTAAGGATTCCCCTTTCACCTTTAATGACCCAACCAGAGCAGGCTCCAAGCCCAGGAGCTCTGCTGATTTCTGTCCAGCTTGGTGGAAGGTCCACAGGAGCCAGAAACATCACACCAAGCTGTTCTACAAGCCCTGCCTTTGCACATCCAATATTACCAACATTCGGCAGCAAACATCACTTAATTAACAATCTCCTACTTTAGAAGCAGATATATTCTTTTAACAACACTCCTGCTGCTTTGAAGAATTCAGAGAAAGAGGAAGCTGGGACCTGATGATAATTCCAAGGTGCCTCATTGCACCTTCTTGGCAAAGCTGTTCAAAAGCCCTCTTTCACTCCTGCACTGATCAGTGGATTGGGTGCTGCTTTCAAGCTATAATACACATTTTATTTTTTGATGATGCAAGGGGTTGATGTAAATAAATAAAAGAGGATGTCTTTAGAAACCAAACTTTTGAGGAAGGAAGGTAAGATCACTTTGTAGCAAAAAAGACTGGAAAGTGTCTAAAATATATCACAGCACACTCATAATGGAATCTGAGATATGCATAGAGTGTCAGAGATACAGATTTCAAAGAAAAAAAAAGCTATTAGAATTGTTAAAATGTTTTTAAGAGATTATGCAGCAATGTTGCAATGTTTTTTGCTTTCATTCAAGGTGTCATTAGGACATAAAAAACTCTTCCTTAGTCCATTCATCAGCACAGATAACTCCAGCATGGCTGGAGCCTTGAAAGGGATGACAAAACAGCTCTGAGGTACTGGAAAATCTCAAAAGCACATAAACAAAACTAAAAAAATCACCAAAACCCAAATACCAAACAACAGCTACCATCACAAAAATAAGACAAGTCTGGGTTTAAGAAATGCAACTCTTGAAATACTGGTGAGCAGGGACATGCTCTCTGCTCTAACATCCAAGTGAAAATTCATCAGTCTATTCTCTTTAGAAAAATAAATTATCACAGCTTTCTCATGGCTTGGTTTTCCTACATAGATGACAGCATTAGAAACATTCTGAGAGTCATATATTCACACATGAAGCTAGCACATATATTTACACATTCTTTATCTAAAGAAGTTTACATTTCCTCTACAAGCTGCTAATAGCTTCTCATAAAATTAAAGACATTAATTATTAGCAACTGATCTCTAAAGGTAAATTACCTAAAGCAATTCCACTTTGATCCACATTAAATCCTCCATCCTGCTATTGATTTCTATTAGGCTCCACTTACAGAATTTATGTTTAAAAAATAAAGAAGTGATGATTGGTAATTAATTGGCATTACACTGAAATGGCTTAAATTCTTATCACCACCCACAAGTTTTTCCATGCATTTTAAATATTTATATAATGATTCCAAGAAATTTTAAGAGAGTCACTAATACACACTGCAATCCTCCCTCCATCCATCCCCACAGGGATTTACAGCTCTGCCACACAAAGGTTTGGGGAAAGGATTTGGGGTGAGAAGGGAAAAAAGGGTAAACCAGCACCCTGCCAGTTCAACAAAGAATTGGAAATAAACTGCTTTTCACCTCCTCAAGTTACAGATTCTCAGAGTTAGTACAAGTGATTTGCATAGACACAATTATATGAGAGTTTAATTCTCAGCTTTTGCTAGAAAATTTGCTAATTACCATAGTTTCTTCTCATGGGTATTTGCTTTATAGTTCAATAATGTCAGGGCACAGGTCAGTCACTAATGCTCTGCAGAACATTTACCATGAGACTACTAATTAAATTAAACAATTTACGTAATCTCACTTTCCAGTCCTCAACCTGAGCACAACGGCAAGGCAAAGAGAAAGAAATTAACTTCAAAACAAATGCCTCATAATTAAACTTTAATTTTCATAAACATGAAGGAAGTTAATGGCACCCACTATCCCAAAGTAAGAAGTCAGCCTACTCCCTTCATGCACCCGTGCACATCAACCATTAAATTTTAATGCAGTTCTCATATGCAAGGACTCTAATCCTCCCTCCAAAATCACCTGCTCCAACACGATTCTGTCTACCACCATCCAGTAAGGTCTGTGCACCCTTTGCACTCAAGGAAAAGAAGGAAGTAAAAAATTAAAATTGAATAAGGCTCAGTTAAGTTGAGCAGAGATAAAACACACCATTATTCTCAAGCATTAATTCAAATTAAGAGCCAGTCTGCATCAACCACAGTGATTTGCATTTCTTGCTTGGTGCACACAGTTTTGGAAGTAGCAATGAGGTTACTTAAAGACACTGAAAGGCAGGAGGAGGAAAGCACTCTCCAAACTGCAATAAAAGTGTAAAATTCAGCAGGGTCCCTCATCCTTGGCCATCAAGTCCTGCCTGTGGAAGTTTCTGCTGCCAGAGCAAGATATTCTCACAGTGCAAACACAGCCCCCCAAACACAGCACTGCACAGCTCCCTGCTGCAGGTAAAAGCTTGGAATATCACCTGCTTAATCACCCAGCTCATTAGAGGATGAAAACAGAGTAAATACACCAAATGCAGTTTTCTAGAAGGGCTGTTCTGCTAATATGCTCACCCACTGTAACTTTCCAAATCAATAAAGGCAGCCAGACAGAAAGCTTTGTGCTGCAGATAGAGATTTGCCTTGCAGGTCAGAGCCATGAGTGTGACACAGAAGTGAAATACCAAACAGCACAGGAGAGGCAGACCTGTGCAGAAACATTTATCTTGCTCAATATCAACAAGTTACACTCCAACAGTGAAAATGAAATCGAAAAACAGTTATAAAATTAAAATTATAAACAGTTTTAAATTAAAATAAAATTCCACCTTTGGGGGGGGTGTTTAGGAGACAAATTGAGAATTCCCTTAGTTTTGTACAGGTCACAAGTCTCAGAACCCTCTCACTGCTGACTACATGGACATCAGGCTGCCATCAGACTCAGGAAGGATCAAAGCAGCAGGAGAGCATTTTTAGTGGTTTGATTATTATTTTTCATTATAAAAGATTAGATGAACTGCCCCGCTTCACTAAGGAAAAAATAATTTCAAGCCAAAACAGCAGAACAAGTCCACCAGGAAAAGCTGCAATAAAGGTCAACTAATTCCAGCATTAAACATTTTGAGATTTTTTTAGGCAAGAATGATAAAACAAGTAATTCCATAAAATTACTGAAATAAAATACACTTATTTCAACTAGTCAAATATTTGATTTTTTCTTTCCAATTCATTCCATTAGCACAGTTTGAAAAAATGGTTAATAATGTGTTGCACCCCTTGGGGATGCCCAGTTACATATTAGGAAATTATGTTGTAATGTTCTCTGCTTCAGACAGAGCAGCACTCAGCCTTTTTTTGTTGCACTTTATCTACTGAATATACAGCTCCCGTAGAATTCTACACGAGTCCTTGTTAAAAAATAGCAGCAATAATTTTTTCCCCAAAAATGCAGGTAGGATTCCAGAGTCAGCTGTTTGAAAATTTATGAAAAGAAGCAGTAATTTAAACATGAGATGGGTGCAATTTTATTCCCATTTCAACTAATGCTAATGTTCAGATTCTAGTTATTAAAATTAATTTGCTTCAATTATATTAAAATTGGTGGAATTGTGTGCCACTGTATTGATGAATAATAGCAATAAGCACTAAGTATGATGTTTGAAACCTCCACTCACTGTCAGCAGGAAGCATAAATGCAGCCACAAAGGCAACAGAAAATGGAAAACAAAACTCATCCCTTTCATAAGACAAAAGCAGAAAAATACACACAAAAAAATTGCTATCCAAAAACTGAACTTCAGCCTGCATTTTAGGTGAATCATACTTTGATACTAATCCCATATTTGTGGACTTTCTGAAGACGGGACAGCTCTCAAAATTCATCACCTAGAAAGTGCTCCTGTGTTCACCTTATGGCACGGAGTTCATCAGAGTCTCCTGTGCACTTCCTCTCCATCAAGAAAAGCCAAAGACTCTGCTTTTACCCCCATCATCATTGCCAAAGCCAGAGATTTTAATTCCCAGCAAAATGTATGGGTAGGGCTGCAGAGCTTGGAAAAATGCTTGGAAAAAAATATCTTCATCATCTTGGTAATCCTTAAAGGAGCTTTGATTGATCTTATTTACAAAAGGTTCACATGGATCTAGTTTTACTTAAGATTGGAGAGCATGTAATAGGAGAGCATAAGGCTAATGGAAGTAAAATTCTTCAATACTGAGATCAATTATCAGCTACCCTACATTTATCACAAGTGACTGTTTTTCTTTGAGCTGATTCTAAGCCCTTTATCTTTTAGATTTCCCTTCTTCCTTATTTTTTTTTTAAATAAGCCTATTGCATGTTTAGATAACCTTCAATAGAACACAGAAAAGAAATGAGTTGGTAAAGTGTTTGTGCATTCAGGCAAATCCAACTGAAAACCAAACCCCATCCTCATGGATGCAGCAGTTCTGACATGGAACAGAACTGACTATTTAGGACATAACATCCCTAAGAAGACACTTAATTCAGTGACAGCTGTAATTCATCAGGCACAGCCTCTTCGAGGAGGATGATACTATGGGACAAGTACTCATGTCATCTGCAGCGTTCCATCCTGCTCTTGTTTGAGCAGCAGCACCCGGAGATCCACAGTGCTGGGAGGTAGGAGCAGACCCTTCCAGAATTCACTGGGATAATAATCCCAAACCTTACTAAAATACCTGCAATTCTGCTGTGAACAGGTTTTTTTGTGACTTTTTTGTACACAACTCTGAAGACCTCAGCTCTGCTGTCCCACGGTTCTGCACCAGAGGCACACACATGGATTTGTGCATCCCCACAGTCCAGCATCCAGCCAGAGCAAGCACCAATTTCTCAGCCTTCCAAGGCTCCAGCTGCAGTCACAGCAGCTCCCTGAGCAGCTCCTCATTGTTGACTTCACATAAAGGGAAGAACAAGCCCCAAGGCTGCTGGATTCAAAGGCAGGAATTATTATTGTCTGCAGCTCGAGAGACTCTGGAGTTTTAGAGACAGAACCAAGTGGTGACAGCTCAGTTACCCAATTGCTTACACAGCCTTGAAGGGAGGCGTGTACTTAAAATACACCGGGATGGCACCAGTCAGAAAATCTTGACTGGGAAGAAATAAAGATTGTCTGAATTATTGAGGACCTGCTCTTGTATGTTTTCATAAACTTCCAACCAAGACAGCCTTAAATAAGAATGGAGCGCAGAAATTAGAGTTTCAGAGCTTGGAATTCATTAACTGGATTGTGGCAGTTTTGTTTAAAACAGTGTTTAAATATGCAGGTTGTTCCTAAGCAACATTATTCCCTTAGTCCCTAAAGCTGAGGAAAGATCTGCTGGATTGTAAACGTCCCCTTTGAACGGATCATTCATTGCACTTGGGTTTTCAGGCATGGAAAATTATTCCCACCCAAAAGTTTGCATTTACCTCCTGGTTTTCCTTGCCCTTTACTTCTTCATGGCAGCATTAGAAGAGTTCTCTTTAGGGCTCAGGTATTATATTGCAGACTAGTGTGGACCTTTGCTGACATTTTGATTTATTTGTAGTGTGAGTTACAGACCACTTCAATGATATTGAATGGCCAAATGATGTGAAGTCAAACAGAGTTTGCCAAAACTAATGCATCTCATACTAGACTGCATATGAAACTTGCCTGCTATCATTCTTCCACCATATTGCATATTATTATTATTTATTATTTATTATGATCTTTATCTTCTACCTTTGGAGAGGACAAGACAGTCAATATGGAGATTCATCACACAATAGGCAGGACCTTTCCAAGCAAGGAGCTTGCTAATGAAAGTATTGCAGAATGGTCTGTACATTTTAATGGACCTTGAACAAAGATTTGAGCTTTTCTTTTTCATTTTTTTTTAAACACCACATGAATTTTTATAAGTATATTACTTCAGACTTGTTTTGAATACTTAGGGGTCACCTTCCTTGATGGAGCCTGCATAATGGCAGAGAGGGCAAAGTGGAGTGGAATGAATAAATAAGGAAAGATTACACTGTACCATTCAAGGACAGGAGCTACAAACAAAGTTTGGGGGGTTTGTTTTGGTCTTTTCACCCTTCTCAGTTTTAGCCTTTTTTTTTGACTCTTTAAACTTGTCAGCACCTCATGCACTGTTAGGAATGGCAAACATCTGTCATACTTTGGACTGGCAATTAATTTTTTTTAATAATATAATATTTTTCTGTCAACCAGAAGCAGTCTTGATAATTCAAGCTTCAAATTAGTTTTTGCCTAAGGGTGCCAAATAAGAGCTAATGACAACTTTGCTACAGATGTCATTAAACATTTAACCTGGCCACATTAAGCAAAGCCCAACCCACATTCTCCAGTCAGCCAAGAGGGAAAAAAAATATACTCTTCGAGGATAAAACCTGATATATTCCCCAACAAATCTGGGGTTTATGCAAAGAGAAGTTAAGCTTCACCACTGATAGAGTGTAGAGGTGTAAACCATGGCTCGTTGCACAGGAAGGAGGATGCAGAAACAAGAACTGACCCCAAATGCCAAAGCCTTGGCCAGCAATGACCTGTGGATTAACATCTGGAGCATCCTGCACATGAACTCCCGGGGACAAGGGCTGCTAAAGCTCAGAGCTAAGGAGTGGGGTGTGCTCAGCCTCAGAATTCCAACAGGAAGAAGGATTAAAAAAGCCAATTCACTGCCAAGAAGGGGTTGCACGTTCAAAGCCTGATGGGATTATCAGGATTGGGGAAGAGGAAGCAGGAAGCACACAAGGAAGTGGCTCAGCTTTTAAAATAATAATAATAATAATAATGATAATAATAATAATAATAATAATAATAATAATAATCCAGATCACTAGCATCCTGCCTGTCTCCATGGAAACTGAGCTGGACTGCTTTGGAATGCAACTGTGGGCTGCCAGTTTTGAACCCTTGTGAATAAAAGGGCATTGGAGAAGCCCACTTCAGTGCATTTGAGACTGATTTTGATCAAGGAAGTGATTTAGTATATATGTACTTTTACATAAAATATTAATTTTTGGAACCAATAAATGCAGATGAAGTACTCCCAAAACCCTGAAATAAAATATGCTGCAGAACCATTGGCAGTGGAATGTGAAAGGTCCAACAAATATGGGCTTAATTGTAAATTCCCCAAGAATTTTTTAGAAAGTCATTTTGCAGCCACCTAAAGAAGAGTAAATACTTTCTGCATGACAGTGGACAACAGAACCAGACAAATGTGTTCCCTCCCCTTGGCTGTGTTGAGATGTTTCTTTGATTGCACTATCGTATCAAAACATGGACTTCCAGAGAGAACAGAATAAAATGCAGAGTCATGCAGGGATCCACAGCCATTAAACAGCAGAAAAACATTCTTAATTGTCATATTTGTTGCACAGGAGGCTAAATCAGAAAACTGTAACTCTTTTCAAGATACAAGTAATGGAGCCACAAAACACAGAAGAAAAACCCCCAAGACCATAACACTGTAAACTCTTGAAGCTGAAGAGCACATTTTACTGTTTCTTTGTTAAACGTGATATCACAGATTTCAATAAATGCAAGTCAAATTCTGAAAGGTTCTGAGCACATTTGGTGACAAATTACTTACCCCTTGACACACTCAGCTGAAGAGGGCAGTAGATTCTTTATGAGATTCTCTGTGAATTTAGGTAAGACCAGAGTTATATTTGACAGAATTCCCACATGAGGGATCCCTCACCTAAAACAAGATCTACTAGCTTTGTCATCAAGTTTGTTGTCTGTTTTCTCTTACATCAGGGACTGATCCAATGCATCCCTAAATTTCTGGTGGCAAGAAAATCGAGACCACTAAAAGAACATTTATTGTGGCAAGCAGAGTTTGGACATATCTATACCAGAATGCATTTACTCTGAGTCAGAGTAAATCTATCAGCAACGTGACAGTCTTTGCTTTGCTCTGGCCACGAGTTAGCTGTTGGACACCTGCTCTGCAATTGAACATTTTCTCCTTAAGGAGAGAAAAGCAGTCTATTTTTATCCTTTTAACTGTCAGAAAGAACTAGGAACAAGTTTCTGATTTGCCAGATTTTTATTTTAGCAATCCACTGAGTATCTCTCTACCTCAGTTTCCTGGAAATACAGTTGGAGTTTTTCTGACCCATGTACATTGTCTGGATTCACAGCTATCCATCTTCACCTGGGGCTGACATTGATGGGAATTGCCTGATTTCACTCCACTCAAGTCAACATTTTTGCTGTCATTTAAAAATCATGTAGGGACCTGTCCTCAGGTGTAGTAACAGACTCCTGTTTTGTTCCTGCAGTGCAAACCAGACTCAAATAAGAGTCCCTTATTCCACATCACAATTTATGAATGCATCAGTCTGAAAGGCCATTAATCAGAAAATCCACAGAACACAACGTGGGCTGTGGTATATGTCAATGCTGAGATAATTCTGCCACGACTATTTTATTTAGTGCTTATTAGCAGCAGCCAAATTTGTCTCACAGTCCATCCTTTGGGCAAAAAGGAAGAATACAGCAAAAATTAAAACATGCTATAGGCATCTTGCCAACATTAATGAACTGTCACTAGCAAAACTACCTTTTCTTGCTTCATAGGTGTCACAATTTATGCTCTGTCCTGACACATCACTTGAAAAACAAAGCCACTGCCACATGGCAGCCTCTCATTTTATACCAGCAAAACCTCCTTTAGCCTCTGCTGAGGGATGAGCAGTTGTGAGGGCTAGTGCTGCTCTTTACAACTTGCTTAAAGTTGCTCTCTGTACAACTTTATATGAAGTCTATGTGTATTAAAAGATTTTTAAAATCAAGCCCACTTTATTGTCTCAAATTCATTAGCCTGGAAAAAAAAATATCATCTCTTAGAAATAACTGAAGATGCCTCATATAGTTATTTAAGGCTTTGTTTCTCTTCCAATTATAGTTTGAAAGATTATGACATCTGTACATATGACATATCTATGGACAACCTTCATTTTCATTAAATACCACCTTAATTATGATACACGTCACACAGAACTTACCCTAGGAGTACAATCACCCCAAAAGTGCACAGAGATGTTGCAGTGGTTTTGGTTCACCAATTTTTTTTTTCGATTTCCCAGCCAATGCACCAGTTTATGTGGTGGGTCTTGTGCTGGCTAAATTGCCAGTGCAATTATTTGCTAGAATTATTTATTAATTTTCCTGCTGTGAGATAGGATTAGGAGGAGAGCAAAGCAGGCTCAAGCTTTAAAGGCTATAAAGAAAACTTTATTAACAGAACTAAAAGAAAAAAAAAAGAGAGAGAAATTAGAATAAACCTCCAGAACACTTCTCCTCTCCCTAATTTTCTTTCGTTTCCCCACTGATAATGTACAGAGACAAATTTGGTCTTTTCAATCAGTTTACCACTCTTGAAATAATCTTCTTTTAGTACACTTAGGGAGAGGAGTCTCTCTTGCTATGCCATGGAGACTTCTCCACAAGAAACAGTTGTCTCTTGGTTTTGAATTTCTACAAATAACAGCCACCTGGAAATCTGCAGTTGTGAAGTCCCTCCTATTTTTGCAGCCTCCTCGTAGTTGCATTCATGGGCTATGTCAAACTTTCAGGGTACTGTTTTTAGGATGAGCTGTTCAAAAGCAAAGGTTCTCTTTATTATCTATCCCTGAAGTAATCTTCATCTCTGGGAACAGAGGTTCTCTTCTTTTTCCCTGGGGGCAAAGTGTCTTCATCACTCTTCTCTCTCTGCTCAACCTTTTCATGGGACCACAGCTACATCAAAATCTGCTGACTTCTGCATGGATGTCTTTGCTCATGCCTACAATTTGAATGCTCCATCTTTTTACCATTTTCTTATCGTTATCTTTCTATGATTTATAGGGATATTCAGTGTGCTACAGCTGATGAGATCCCAGCTGCTCCCCCACTCCCAACCTCCTCCCAGCAGGGCTGGTGAAGAAACCTGCACTGCAAACAGCTCTGGAAACCTCACTGTAACACAGCTACCATGGGCTTGTCCTGGTGCTCTGGGAGATCATGCAAAGTTCAGCAATACCCATCACTTTTTAAGCTTCTATTTTACTGTCCAGAGTTCTTGCTTATAATATTCATCATTCTGTGAGTTTCTGCCTTGACTTACTCTTTCAGCTCACTGAGACCCATGAAATGGGAAAGTATTTTATCCACATCCCATACAGCAGCTTTATAATGTCTGCCTTCAAGTCCTGCTCATCAGGAATCGCAGACCTCGGGTAAAAAACTCCTGTAAAATTTCATCCCCAAATTCTTTATTTGTTTTCAAGTGACTTTTAATTAAACATTGATGTGTGAAAAATGTCAAAACCACTTTTTCACAGATCCCTGAATGCAGTTGTGATTAAGTTTTAAATAAATAAATAGCTGTCATTTTAATCAACAGCACAAACTCCCAAGAGCCGAGGCAGGAAGCAGTGCAGGAGTACATTCAGAACACAGCACAGGTTGTGTTACAGCTGCCCCAAGGATTCTCCTGTCAGGCTCTTCTGCTCTTCAGGAGTAAATAGATCAAGTAGGATGAGAACTAAAAGTCAGCAGGCTAAGAAATGGTCTAAGTTGCTGGTAGCTGGTTTTCCAGAAACTCTAATTTAGAGAAAATTTCATGGAATGTCTAGAATCTGCATATTCTTGTCAAAATCTAAACTGATTACAACTTGAGTCTGACGGCAGCCTAAAGAAATGGAGATAGATATATATATATATATATATTTCTGATGGATGTGTGAATTTATATAATTTTAAGGCTGTCGAGAGGACACAGAGTTAAAGAACTGCATTATTTGAATTTCAGCAGATAAAGAAAAAAAAAAAGAAATATACAGGAGGAAAAAAAATGAACAGCTAAAGAAAAAAAAGAAAGAAACAGGAGCCTTGTGTACTGTCGCAGGTGGGTGAGCTTGACAAAGTTCATCAAGCCCTCACAGCTAATTGGCATAGAGATAATGAGCAATCCAGGGTGAAGGTGGCACGGGAGCAGGCTGAGCTGCAGGACCAAATTCATCTCCTCGAGTGTGTGCCCAGGACAGTGCCAGAGGCTCTTTTGCCCAGCCATTGGCCACATCTCATTTACAGTCCTACACCACGATATTGCAATAATCAGGCAATCTTTCAGACCCAACTCCCCCTGCACCATCTCTCATTCCACTCATTATTCTGCAAAAAAACCTCAAACCAAGGAGCATTCAAGTACGTCAGTTCAGTTTCCTCTAGGAAAATATTGTACTGGAGCTTGAATACAGATATGCTAAAATTTATTCCAGTGGCATTTTGCTTTAATTGTACAATGACTTCTGAATTAATAAGAAGTTCTTGACAACATGAGCTCTGTTCCAAATAGATCTCTTAATGCCACCCATATGAATGACAGAGGTATTACTAGTAATTAATGCTGATTGGTTTGCCTATTATGTTCATTTTGTTAACATGCAAGAACAATTGGCCTTGTTAAAGCACATGTTGGAGTCTCTAACTTCAGTTAGTAAAACAATGTATTTTCCAGAACTGAGAAGTCTGCATTCTATCGTTCAGCTCTCATGGAAGCAAAATTGAGTTGAAATCAGCAACTAAAGAAGACTATCAATGAAATATATGAAAAATACCCTTATTAAGCCCAGTTTTAATATATTTTCATTTGGCTTGAATCCTAAAAAGGAGGTGATCAACAGCTCCATTAACAACACAAATGCCATCCTCACACTAGTACACTCCCACACAAAGAAAGCAAATATATTGTAGATTGATCAAAGAAAAGTGTTGTAAAAGCATAACTTTGATAATCAGAATTGAATTCATTTTCCCTACAGTGCTTTAGAAAGCATCCCACAATACTCAAGTTCAACTGAGTTGTGCTCCTGTGCAATAAAAAGAGCACTTTAAAAATGACCACTATCCCTTCCAAGAGGAACTATTGCAATGAAAAAGGTGTTAAGAACATTCATAATCTGCTTCAGAATTAGATCCATCTTCATGCTGTGCTTAAGGATTGTAAATGAAATAGAAGATAATTTCTCACCTTGGAAGTTTGCAGCAGTATTTCTCATGAATGTGAGCTCATTCAGTCCATCCATTCTGGATTTGGCACACAAAACTCACACAAACTGGGGACATAGGCATTCCAATCATGCAAATATGGACAAGAGCATCTGTGGCATCTGGAAGGCAAGGGAGAAACAGGAGAGCTGACTTCAAGCCCAGTATCTCTGTCCCTAAGTGCTAGACCACCCATACCCTGATAAAAATATGGGTATGACAGCCCTGAGTCTTTGCCTCTCAGTCTGCTTGGCTGAACCATCTCATTATCACAGTTTATTTGAGCACCTAATAAAACCACAGCATTTGTAAAAGGTACCCTGTGTCTGCATTTCCCACAGAAGGACATTTCTCAGTCTAAGAAAAGGCTATTTAACAAAACCTTACGATAACATGAATATAAAGAAATCCTTTATAATTTGAAAAGGGGGGTGGGGGGCGGAAGTGAAGGGAATTTTATCAGCTTTTTTTTTTTTTTTTTTCTTTTTTCAAGGTCTCTCTGAGAGAAAGAAGTTGCAGTGATATTTTGAATGTGTCGGCCAATTGAGTGGGTTTGCAAAACAAAGCCAGATGGCAATGGATTACCCAAATGTTTCACTGTGGGAAGTCAGCCACTTGCTGTGCCTCCAACAGGATTGTTTCTCAGATGCCACCCTGCCCCATGCCCCCACAGCTTACACACCACCTGCTGCCCTGCTGTGGGGCTCATGGCATGAACAGCAGCTAGTCAGTGGCTACTTGCAGGTGGCCACTGCTCCATCACTGTGGGGACAGCAGAGAATGGAGTGGAGACCCCTCCACACACAGCTTGCAGTGCAAGGTGTGAGTACCAGTGGCCAGCTCCTACTCTGAAGTCACCAGAAGTTGGCATGACACTGTGCTGGGGGTTCGGTTTTTCTTCCTGTTGTTCCTTTTTACTTGTAGAATTTTTTCCCCATAATTTGCTAGGAAACACTAACAACAGGGTACTTAAAACAACAGAGGTGGCCAAGCCTCAGGGGAGGAGGGCATCTGGTTGCACTTCTCTTAAGTGAGAGTTTCTCTCTCTGGGGCAGAGATACCCTGAGAACTGGGCAGGTAAAGGATGGAGCTGGGGCAGCTGCTGGTTCTCTCTGGCTGCAGAGGAGGATGGTCAGAGCTTGGGGAAAGGAATTCACTGCTGCTGCCAGAGCCCTGCAATGCCAGGGGTCTGTAAAACACCCTCAGTCACCCACCAGAGCTTCCTGGGAAAACAGCATTTTAGTACCTGCTTGTACAGATCAGCTGAGGCAGCTTTTATCTTTTTCATATTACTGGTATTTCATGCTGTCTGTGCAGTCTCAGCTTCAGATAAAATTCACACAGACTGTACCCCAATCTTTTTTTTTTCTTCCTCATATTCACACATAATAATGAAAGAGGAAAGAGGCTGTCAAATGTTACAGGAAATCAGGAAAAATAGCTTCACATTTCAATTACTTTTACATATCATTAGGACTTCTTTGCAAATGTCTCCTTTGCAATTTCAGGAAACCATTTAAATCACCCTCTTCCAGGAGCACTAATTCAGACATTCCTTCAGCCAGGTAGCCCTAGAGTGACTGTGCATTAAACAACTGAAACTCCGAGAGAGGAATTTAGAGCAGCTGAGTTATAAATCTCCTGTTGCATTAAAGGCTTTCTTGTTAAAAAAAAGAAGAGGTTTGTTTCTCTCTTGTGACATGACTGAGCACTGGGATCTTTTAGTTTAGGTCATTAACACACCAGTATAAATCTATTTATTTCTTACCTTTCAGTTTCACTCATGATCCCTGTGACAAAACATGAAGATCAGGGAATTTCAGAATAAAACTGTCAGTCAATTCAAACAAACTCATAAAGAATTACAGAATAAAAAGAATGCAAAAAATTTTGTATTATAAAATTATTGTTTCAACTTGTGCTGAAAGTGCAAACATTATTAAAAACAAAAAAAAACGTGCAGCTATTTTATGCAACATTTTGCCTTTGACAAGATTAATGTGAGGGCTGAGACTTTCATACCAGCAGGACCAAAAAGCCTCCCTATAAAAATGTCAGCTCCACTTCAATAACAACCAAGTATCTGAAATACTCTATTTTTGGAGGGAAGAGCAGAACTAAATTGAATTAACCATTGTCAGTTTTAAATGAGATGGGGGGAATGAAACACCTTTCCCACAGCGCTTCAAACTTCTCTGCCTTGTGCCCTTGTGCTCTTTGGCCACAAAGGCAAACAAAGCCTCATTCAATGCCTTTGACCTTTACCAATGGTATCAGAGGCCACATTACTATACTCTTACCCATTTGCAGTTCATCAGATTAAATGAAGAGGATCATTGGGTTAATTAGGTGAACAAGGCTCACTAATGGTAATAAGCAAGAGAATGCAGAGAGCAGGCTTCAGTGGATAAAATATAATGGCAGCTACTGGCATGGAACATCTACAGTTATTTAAATCAGTTTCTGCTGAAGAAAAAGTGAAGTCTGGTCCAGCAGAGCTCAAAACCCACAGCCAGCCATCCTGGCCTCAGTACTCACATGGCTAAGTCAGGCCTGAAAAGAATTCTTGAAAAAAGAGCACAAATTGAAACCTTGTTCTGCAAATCTCTTCCTAACTTGGAGACACTGCCATTAAATTTCACAGGCAAAATTTATAGTCTGGAGTTATGTCAAGGAGAAAGTAAAAGTTGCCTAATTTACCATGTGCAGCTCAGCTTTGACTCAGATTCTATTCTTGAGCATTACATTATGCAAACTGCTTCATAAAGCTCCATAATCCCCTTAATGCAGCCCACACTGGTTTAAAAATTAAAAATCACTATTGTTTCCATTATCCTTTTAATTGGATGATGGCATGACTAATACACAATATAAAAGTAAACTATTTAATCACACATAATCATCTTGTCTTACATTTTATTCATGCCAGGTATTTCTAAATTCAGATGTTACAATGTCAATCAACATAAAATTTATAGACTTCAAGCTTTTCATACACACATTACCTCCGAGTTAGTAAAATATTGAAGCATGACTGAAATGCATGGCAGCAAAGCAGTGTAAAAATCAATAATTGCATAGCAGAGAATGGATGTTCTAAACATTTCATGTCAGGTTGTTGTGATTCCTCTGTGCATGTGAGAGTGGCACAGGGAGAAAACAAGGAGCATTAGCTCTAATGACAAGGCTTGTTGCATTGGCATCAACTGCAACACTCCTGGGAAACCCAAAAATTCCTTTCTGCTTCTCTACCAGAGGATGAAGGAAGAAAGGAATGAGGAGAGCACATAAGCCCCTGCCTTACTCAGCAATTTGATGAGCTGATTCCTGTGCTAAGTTGAGCATCATCCAGGGGAAAAAAGCATCAGAAACTCCTCTAGCCATGCTCACCTCTCAAGAGAAATTCTTTCAGGCTGAAACAGCTCCCCCATGAAGTATTACATTGATATGGTAAAGATATCATCTGGTATTTTACAGTATTTAAATGGCTGACTACATAAATGATTTGATTAGAGGAAGGACTGCACATGAATTGCATCAGGCAATACCAAAACAGAACAAAAAATGTCCAAGATTAAGGTACACAAGCAGCTCTGATTGCTAATGGGGAGGGCAGACACTACATCCTCAGTAAATGTTCAGTGGTCTTGTCTGAGTTATTTTCTAAAACATCTCCATTAGAGCTGCTCATTATTTTAAAGTAATTCTTAATAAATATTGATTTGCTAATCATTTTTGCGGAAACAGTTATGTCACTTTTAAAATTTATTTTCTTGTTGTGCAGATGAACTTTCTCTTCTGGCAGAGAAAAAAAAAAGCAAACAGAAAATTATTAAGTTGCTGAAAAGTCATGTTTTGATATTTTATAACCAATTTCTTCACACAGACTTAAGAATTACAGAATGTTTTGATGTTTTTAGTTTTTGTTCTAAATGTAAGACAATAACTCAATGAAGTGCCTTGATTAATTCACTCCATACTTTTTTATATTCAGTTCACAAACCATTCCAAGGCTTTAACTTTACGCTCTTGCCTCAGAAATATTTTTCTAAAAGATCAGATGTTCATTAGACAGAAAAGCTTTTTATTATTCATTCCAGTTCCAGTCTGCATTCCCTCTTTAAAGATAGGTTTGCCTGTTTTCCTCATGGTTAAATATTAATAGATCATAATTTATACAAAGGAATTAAAGATAATGCTTCTAAGTTTCTATAAAATATGGTACCATTTCAATGGTGGAGAGAACACTGGATCTATAGGGGATGTTTTTTGAGGAGGTCAGTGGATGAACATCTGAAACACTCCAGTATTTCATAAGAGAAAGTTGAAATTTATGCATTAGAATACAGTTTGAAGTAAAGGAAAGAAGGTAGTATTTTTCATACAAAGGTAAGAATAAGTTACATGAAATTTAAATTGTAAAGCCATTACAGAAAGCAGGAGTTCTTAATGCCTATATAACAGTGTTATTACAAAAAGAAATAAAAAACATTATTTGCTGTTATTAGAAATAAGTAGTAACTGGCTGAGCTGTACAATTCCAGTGCTGTCAGATGAAGTCACTTCCTGAATTAAATAGCTGCCACCTACAAAGCAGATACAAAACCACTTCAGATGTGCAGGATCAGTGTAATCTGAAACAAAACAAAGAACACCAAAAACACACTAGTGAGAAAGTAAGACTGCTGAAAACTAGAAATACCAAAGTTCTGCAATATTTGCCAAACAATATCTAGAGTTGTCCATCACAAAGAGGAATCAACAAAGCTTAGGTGTTACCAGAACTAAAAGAATCTACAAAAATGGAACAACAATAAAATATTCTATTGGATTTGGAAGATTTTGGGGGGTTGGGTTGGTTTTTCTAGCAAGAATTGCACATGTAGGATTTTTTTGAAGGTTTTTGAGAATTGCTTTGAAAAATAAAAAACTCCTCTGTAAGGTGAAAAAATCTGGCAGCAGGTCTTGCAGAAACTATGAAAGTTGGAAGTTATAGACTGATCCCAAAAACTCCTATGTGAAGTCTATGTCCTGTGTTAGGCAGGAGGTCAGGCAAGGT
The DNA here is from genome assembly GCF_963662255.1 of Cinclus cinclus. Classification (NCBI taxonomy): domain Eukaryota; kingdom Metazoa; phylum Chordata; class Aves; order Passeriformes; family Cinclidae; genus Cinclus; species Cinclus cinclus. The sequence goes on along the minus strand of NC_085065.1, from coordinate 7,354,194 downwards.
GGTCACAGTGGTCTCCTTGGTCCATAAAACCCTGGAGCAGGTGGGAATGGGAATGGGAATGGGAATGGGAATGGGAATGGGAATGGGAATGGGAATGGGAATGGGGTGTCAGTGGCTCAGCTTTTCCCCTGACACAATTATGGAACAGAGCCTGTTCACAGCTCTGTTCAACAGGACCAAGGCACAGCAGTCCCAGTGGCACATCTGGAGCCAGGGCTCAGTTTAGGGGAGTCTATTCCCCTGTGACACCAGCTCTTTTTACAAACCAGACTCAAAAGCCAGGATTCTCCTTCCCTTTTTGATCCCAGTGCAGAAGGCTTCAGATTTCTGTGGCATGAGAGAGCTCAGGTCAGTCCCCCTGGTTCCAGGACCATGTCAGTAGGACTGGTCAGAGATTACAAACCAGCAGATTTCCAACCCCCTTGTGCCCTGCCCTCTGCATGAAGGAAGAAAAGGAAATTTTCTGGTTCTTCCATCTCCACATTCACTTCTTCCTGAGCCTGGTGCACTCCCTTCTCCCCATGCTCCCCATCCACTGCTTTGATCACCTCTGTTAAGGGAGGTCGAATAATTTGATGAACTTTTGAGCTTTTGCCCAGATCAGCTGTTGAACAGACCCCTGGGTACATCCTCATCAATGCAAAGGCAAAATACCTGCCCCAAAGTATTAAAAAAGCCAAACCCAAACCTGCTGCAACAGGGTACTGTCCTGAAGATAAGCTATAGGAGCTTGGATGAAAATGGTTACTGTGCCTGGGAAGGAATAAAAGCCCTTCCTGAGGCAGAAACAAATGAGTGTCAGAGCCACAACTGCAGGAAAAAGATATACAATTGTTTGCTCATATTTCCTCTCTCTCAAATGAGTGGAAAGTGGCCCACAGCATCTATAAGTACCTTTATATACAGTTGCTGTTTGCTCATCTGCTTTTATAGGTATGGTCTTTTTCAGAGTGCTAATGTGTTTTGTAGATGAAATAAATCTTAAATAAGTATTCATAAAGACTTGGGTTTCCCCAGAATTACTCCCTTTCACATGCCTGCACAAGCTCTACCAGAGCCATTTTACCTTATTTATCTTCTGTTCAATGCTCCTACATAATGCTGTTAAAGAACTACATCTATCACTGACTTCTCCCCCTGAAAATATAAGGAATTAAATCAGCCCATGTTAAATCACAGGTGGTTTAAAACTGGATCCTGTTGAAAAGACAGATCTTACAACTTCTGTAAGTCATTCCTTTTTTTAAACCAACTATAAGAACAGTTTCAACTTCAAGCTTCAAGACACTGTGTTTGGTAGGTTTTGCTTTTGTTCCATCATGAGCAATTTAAAAGTATATTTAATTTTTTTATATGTGCTGTTTACTCCACATGAGTTTTCTTCTATTTTTGTTTCTTGCACTGCAAATCTGTTGAAATGAATAATTAAATTGTTTTCACTGAGACCTTAAGTAAGGAAAATTAATGTAGAATAACACAAACAGTTATGTAGACACAAACCAAAAGAATACTTTGAGTTTGGTAAACAACCACTGAAATCAAGTCTGCCTCTGCATGAAAAAAGCATGTGAGTTTTTAACAGAAAAGAACTCAAATTTACCGTATCTTGTAATATAAATTCAATACTTAAAAAAAAAAAAAGGTACCATTTCAATGGGAATCGACAGCACCAGCAACTCCCAGTTCACATGTCAGGAGTTGTAGGGTTTCTATGAGCTGCTGAACTGGCATTTCTCAAAGGTGAAATCCCACCAGGAATCCTGCAGGGAGCAGCATCCAGAGCCTGCAGGGGATCCCTGAAAAGCCACCTAGCAAGTACTGCATCCCACTGAGATATAGAAAAGGGATTTGTGTGGCTTGGCTTCACCTCTGCCCGTGTCATACACTGTGAACTCAACAGGTTCTTTAGCTGCATTTTCAGGTTTTGCATAAACCCTCTGTGCTTCTTCACCCTCTCCTTCTTTAGCCTGGAGCAGATGCTGGTACAGCACCTCATCACTCTGGGATTATTCAATGAATTTATCACACAGTAAATGTTCACAGCTCTTTAAGGCATTTCTTATTATGCCCAGCACCACTAATTGCATTAGTCCATTTTGCATCACCCCTGCTCACTTTCTAGATGCTCTTCTACTCATGAAGATGCTAAAGATATTCATTCACAAGTCTGGTTTCACTGCTAAGAAATCTCATTTCTTTATGCCTCCTCAAATTTTAATTTCACTGGCAATTTTTGGCACTATTTCCCACAAAGCAGGAGAAGATGAAAGCAAGCGACTGTGGCAGGATGGATTTAATATCTGCTTCTATGTATAACTTCTGTGAAAGCCATTAAAACATCAGAAAAGCCAAAGTTTCAAAGGCCATGCTAAGAGAGTGCTTCTGTTTCTACTGGAGAAAAAAGGAAAGGAGAATCAGGGTTCATGTCTAAGACTGATATTTGCAAAAGGGCTTTTCTTCTTCTGAAAGCAGAGGACTCCTTTGGAAAGAACAGACCTTGAAATTAATGCATGAGTTTTCAGAGCAATAAGGGTTAATTTTTCCATTGATTTTTCAAGCCAAACTGACCATTCCATGTATTTGGGATGAAGTCAATGACAGAAATAAATATTGTACATGAAGCTTATTGGAGTTACATTTAAACGCCATTGTGCTGTGCATATGGGGTAGGGAAGTATTTCTGCCCTGAAAACATCTGCAGAGAAGGAAAAATACAAATTATGAACTGATTCAAACAAACATCAGGTCTTTTTCTCGGGTCATGGGAGGAGTTAGTAAAGATTAGGTAAAGGAATGGAAAAAACCCCAATAAGCCAACAAAACAAACTAAAAACAAACAAGAAAAGACTACGTGAAACAGAACTGAAGAAAGAGCAGGCAGTATGAAGTGAAAAATACTGGGGAAATAGTCAGGCAAACTGAGAGAACGTGGTAAAGTCCTGCCTAGCTGCTTCTGCTGCTGCTCCTGCCAGCTGGGTCTGGCTGGCTTTCCTATGAGGAACAAAAAAAAACCCTGAAAAGAACCCACACAGCCTCCTATCCAGGAAGGACATTTTCCAAATCAGCCTTAGGAAACACAGAGCGTCTACATGATGAAAATGCCACATATGGTCCTCTTGTTTATAAACTATTTTTACTAGTAAAAGACTGAGTAGCATGAGCAGATTTAAAAACAAAAAAAGAAAATAAAACCAGCTTGACCGGCTTCCCAACAGAACTGCAGTTGCACAAATATTCCTTCACAGAGAAGGAACAATTCAGAAAAAATAATTAAAAATATAAACATATGAATCAAAATAATCCTCCTCCCTCAGTGGGTCCCTAAAGCACCTGTTCCCTGAGTGCAAACCCCTTTCTCCATTCCAAGGATGATTTTTTTGCAGGCAGGTGAAGGCTCAGCAATTTGCTAATGCAGTAAATTATACAGCGGGGGAAAGTGAGTGTGACAGCATCCAGCTGTAACATCAGGCACACTAAATATAGGTAAACAGTTCAATTACCCAAACCTTGTCAGCTCGATGGAGAAACTGGTGAAAGATTAAATTTCTTTCTTTTATTCCCTCACATTTCCCCCATGTGAACATTCTCCTTCCAGAAGTACATCCCTTCTGTTCAGTTAAATAAACACAAACACAGCCTGGCCATTCCTCCTCAGCTTCACTTCAAATCAAACTTGTACCACCCCTAGTCCTTCTCCTTGTCTCCTGGATGAACAACTCTGATTGTGTAAATCAGATTTTCCTTTTCTTGGTATACAGTCAAGTCACGGGGAAATCATTCTCCGTGGAAGATTTTTGCAGCTCATAAATAAGAATTTAAGGCTTAAATAATCACATGTCCTACTAAACATCTAAGTGCCACATGACCTATGGTGGCCACAGGCTCCAGTTTGGGGTTTGGTTATGGGGGTAACAGCAAGGCTGCTAGAAACTTCAGCTGAAACACAACTGATGCACTGTCCTCATCCCTCCAAAGCCACTGCCACCTCCAGGAGCTCTGTCCCTGCTCCACAGGTCCCAGCAAACAGCCCAGGGTGTGCACTGTGAGTGAGCAGAGCCAATTGCTCAGAGCCAACCAGGCTTGTGGCAAAGTCTCTCCCAAGCTGAAGAAGCAGATTTTACTATGCAAATGGCAATTGCATCAATCTTTACAGGGAAGCTGTTGACAAGCTTTAGGCAAGGTAAAAACAGACAGAAGAAAGAAATTAATTTATTATTTTCCTCAGTAAAGAACAGTGTATTGGTAATGGCCCATTGTAAGCATGAATAATACTGAAGCTGGGAGCAACATGGTATAATTTTAACATTCTACAGCCTTTTAAAATCAATCTTATTGATGTTCATCACATCCATAAAGCTGAAAAGAATGGGTTTACTAAACTTAAGGAAAAGATAAGATCTCATTTTGCGCCTTTCAGTTTCTTCATTATGTTGCCATAATGTCATCAGTGTAATATATTTCACCCTTTTGCCTCTGTTTTAGCATTCATTTTCTGATTCTGCTGTGATCATGTCTGGTTCTTTGAAGCAATGAAATGAATTATGGATATTGCTTTTACTCCACTGCCACATCCAGGAGAGGAGCAGGATAGGCTGAGAGGAGAAAAATGTTCCCTGCTTGAGGACTGGGAAGTCAACACTAAAAACCAGAATATCTCATCACCCTCCATACTGTGAGAGCTACACCTGGAACCAGTAGAACCACACGGTTTTGCAGAAAGACTTTAGCCAAAGACTGGCCAGTTTAGGAACGAAAATCACAGAACTGTCTAAGTTGGAAGAGACCTTCAAGATCATGTAATCCAACCATCAACCCAGCAGCACTGGGACGCCACGCTGAAGTCTGTGGTATAAAATGAGATCCAGAGAACTGCATTATTCCCAGGACAGGGAGGTTAAAGGATCTGCTACATCTTCAAGCCCAGACCTTAGGGCAGAGCAGTGGAACAGCCAGATGGTCACAGCAGTGTCCAGAGCCCCGGGACTACCCCTGGACAACGACTGCAAGATAAGGTTTATTTAAGCCAGTTCTTCCACAGAAGACATGCAGTGTTCCAGTCTAACCTGTGATGGGCAAGATCAACACTCCTCTGAGCCAGCAACTCGCTTTGGACTTGATGGTTTTAATCAGATAATCCAAGACAAAACACTTCTACTGGAGGCACAGAGGTATTTTGGCTATGAATGGCTCGTTAGAAGTCCAAATCAGGCAGCAAAGGTATTTAAACTGAGACCTTTCAGCCACTGTGGTTTAAGGTACTCTTGACAAAGTCTTTCAGATTTGGTTGGGGAAAAAAATCAATTATTGTGCTAGGGCTCATCTCATGTTCTCAGGTCTTCCTTCCAAAGGCCAACAGCCTCTCACAAAACCAAGAGAGATCACTGCACAAGAGCTGACATTTAATTAAGAAAATAAACTAAGTTTGAGAACTGAAATACATTGAATTTTGTCAAAATTTTCTGCCTGAATGAAATATCAGAATAATTTCAGACTTTCCTTGCAACAGACACAATAAAAAAGGTAAAGAAACAAAACAAAATGAAGATGCACACACAGGGAATTATCTGAAGGATTTTGCTTCACTCAAAAAGTTTGTGTTTTACCTGAAAAGTTTTCAAAGTCATTACTGAGCATCTTAAATGAAATTATTCAGAAGTTGTTTGTAACCACATGCTTGCCCTCAATCTGCCTCATCTTAGTTTGTAATTCCTTGGGGAGGATGACACTTTTTGTAAAAACAAAAAAAGCAGAAAACAATGAATTGGAATCTTGCCACTTTCTTATTAAAAATGAGCATCTACACCCAACTAGTTGTGTGCAGGCAAAAAAAAAAAATAAAAATGTGAATACATAATTTGAAGCCCAACAGCATGCAAATATATTCAACAATTCATCTTGCTTAAGAAGCCTGAGGAAAAAGGCACACAAAACAAAAATTTGTGTGAAGAATTCCAAGTGCATCCTGCTATGTTTGCAGTGATCCCTGAAAAACAAAAAGGGTAAAGAATGGGAATTAGATCACCCATTTCACGATGACTCTGTCAAATGGTGACCCAGAGAGAATGAGGCCACAGGGAGATGCTCACCATCAGCCTGGCTCCAACAGCTGGAGCAGCAGCTGCCCTGCCCACCCACTTCTCCAAGACCCCCTAAATTAATTCACACAGCCCCATGAAAGTAGGGATGATCACCTCAGGGAAGGAAGGCTTGTTTAGCCCAGAAAAAAAGTTCACATGTAATGATAAGCTAACAAAATACGGATTAAATATTAAACCCCTAAACGAACATTTGAAAAATGTAAGCCATCCAGATCTTTAAATTTATTTACCTACATTTAAGTTTCAATTAATATGATTCACTGGTAGATTTTTATCTTTGCTTAATGGGTTTTCAAGAAGCACCATTAAGTTCTGAAGTTTTATTTTGTTTGCTAAATCAGATATTCAGCCTACTTTTCAACTGATAATATAGTGAAATACATAGAATTGAAGCTTTCCAGGTAAGGCAATTAGCAGTTTTGCAGATTAGCCTGCTCTGCACTGGAAGCTCAAAGAGGCACATGCAGTGTCTGTAGTGTAACACACACTTGCCCAGGCAAAAACCCACGTATTTCCACATCAGTACATGCCTAAACCAGTGCCTATCAATGATCAATTAAAAACCCAAGCTTTGGACGTAGTCTTAATGCAGGTTTATATCCTGTTCAAGCTTTTACTTGCTCTCTGGAATCTAACTGTTGCATAACATTTATATACCTCGTTCCTTTAGTAAATAACCAGGAAAGTCCTCAAGGACCTAGGCAACAATGGTCAAATGTGCACCACATCCACAATCTTGTAAGTGGGAAGGAAATCCCAAAGTGACCAAAGTCAGGGGACTGCTATCACATTCTCCTGTGACTTACATGATAATGAAATGTTCCCCAAACCTTTCTTATTTTATCAAAATGCATCACAGTGATCAAGACTTAAGCACTCAATATACGCTTGCAAGAAATCTCTCTCACTTTAGGTAGATGTTTGTAAGAAGGTTTATCATTTGGATAAAGGTCACTGACTACAGCTGGACAGGTCACTCTGTGCCACATGGCAAATTGTTTCTTTGACTCAACATGAGATTTAATATCCTGTGACTCAAAGCAGAACAAGCTTTCTGTTTGCTTACAAAGAGGTTTATCACCAGCACGCACCAGCGACCACTGGGAGAACAGAGGGAAATGACAGACACACAAACCTCTCTGTCCTAGCAGCTCCAGGCACTGGGCAGCACCCACGACATGGTCCCAGCACAGGGAAGAAAAGGGATTACTCTGACCACAGCAGCAGGGTGGCTTTTCTCTGCTCCTCCTAACATCACTTGTGCTTTTGGCTTTGTTGCTTTTCCACAAAAAGAGACAAACCCAGAGCACTCAGCTGCCAGGGTGTGCTGGGACCAACATCTCCCTTGCCTTCACCATTCCATGGCTCTAACCAGACACTCATTCACTATTTCAGTGGGATTGGCTCTGTAGGTGACAGGTGAGATAATCAGGCACGAGATGCTTCTGGGTTGCTTCACGACCTTGATTGGGTGACTTTAGACAGCCCCAACAGCATGAAAGCGTATCAAGTTAGTCCATAAAATGTAAAGAGATTTCTTGTGTGCTTCCAGTCTGAATTTAGGGTAAAAGATGTATTTAATACTCCATTAAAAACATCTCAACTCTGGATTTCACTGTTGGGGTTGCAGCAGAAACGCTGCTGTGAACAGAGGAAAGTTTGTGCTGCTCTTGTACAATATCTCAACACCAGCATCTGTTTTCATGGATCTATCTTACTTTTTCTTATCTTTATTGAATGATTACATGTAGGGCAAGATATTTCTCTCTCACATCCTCTATCTGAACAGCATGAAATGAATAAAACCCATGACAGAGACATTTGTGGTGTCAGAGAAAGTTCAGGACACGAGAACTTGATGTAATAATAGTGGCTGATTAATGCTTGACCTCTCAATTATTTTTGAAATTGATAGAAAATGAATTCAAGAACCTTGCAGAAGCAGAAGACTGAACTTATCCACAGGTATTCCAGATCCAGTAAAAGCTTCCACGATCTTTTACTACCACTTCTTTATCCTGCCTCAGTCTTCCACACCCACCAATATCCCCTGTTCTGTGAGTGGAAATTCCAAGGAAAGCACACCACTAGAAGAGGTTGAAAAGCCCCAACCCTAGATATTTATTTGAGGTGTTATCAAGCCTTTCAATGCATTAACATTTGGTTTAGATATTAGAAAGGACAAAAATATAACTGCAGTGGAAGCTTTCTAAAAACAGGCAGGTAAATGCAGCAGGTGCTGCCTGTCAGCAGCTGCAAATCCCACACGTGTGGCTCCTGCTCCCACACCTCGTCTGGGAGCCCAAAACTGTGAACAACACGTGCCTGCTGTGCAGCTGAAGGCACAGAGGTCTTCCTCAATAGAAAGATGAGAGACACCCCCTTTGACTTCTGCCAAGTGCCCCAGGCTGGAAAACCACGGCAGCACTTAGACAAGGAGATGGTTTAGAGCAGGAGAGTCTTAGGAGATAATTAGCCATAAATCATTTAATCACAGAAAACACCCAGAGAGCAAAGAGACTTATTTTGCAACGGTTTTTCAAAATATAGTAATAATAATCTTATTATTCAATGAACAGTGTTCTTTAATGACCTTTTATTTGGTTTCAAGGTCTTATATTCACAAAGTATTTTTACACTCAATCTTAATGCCATTTCATCTCAGACATTTTGCAAGCAATCACTGATCTAAATTCTACCTGAATTATTCTTTACAGCACCGCGTACTTAAAAGGTATCAAAGTATTAAACATAGTAAAATAAACACTGGTATTTAATTTCATTAAATAAAATATTTCCATCGCCATCCAAAAAGATAACGCAGATAGCAATTATGATAACAGTGCAGACTATAGACTACAGCACTCATAATTTACCTGCTACAGTTTGACCAAAGCAAGCATTCTATAAGTTTCCATGCTGCCTGTCTATTTGCAAATTCACTGGTCAACCTGCTCTGGCTGATGCTATATGTATTTATACATATTCAAATGAAAACTGAGAAAAGTAAGTATATGACTGGGAGTGCTTAATAGAATGCATGTCTCCCAGCAGATGCATTAACAGGGAGCTCTGGGTTATTAGCATTGCCAGGGCAGGACTGCAAAAAGGAGCATTGTGAGCCTTGCTGTCCTGGACAGCTTCCAGGGCTGGTAATAGCTCCCTGCATGCTGGAATCATCCCTGCATTTAGAGTCAAGACCTCCAGTTCCCAAATACTGTAAGCTGAAAGACTTTGCACCAGCCTGCTGAAGGGACTATCATGTGTTAAATGACTCCAATATCACAGCAGAAAGCAGTGTCACAAGCCACTGTAGTGTACACTGCAGAGATCAGAAGCCTCTAAGTGTAATTTAAAGGTGGCAATCTAAAAGGAGAAAAGAAAAAGGGAAAAAAAAAAAGAAGAAAAAAAGTCCCTTCGGTTCTCACAAAGAGCTTTCTTAAAATTTGTACTATTAAACCAGAAGTAAACCACAGAGAAAAGGGATTAAAAAACCAGATCCTTTCTATTCTTAATGACTTGGTGGACACTCATCATATTGGTCTTGTTGGCTCATGTTCTTGATTAGTTTATCCTCAGCATGGTGGAGGAAAACTAGCAAACCAGAGAAAGAGAAAGATTTCACATCTCCCTTTCAAGATCTCTTATTACCCTCAGGGTTTTGTGTTGGGTGTTTTGGGGTTTTTGTTGCCTCAGTTGAAAAGAAACTAAGAACAAAGAAAATGTCCTTACTCCACATCATCATGTAGGCACCAGACTCTGTCAAAGTGATGTGCCTCTAGGATTTGTTACAGAAGCTGACACTTCAACAGGTTTTAAAATAAATTTTAAATAAAATGAGATGGAAAAGGAAGAAAGAGATTGCAGGGCATGGTCCTCAGATAGATGAATGAGAGCAGCAGCACTGAAGACTGCAGAAGAACTAAGCTGAAGATCTCACATAGGATGTTTTTTTAAGGTAAGTGAAATTCACTACTCAAAGGAAAAACTTTGTAAGACTATTTACAACAGCCCATCAGAGCCATTGGCTTGCCAGTGCAAGTGGCTCGGTGCAGTGCATCTTTTCCAGGCTAATCCTAGAAGGCAGGACACCTCTTTTAGAAAGGAAAAGCAACACAACTTCATATACTTCATGCAACTATTAAGCCCCTCTTGGATTCCTGCCTAATTTGAAGTATTCCTTTTCCTCGTTGGTATTGGCCACAGTATTTTTATTATTTTTCCCGTCTCTCTGCAAGGTTTTGGAATCTCTGAGTTAAGCCACGTTGACCCACTGGGGTCACACATCAAACATCTCCTGCAGGTACCACAGCATCAGTTCAGCAGAAAACCCTCCTGACCTCCCTGTTTATCCTCCTGAGTCAGCCCCAGGAGGAGCAAATTAAAAACACTGAGGGAGCCCAGGAGTTCAAACCCAGGAAGGGAACAACAGTGAAGGTTCATATTTTCTGGTAGGTTTTTTTTTCCTTCAGAAAGATCCTCTCCTGCTCTTTCCCAAAGAATATTGACTATATCCCAGGCAAATATAAAACCATAAATCGAAGAAAAAAAAAAATACACCAAAAAAGGGGACCCGACAATTTCTTTTGGAATCAGTGTAAGACACGACCCTCATCTTTTAATACTATTTGGAGTAGTACCAATTTGGGAAAAAAAACCAACAACAAACCAACAAAAGAATCTCTTTTAGACCAAGTATCCAAACTTCTGCAGCCGGTTAAACAAATTGAGCTGGATTGTTTTGGGGAGCTCTATCACGGGGCACTTAAATTTTAAATTTTAAATTTCTAAGGAAAATTAATCTCTTTTCTAGATACAGCTAATGGCTACCTGAAACTACACCTCTGAGTAAGAACAGAAGAAAATGCACCTAATTTTGGTTATATATAGGATAATTCACTCTGTATATTGACAACAACTATGCTAGGTGCATGTCTGTGGTGGATCCAGCACTGGCCAAACTGCCAGTGCACCCACTAGAATTATTTCCTTTTTTTTTTTTTTTTTTTTTGCTGTGAGGTAGGGTTAGGAGATGAGCAAAGAAGGCTCGAACCTTTAAGGGTATAAAGAAAACTTTATTAACATAAACTAAAAGAAAAAATAAGAAGAATCAGAATAAAACCTCCAGCACACTTTTGCTTTAATAGAAGTCAATTCAGAAATAAAATGGGACTAATGTGCAAAAAAGAAATTAAGGCAACATTTTAATAAGTTCTCATCCTGAAACTTCATACTGGAAAATATTTCAAAAATCTTACATGACAGTGAGAGGCATGTTGTAAAATGACCTCACAGTGGTTTTGAAAGGTGTCTCTGTGTCTCTAAGCATTGCAAATAGTCAGCTTGCAGCTTAGACTGCAAGGAAAAGTGAACTCATAAGGAAGTAGGTGGGCTTTCCCTAGGGACTGATGAAGCCACCCAAGCACATGAGATGCCTGACTCCACAGGGAGCAGATTCTCAGAGTATTTATGCAAATTGTATAAGGTGCCTGTCTGCATCTTTCCATGTTTTATAAGAACCTCTGTGAATTTAGCCTGGGTACAGTATGGGAACCCATCCCCCCTCCCCACACACACACACACACATACACTGATAAACAGCAACAAAGCAAATTAAAATTAAAATACACTAATAAGCAACAAAAAAAGCTTCCAAGTTGTATTCTACTTTTTTCCCTTTCACATAAAAGTAGAAGATAGAGTGTTTTACCTTCCTCAAATGAAGATCTTCTCAAAGGGCAAAGCATTGTATCCTACACTTTTACTGGACTGGATCTCAGAACAATAATTAATGAGCATGGCCTCACTGCTCTTCTTTAATCTAGATAAGCATCAGCAATACTTTACAGAGCAGGGAATAGGGAAACACAGGTGTTAAGTGCCTTGCCCAAGGTCACAGAGCACGCTGTAGCAGAGGCAGACACCCATCCTGACTTTCAAACCTGCTGAAGTGATGCTGCTCCTCCTCAATCACCAAACCTTGTAAGTGCTCACGCGCCGCCTGTGAACATCTCAAATCCTTCTGAAGAGAAGACCCTCCATTTGTCCCTTGTGCTGCCTGCAGTGGGGGCAGAGCTGAGGAGAAGGAAGGGCTCAGCAGGTGCCCAGCAGTGCTGTACCTTCCCTTTTCTGCACCTGTGAGCTCCTGAGCTGGCCCGGCACTGGGCACGGGAAGAAGGCAAGGCCAGAGGCAATGAAGTGTGCCGAGGTGTTGCACCACTCAGCAATCCTTCAAAAACTAAGAATTCTGGGCCCAATTAACCTTCCATCACCCCGTGTTGCTCATTAGGCACCTTTCTTAAGTGTGGAAATAATGGCCACGGAGCAGTGAAGGGTCACTGGACATTACGGGGACGTGGCAGATTTGGGGGCTTTGTTCACGTGTCTGTTTCTTGGAAATGGGAGAACAATCTACAGCAACAGAGTTAAAAAACACCCCAAACCACCTGATCTATATTGTTAATGTGATGACACAGCTTGCTGCGTTCTTCAGCTGCTTGTCACCTGAACTTGGCAGACTTCAGAATGCCAGAAATGGAGAGAAGGCAGCCAGCAATTATCCAGGGCAACCCTCCCATCTTACTGGTAGGAGAGGCAGAAAACATTAATTACTGAATATCTATCTGTCTGTTGAAAGAAAGTGGCTACAGTTTCATGACAACATGCTTCTGTTATTATGACACATCAAAAAGTTACCAAAATCATCAATTTTAATCAGTATCTTTCAAGCAAGAATAAGGAATATTGTAATTATAATCACATATTTTTTGTTAGCTGCACTGTCCCCTGTTACCCAAATAGTATCAATATTGTGTGTACAGTTCAAATGGCATTAAAGCAATTTTTTGCATAAAGGTAAAGCAATGGGATTTTGTTTTATCTGCTTCTCACCTACTAAGAGTTTCTACAGATTTATCCTCCTTTAGCAGTTCCATGATATATTTCCATAGTTCATTAAAAAGTAAAAAAAAACTAATTAAGCATCACTTTGAAAATTCATCATCTGCTAGGGGTAGAAATGTTTCCAAATATCATGGAATTACTCAGTTTTCCATATTAGAACAGTGACAGTGCCTGACAGAGAGATGAGTTTTCAGCTCTTTGACTGCTATAGCTGTAACCAGACTGTAGCTGTTGGCGTTATTTACCATTGTTTACCACAATCTAACACTTTATTCACAAGAATAGTTCTTCATAAACACAAGCAGAGATGCCAAAAAATTATATTTAAGACCCTATTGCCTGTAACTGAGCTCTTTATGAATAAGAATTACTTCCAAGAGCACAAGGTGCCCAAGGAGATCACTAAATCAAAACACAGACTCAACCCCAAAAAGGAATGTATTATAATAAGAACAGGAGAAAAGTAAACAGGGATCTGTTTACATTTGGAGCTGGAGGAGAGTGGTAACTGAGAGTAAACTGCACCTCCCACATCCTCAGTATTGACAGAATCAACTGTGCCTGTTGCTGGTGGAAAGTTGGAATATTGTTCATTAGCACTGTCCTGATGCCTTTTCCCCTCCAGAATTCCTCCAGACATAACCCCTCTCCTCACCTTTCTAGAAGCAGGGAAAGGGAGGCTGCAAACAGCAACTTCCAGCAGATTTCTGATGGCAGAGATTTTCTCTTAATCAGGAGAATTCCCCAGAACACTCCTCAGATTACTCGAAACAGAATTTGCACTCTGTGATTCCACTTGCATCAGGTAAATTTGCCTAGTAAATTTAAGAATTTGGTGCTGTATTATGAGAAGATGTGAATCATCAAAATGGAATGTTGAAAAGCTTTATAGGTATAGAAGACAATAAAAATTCACCTTGTCAAGTCCACAAATGCTACGTTAATCTCTGTAACATGGCAAAACTCACAGAAAATAAATTGCAGATGTTAAAAATGGGATCCCTAAGAGGATATTCTAGACAAGCAGTAAGGGGATTAGAATAACAAATATGAGGTTAGGGTAGCTGCATTTCAAACCTTCCCAGTTTTGTTGAGAGGAAAAATCTACAAGCTGACCTTGTGGCTGGATTACTGGTCCAACTACTGGATATAATGATCACAAAATGTTTTTTTACTGATTTTTACTCATTACCAAGACCCCTGGAATTCAAGCATCCACGTTAAGAAAGTACAGGGAGCAGAAGTGTGGGAGAGGGCAATGTGGAGCAAGTGGGATGCTGCTGGGTTCTCATCCTGGTTCATAACGTGTCATACCCATTCTTTAGCCCACACATTTTAATGACAAAAGAGGCACACTTCACAGTGAGAACAGTCTTCCCACAGCCAAAGGGGAAAACTGGACAAGGTCCCAGCTCTTGCTCTATTTGTGTGTTTTGGTTTTCCCCTGAAAACAGGAATAGAAACCAAGTAGGAGAGTGGGGAAGTGTGGATGGACCTTTGCAGGATGAGTTATTCCCAGATCCTTCAGTTTAGGTGTAGCTTTTGATAATGCATCACAGCTCAGCAGCACGAAAGAAATGCATGAGTGCCTTATGTCTGATAAAATATTTAATACCACTGTACTAGAAACCCTAATTACGTGTGGAGAGTTTGAAGAGACCCATCCAGATTGGATAGTGACAATTAACCAGCTGTGATGGGGAACAAATGGAAAATAGCCTGGACTAAGGAGCAAACAGCAAAGACATTTACATAATTTACATACATCCTGATCATTTGCAAATCAGGAATGGGAAATACCAAAGCTATTAGCCCCACACAGGGTCACCAGGCATTTGTGTTTCTATCCAACACTTGATTTCTGAAGCAATATACACAGGTGTGGGTAGGAATGAAAGTCAGCCAGAACTCAAGGAACTCCAGATGTCATAAAAATAAAAGAAAGCAACCTTATATTACAAGATTAAAAGTTCCCCTTCAAACTGTAACCACTCGAACATAGTACATAATTTATTTTGGTTATATCTGAAAGGATTGTATATTGATACTGAGCATTTCCTGAGAAGGCTTTTTACAAAATGGTCCCTTAGCTGCTTGATTACTTCCCATTGAGACAACTCAAAGAATCATAGCTAGTAAGGGCACACCAAACTTTGCCTGAAAGAGTAATCAGAGTGGAACCATTTACTCAGTCTGTATGAAGAATATTTCTTACCTCTCATTGACTGTCCAATGTTTGATTTAAAGCAGGATTTCTTCCTCAATTTGATTTGCAATTGACAAGATCAAGAAAGACATTTTTATTCTTTCTTACTCCTATGGAAATTTTCTGCCTTTGTATTATCTTCAAATACAGGATCACATTCCTTTCATCAATTCATAATTCAAATAATGCACCCTTTCTTCTCTATAGGCTTACACTGCAACAATGCACGTTAGTTAGAGATGTCAATGTATGCTTTATTACAAAAGTCAAACTAGGCTTTATCCATAATTTTCTAAATCTCATTAAAGGGTCTTTCATATTGCAGATAGGATAAAGTAGCACTTTATAGCTGCTGCAGTGAAACTATTGCCATGGTAGTTCCAGCAGATGACAAAGGAATGCCTTGGGGGTGAGCCTGCTCAAATGCAGATAAGGTGCCCTGCAATGAATCACTGTCCTCTGCAAGGGACTGCCTTGTTAATAAAAGGTCAGGGATCACAGCATCACTATTTTTCCAGCAGAAAGAGAAACAGGGACTGGATTTTCTTTATCTTTTTTATTTTTTTTTCCCCTCCTCACTGAAGTACTCTCAAGCATTCATTTGTGTTCCCACTGTCTCTGGTTTGCAGATGAGCACTGCCTTTTGAGACAGCATTATTATGTGATGCATTTCTAACTAGCCAGGGCTGCTCCAGAGTTGGACTGCACACATCTCAGACTGCTTTGCAGGATGTGATTCAGCTCCACTTTTGTTGCTAAGAACACACATTTCTCAGTAACACAAAAGCCTCCATTTTTAAAATTAGGCTAATACCAAAAGCTATGCCTTGGAGGACATTTCTAATCAAGGATTATCCTCTAGGCCTGTCAGTTGTGGCATTTCTATTACTCTTGACTAATTCCACCACATTTTCTGAGTGAAAACATAATAATTAAGGTTTCTCTATATAACTTACCAATTTATATGTGGCAGTCAAGGTGAAGTTTCCATTTGAAACTTTTTCAGCCTCAGGCTGTAATTCAGCAAAGAACTTAAGATCATGATCAAGTGCTTTGCAGCACCAGCATTCTGGTGGGTGCATCTTGGCTCCACAGTCATTTCACAACCCAAAATTCCATAAATACCAATCACAGCTAGTTTTTTCTTCTCATTTAAGTTTGCATTTGGCCAGAAGTCTGGGGATACCCCAAATACCCTGATATGTTGTTATCACAGTAATTTACCTGCGGGAGTCCAATTGGCTAAAATGGACCAGGGCTTACCCAGGTTCCCTACACATAAGGCATAAATCTAAGACCCTGGGAGGCAGGCTGTTACAAAGCAAGGCCTTAGACATAAGGTCAGGCCCCTAAAAAGACAGTGCTGGTATAAGAGCTCCAGCTAGTCAGGAAATATTTCCCAACAACATCATATATAGTTGGTATAATCCTGTTTAAAATTATCAAATGCAGTCTAGGGAGCCTGCTCCCAGAATAAAGCAGTTCAAAACACACAGACAGTCAGGTCCCAGAGATAATCCTTATTATTGCATTTTGCAGCAATTCTTTTTCAAAGTGATCCAAAAGCAGCAGGGCTATAGAAGTCAACAGGACAAACAGGAAACCTCTTCTGAGAAACCTTCTTGACTGACAGATGGGAGTGAAGGGGAGATGCAGAACTGGGATTCCAAAGGAAGCATCTGGTCACTGCTAAATGGATTTTATCAAGAGTGGAGGATTAGATTTCATTAACCTATACAGATACACTGGGTACAATTCACCTGAGCAGAGCAGCACATTTTACACTGTAGCAGACTTACAAGACTGTTGAAGTGTTGTGTGGGTCTTGTCCTGATACGAAATTCTGGGAAGAAAGGGAAATAATAAAGGAGAATCTTGAAAGGCAGTTTCTCTCACCTGCTTTTCAATTTTCTTGTTAGAAACCTATATTACAGCCCCAGCTCATCTGACCTCATCCTTCCCCCAGAGAAATCTCACAGTTTTAAAAGGATGTTTCTTGGCTGGCCAGCTATTTATTATGTAAGTAGAGAACACACTCCACACAGTATTTTATACTTCTGATACCTAAGAATTGCCACAGAATGCCAGCCTTGCAGTCCAGAAAGGAATGGCAGAGGGAATCTCTCATTAAACCTCCTTTGGTCTCAGTACAGTTGTTGGATTAATCACTTGGAATGGCAGCCATAAACCCTGTGCCAGAAAAGAAGGGTTGACACTTTTTTGGGATCTGTATTTGTCCTTTCTTTGCTCAGCTCCCTCCAGCATCTTGGGAATTGTTATATACCAGGTAAGACAGTCTGAATCTCTCTTGCAGTCATAGCTGAACAAAAAGGGGGCAAAATTTTAACAGAGCAACTTGGCAGCATTTCCAACACCCTTCTGTGGATGACCACACCTGTGTGAAGGGGAAAGGTATACAGTGAAATCCTGTGACATTCCCCTATACACAAAATACTGGCTCTGAAACGTGCATTTCCCACAGAGGGAGAGAGATATCCCTGCCGCTTTTCCTACTCAGAATTTTAGAATGTATTGGAAATTCGGAGGAACATGCAATCTACAGCACACTGAACTCAATTCTCATTTATCCAATGCTCCATTTACACCAGTCTGCCAGCTCAGAGGGCCTCTGCAGCAGGAGTAATTACAGCTGTGCACACTTCATGGCCCCATTATTCCGACAAAGTGGCGTAAAGAACCTCTGATGCAGGAGGAAATCAGGCCTACTTATTTTTTAATACAGTGACTTTAATATGGTTGTGTTTTATCTTCAATTCTGTCTATATATCTCAGTCCTCTCCTGTGCTATTGCATGGTATTGCTTGATACTATAGGCAGTCTCCTTGGAGTACTGCATATTTAATAAAATATCACAACGTTAGAGGTGAGGAGTAAGATCTTCATTCAAGGCACATCCTGAGTGACAGGGGAATGAAAGCCTGTGTGTTTTGAACTTGGGCCATTTTCATTCTTTCAGATATATTTGTGGTTCTGCTCTGACTTCAGGTCTGCTCTCAGCACTTTATCCATCAACAGCAGCTCCACACTGCACGGTGGAGATTTCTTAACTCAGCTCCTGTGACACCTCAAAGTTTTGAGCTGATTTGCTTCCTCTTTCTGGCAATATTCCTTGCTCTTGTTCTCACCAGACTTAGTAACTAGTAAACTAAAGGAAAAAAGTTATTTTCTACCTTTTCATAATCTTACTCCCATCAACCAACTGTGGGAATCATCCTTGTACTTAATAGGAAAAATTCTGGACTTCTTTTGGCATTTATTCCACCATACTGCATTTTGGAAAGTTCCCTAAAACAGCATACAGGTGAGCTGGGACAGGCTGTAGCTAATGATACCAATTGAGATATATTCTAAGTAACCACCTCAGTAAAGCTCAAAGTGTCCTTGGAGGTTTAGGTAACATGGCAGGGATTCTATAAAACACAACAGGGATACCATATCTACCAGTTCTTGGAAAGCCTTTGGGATATCTCTGAAAAGATAAAAAAAAATTCCTAGAAAAATTCTAGATCTGTGACATCCTTGGGAAAAAAATATCTACAAGAATTATTAGAAAGATCCAGAGAAATTCTAGAAAGGCTTTCAAGTAGGAAGTTACTAGAAAACATGAGGGATTTCCCCAGAAGTTTATACACTAAGGAATTAATGAAGAAAAAAAGCCGCCCCCCCCCCCCCCAAAAAAAAAAAATCAAAGAGAAATTAAAATAAAACAGTAAGGAATTAATATCTTTTTAAATTTCTGAAGTGCCATACATCTGGGGTTTGGACATCTTTAAGGAAAAGGGAAAAGTTATGCAGTAATGAGAATAAAGAATAAAGGGAGACAGAAGGGTAAATGACAAATTCAGAACAGTTAGTTAATAATGCTAATAAAGCCTTTCTCATCGTTGTAAGAGAAATCCAACAGTTGCAATCATCTCCACAGTGACTTTGCAGGATCTTTATCTCTTCTCACCACAGAATCCCACTGTGTTGCTGTGTGGAATTCTGCTTTCCAGTCTCTTTGGGGGAAGCCCACAAACCCAGCCATGTGCTCCTAAACCTGACAGAAGTGTAAGGGGGGGCTTGAAAGTTCTCTGGCCATGGAGTTTTTCATTTACACCACCTCTGTGCCACGTCTAGTTCTTGATGAAGATCAGTGTAAGTGCTGTGCAGATGCTGTGCTTCATGGCTTAGCAAATACTGTAATGGTCTCACACAAGCACAGCCTAGCTCTGCTTCCACAGGAAAACTCCACGGGTAAGACCTAGCACTGCCAGAAGACAGAACATTCACCAAGTGTTTGTCAGGGAAAAAAACAGACCAAATACACAGGATTTCTAATTTCAGCAGTGGAAGCTGTATTTCTTACAGTGTCAAATTATTTGGGGTTCAGCTGTGATGGACTTTTTTACTTCTGAACCCATTACCCCAAGGGACTTGGATGCAGGCAGAAGAAATAAAATACAGGTGAAAGAACTGCCTCAGCCAAGCAGAGTGAAAATACCCTGGCACCGAGAGCCAGGCAGGTTCTGCAAAGCTGGGTTATTTTCTGGGGAGGGGGAAAAAAATCAGAGCTATTTTCAGTTTTATTTTCCTAAAGAATAATAAGTCTTATGCTAGAAGCCTATTAGCACCATCTGTGATTTAAATGTCTGTAGGAAACAGATTCAAGAATGAAGGACATGAATTCTACAAGGCATATTCATTGAAATCTATTTCTGTGATGCAAATAGAATGCATGTGAAAGCTTTGCTTCCTGCAGCATCTAATGGCTCATATCTGACAATTCTGCTAAAGAACAAGGTAATTAATTATCATGCCATAAAATACTGTAGTCAGGCTGCCCTTCTACATCTTCTCTATGCAGGCAGTTCCACACCAGTTCTTCTGTGGTCCCTGTGCAATATTTGATTTTTTAAAAGCAGCCTCACAAATAAAATTAATATTTCAGCTTAAAATTCAAACTTGAATGGAAATATATTGTTGAAAGGCCACTGTTTAGAAGTGTGGGGAGGCAGCTGAGCAGTGGAACAGAAGGTACTGGGGAGTTGATGAACAATGTAGATATCTTGACTTTGGTAGCTCAAAAACCACGGGAAGTTCAAACAGAAATGCAAGGGACAAAGAAAAGGAATGCTTTTTTTAAGGAAGCCATGTGAGGCTGCACCTGCAAAGATTGTAGTTAAGCAATATTGATAAGAAACATGAACAGTGTGGTTATTGCTTGGCAGTAGACAGTTCCACTCAAAGCTGTAGGACTATATAAACTGAGCTCCTTAATCAATAACTTGACTTGGGCACTCCCTGAAGCCCCATCTCATCAATTGCCCACAAGAAGTGATTTCAGGGTAAAAAGCAGTGTGAAGGTTCACCTCAAACTGTACGAAGAGATAAAAATCTTTTTCCTGTGTTCTGGTCCACTATGGTTTCCCTTTTCCAAATCTTGCTAACTGCATCCTGGGAAATCATTTCCTCCACACATACTTATGTATATACATATATATATGTATCTATATTGCATTTTATGAATAAAAAATCAGATCTGTGCTCCCAGAACATCACAGAAATCAGTTCTTCATAGTAGTTTCTTACTCTGATTTGCCTTAGGTCTCATATTGCATTTAAGTATGTAAATGCTCTGACTTCACAGGTACATCTTCTAATACTACACCATCCCAAAAGAACATCTATGAGGCAAAGTGGTGAGGAGCTAGCAATTAAAACAACAACAACAACATAAAATAAAAAAAAAAATCAAATTTATCTCTGTTTAAGCAAATATAAGTTCTATACACAGTATATATATTTTACAAGTATATCTCAGGCAGGCAGTAAAAAATACACTCTTCCATGCACATTTCATCTCCTCATATCTAGACTGTTTCTCAGCACAGAAAAATCAGGAGCAATGGCCTTGACTATAGACATTTCAACAGGTTTGAACTCCCAGTGATTCCTTCTTAAATTGCTAGGAATTTGAAAGGAATTCTCATGTTAATTCCAGAGTTTCCTGTCTCACTTAGGAAATCTCTCATCCTGAACTTGTTCCTGGTGCTCTCCTGTGCTCTATTATTGTGGACATGATCAACCAGCACAAGACAGGACTCAGAGCAAAAGATTCCCTATTTGTAACAACTCTTAATAAGTAATTAGCAACAAAAATATGTCACCAATTCTCTTGCAGAAGGCTGCCTACAGGGATGACTTCACTGTTTGCTGCACCGTGCACGACACGTTTAGTAAGTGGGACAAAAACAAAGACAGGAGTGTTGAACAAGAACCAGAGGATTTGGATGCATGAACCGCACTGAAAATGGTTGCTATTGTGGTTACTAAATCCTCTACTGCCTTTTATTTCCCCCCCCCAGAGTGAATATAGAAATGTTTCACTTACTGTAGCACTATTAATACAAAAGCCTGGAATAACAACAACCTGGTCCTCTAGCTGTCAATTATCAATTATCAATTATCAATTATCAATTATCAATTCCTGTCACTACAGCTCAGTTAAATCCTTACAGAGCCTTCCCCACAATACTGGAATTTCAAATTAATTCCTGATTACATCCATAAATTATGAAGCCCTCCACTTGCTCCTGGATCTCTGGGGGAAAGTAACCAGTGAGTTGATTTAAGAATGCCCTGCACAGGGGAAAACAACTGAAACAAATGGGTGTAACTTAAACTTGTTGGTCAATTCCTGTTTGTTTTATGTGTCTGAACTGTTCAGCTCAGACAGGACAGCAGTTGCAGGCAGAATTTTCAAGGAGAACTCTCTGCCTGACATCTTAAAGATATCCCTGCTAATATCAACCGTTCCTTTTGCATTGACATTGATATTGATGAAGTGACTTGTCCAATGGTGGAGGTTCTAAAATGGATGATTTCTGTGCAACATGCCAGAAATACAGAATAGATTCTCTTTGGTGTTTCACAGAGCAATAGTGCCACAGAAATACACATTATGAAGCTGTTTTATTCATGGTAAAAAGTGGTGCTTTAGGAGGAGAGGAAGAAATCCGCACAATGGCAAGACCATAATATCAAGGAATTCCTAATGAGGAACAATGGAGAAACGGATGAGAAAGACTGGGAAACAAATGCAAAGATAGATTTATTGCAGTGCTAACAGATTGAAAGAAATGTGGTGGAAAATACAACAAATTGGGAAAGAAATATTGAACTTCTCAGCTGCTCAGATAGATATGACTAATGTTTATAAATTGGGAATGTATGTAATTCCACTCAGCTGGCAGAAGACAAGCTCCTAGAAAAGACAAGGCTTTGAGTAACCTTTTCACCAGTTAGCAGGCCACTGATCCCTGAGCTCTTTTGACTTGATCTGCTAACTCACAGACTGCTGTGACTTAGGATTTCACTTAATATTACTTTTTTCCTAGTGACATTTTACATTTTTGTACTGAAGAGGCAAAAGAAAGAGTTTAATGTGCTTTCACTATATGAATATAGAAATTTTAATAAACTCATTTATAAATGATTGTCTGTAATGCTGCTGTACAGTGAATAAAGAAATCTAATTAACCATAGTGAGTCTGGGAGCACTTTACACTGTCATTCAACAGAGCTGCACTACATGATGAAGTTATTATGTGTCCTATTTGCTCTACACACAAATCAACATTTTGGATGGTTGCTACCATGATCCTTTTATAGGCTGAACTTCACATAAACTAAAACACATGCCAAGTGGAATTAAATCTAATGGAATAATGTAACACTAGCCTCAGTCCATTTCTCCCCAATCAAAGAGGTAATAGTTTTTGCAAATATTGATTATTAATGACTTGCAACTTTTCAAACAGATTTTTAATAGTTGAGTTAGGATACCCACCAGCCTGTAATTTTAAAATTGTCTTTTATTTACTGGGATTACAGATTTTAATAAGTGATGAATGCCTAATATACGTAATAAATGTTGGCAAAAGATGGTTCCTGTATTCTGTACCTGCAGCTCAACTGAAAAGTTATTATTATGGTTCTATTCAATAGCTGGGCACTCAAATAGTACTAACATCTCTAATCCCAAATAAAAGTCTAATAGCTCTGCAGAAAAACCCATGCAAATTTATGTGAGCAAACCATACATGAAGAGCAGATTGGTGGCTCTTGGTTTTGGTAAAGGTGAGCGTGTAAGAGATGACTGCCATGAAGCAATAACAAAGTTCACAGACAGTGCGGATAGATAACACAAAACCCTCCAGAATACTGCCTCTCTCGTGTGCAGCCCGTGGGATTTACCTCTGGTACACAAAACAGGCAGAGCCTTCTCCCTGTGCCACGGCGAGGGGCCGTGTGTGGCAGGGATTGGCAGTGCCAGGACACACAAAGCCCCAGGCAGGCATCCCAAGCCCCGGGACCCCCAGCTCCACAGCAATGCCTGACTGCCATCAGGAGTGTCCTGGCACCACGAGTGACCACAGGGGCAGGGCCTAAGGGGTCCACATCTGTCCTGACAGATCTGCTGTTCTCTTTCGTGTCATTTGTCTCTTTTCTTCTCAGCAAGGTGCTCTGAGCTGATCCAGGACACAATCAATGCTTAATCATGTGCTAGAATATTTCACTGAATGAAGACTTCTACTGCAGCCAAACAGTCCATACATCTCCAACACTTACTTTAGTTTACCACTTCTGTTATTTTAATGAAGAGGAAAAACATTCATGCTATTGCTAATAAAGTGATGTACAATGCTCTGCATGTTAGTTCCAAACATTTTCCTTGTTATTTTTTTTTCCTTGATGGAGATTTTTTTTCCTTGATGCAGTTCGTTTTCTATGATGGAGATAACTGAAATTCTACCCTGTATATCCAGCTTACTCATGTTAAATTAGGTCTTTTATTTCAGTGCTTAAAGGCACAAGGACAGAAAGCAGATTGTGGGGCATGAAATAACTTGTTCTTGAAGGAGTTAAAAGTGTTCATCAAAAGGAGTACTCTGGAAACACAGGAAATTCTGATCCATCACTTAGCTGTGGGCTCATGTGACATTTACAACTAACCTATATTTTGAGACAGTTGACAATGACATCTTTATGTTTTTGTTATCCAAGCTTCCATCTTACAATCCCCTTTGGTCCCGAGTATTGTTAAAAATGTGCCAGGGTTATGGCTGTTCATACCTTTCCACTTCTAGGTGGTACAACGATCAGAGAAGAACAAAGTTTTATGATCCCTTCAAGGTATTTGAAAATGACATTAAATGATGTTTATAAAGATTTCTAAAAGTCAGAAGAGTCTTCTTTTCTTTTTGTGGGCTTGTTCTCATCCTTTTGAATTGTGATAGATGCCAATTCCTCCACTGTCCTTCTAGAAAAGTACAAAGAATAAGTTTCACATGTCCCATAAATCCACTGGTAGCACCTGCAGATCAGTCATCATGGGCTTCTTTCAAATAACAGCTTTTCTTAGGACTCACACGGTATTTATCACCAGAGCTTATTGTGAGCATTATCTGCTGTATTTTTACATCTTTGTGAGGAGCAGTGCCATTTTACAGAGGAGAAGTGAGGGACACGAAACCGATTAAGAAGCAAGCATCAGAACAAGCAATCCATCTCAGAACTTGGAAGATTTAGAGGAAGGAGTTAGGACAGAAATGTTTTCTTCTGCAAACGAACACAAAAGTTCAGTTCACACTGGAGCTCAGGAAGTGCCATTCCAGCTGCAGCTATTCCAGTTATTGACTGTAAACTGCAGTTGAGCTGTATGAGACACTGTGCCTCTCCAAGACTGAAAAAGAAAACCCAAAACCTGAGTGCATGGTCTCTTTTAAGCACATGAATGATTTCATTTGCTCAATTACTTCTGTGATTAAAGTTATCCAACTGAGTTGAGGCTTAATTTCAAAGGAAATGTGCTAAAAATCAAAGGGTGAAACTCCCATTGACTTTAACAGCAAAAAGCTCAGGCCCGTGATTGCTGCTTTACAGACATTTGCAACATGTGAGAAGTTGAACAGAACAACATTTAATGTTGAGCATATTAATCTCTGGTTTCACTGTACTCAACTGATTTTATTTAAAAAAATAATACTGGAGAAGTAAGGTATTTTCTCGCAGAATCAAAATCTGTTTAAAGAAAGCCTTAAATACAAAATGTTAAAAAGTCTAGAGAGACAAGAAGGATGCTAGCTACTAAGCATGCTTCTCTTCCTTCTTAATTGCTATTCATAACTGCAGAAAAGGCCAATGTGTTTGCCAGAAAAAACAAAATGTTTCATGCATTAATACAGAAAAATAGCAACTAGAAACAGGCAACAATTTCAACAAGATTGTGTCTCAAATTCCACACATGCACAAACCAAACCTTCTACACAGAGAGAAGCCAAGGAATGTAACTTTTTTTCCTCGATGTTCCTCCTTCAAATTCCAGAACAAAGCCCAGGAGATAAAAAACTTCTAATGAGTTCATGCACCCGGGGCAGGCACAGGAATCAATGTGTGCTCAGAGTTTACCATTTGATGACAAATGTCCTGGTGGCAAAACTTAGCACAATGTGAAAAGTGGCAAAATACCTCTCACATTCTAGTGGAAACATGAGTACTCAACTCAACCCACCCCAAAAGCAACATGCACTTAAAATTTCCAGCATAGCTTGACTCACACATCCAGAATATCACTATGATACTGCAATCACCATTTCTAAGAAATGATATTAAACAGGCACCAGGTGACAATTGGCTGTCAAAGTCTGTAATGTGGAACCAGTGAGATCCATTTCAGAAAATTCAAGATGTGTGTTCTTTACTTTTATAGTGAGATGACAAAGAATACTCAATACCAAAAAAATACATATTGCTTTTGATCTTTTAATTAATTCAAGCTTGCAAGAGATAAGGATGAAGGCAGAGAAACAGAAAGCAAAAAGTTCTCTCTCCTGCTCTGTAGCTACTGCAGGGGGCTGTAGAAATAGTCTCCTTCAGAAGTTGTCTGAATGTGGCAGAAATGGCCTTGCACAGGTTCTGGGGCAAGGTGCAGTTACAAGCAGTGTGGGAAAGTAGTGTCCTGTGACTGCTGGATTAAAAAAACAAGGGTCATAGAGGAGGCACCAATAGAGGCCAAATAGCCCTGCTTGCCTTAATGACCCTGCTGGAACACTGGGAGTTTGGCACAACTTCCATCTGCCCACAATCTCTGACGTGAGTCAGCCAAAAACTGGATTGAAAGAATGTCCCTTCTCATCATCCACCTCTCTTGGACTATACTGCGGTCAGTTACTACAAAAACAACCCAATCCCCAAAAGCCATTTTTTAGTCTTTTTAATTATTTTTAACAGGCAACTTTTCTAATCTACTCCCCAGCTGTGGGAAATACAAAATATAGTATGAAATATGAATACTACAAGGACTGTAATCACTGCACCACCTGAAGTAAACATCATCTGGGGGCTCTGACACTTGCAAAAACAAAAGAAAAAGACCAAAACAAACAAACAAACAAACAAACAAATAAATATGTTTTCCCACTCTATGTGCTACGTGCCTGCTCAGAAAATCCCAAATCTTCAGCAGGGCAGGAGTTAAGTGAGGAATGGCAGCAACCTCTTCCAGTGACACAGGGGAAGCCACAGTTCAACCCATTTTGCTCAGAAGTTCCCCAGTTCAGAATAATTTCTACAACTGATCTTTCCTGATCCAAGGTAATCTTTAGTCAAATGAGCCAATTGCTGGCTCCTCTGAGCAGGTATGGACCTGTTTTATGTTGGTATAAAAACCTTTCAGCATCTGAAGTGAGCTCTGTTCACAGAGATAAAAAGGTGTTTCTGTGTAAATCTGGCCCGAAGAAACCTGGGTGTCCAGCTCGTAATTAATATACTGAATGCTTCTAAAGCTGCTGGAAATTCCAGTGAAAATCTGAGAGAGTAAAATCCTCACAACTGAACTACACAAAGAAGCTTCAGAGTACCTGTGTGTGAATCCACCTTGCAGTCATTTTAACTTCCAGACATGAGTAGTCAGTCTCAATGACTCCAGCACAGCTTAAAGGTTGCCAAGATTAAGTTTAAGAAGTTTAGCCAACTGTATAAATCGGAATGGAATTCAAATAAGGTCAGTAAATATCATTTTGGTGACTTACAGGAGTTTTGAATAGAAACCCTTAGAATTAAAAAAAAAAAAAAAAATATGGGTGCTGCAGCCAGAATTTTTGTCTGTTTGGAATGTCCCTGCAATGTACACAGCACAGTGATGTTCTGCTCCTCTCTCAGGTACACCCTACTACATCAGACCATTTCCCTTGGGATCAAACAGACTGTGCCAAATTCTGCAGTGAAAGCCTGATCCAAACATCATCTCAGGCTGCAGAAATATTCCAGTTGATTTCAGTGGGCTTTGGAACAGGGCCATATTGATATCCATTCAACTTCATTGAACTACGTTTTCCTGGGGAGCTTCAGGAGCCAGTATGGGCATAATGACTTCAAAACCAAGCATGAAGGCCACTGTCAGTTAAATCACATCACAGTGAGGAAATGACAGCAGAATGAATTCATTATTGTCTATCTAGATTTTAAAAACCTCAAATTTCCAAGTTCACTACTGTATTTTCCAGGTGAAGGAAACTTCCAAGTTGCCTTCGATCCCTCATGGATTTTTCAGACTGAGTCACGAACTACTTATTTATCACAGGCCACTGAAACAGTTATAAGGTTTGCATGAGGATGATAAGCGTACTAAAAACATGCACAAAATTCAATATATTTGGGACTTTTGGCTATCTGCTAGCAGCCAACATCAACTACCTAATTTTTTTCTGCCATTAAACTCATATTCAAGTGTCACCAATCATCAGTAGGAATTAAACATGAGCTTGCCCTTAGGATTTGGCATTCTCTCACCACCAGTTCAGTTCTTTGCTGACCTAGTGGTCAACACACCCTTTTACAACAGGTCATCTCACTTGTCTGAGACATTTATTTCCCCACATGTAATGAATACCATAATTTCAAGGAGACTAGTTTGGGAACAAGGATGACTGTAAATATAAAAGACAAGGTCTCTTTGCAGGTTTATTATGTTCTGGATTGGGATGCTATTGCAACAAATTATTTGGGGAAATCCCAAAAGAGAATTCACAGGCAAATCCATGGAAAACATGAATCTGCTTGAGTAAAGGAGTTTAGTAAACATCATTCCTATGTGTGCTTCCATACATCTAGACTTGAGACAGATAATTCCACTCATACCTTCTATAATCCCAGAACAGGAGATCTTAATCTGGAGTTTAATAAGGCATAAAGAAGATAATTGCATAGAATACATAAACCTTAAGTATTAAAATGACACTCAGTATTCTGCAAACCTGTCAGGGAAAGGATTCCCTCCTGCTGCACAGCCCCACTGTTTAATGAAAGTCCATCAATATATTGTCCATAAGCCTTGAAAGACAATGCCTCGTGTCCAGACTCACTGTTCTCACTACAACAGCAGCTAATAACAGATAATTGGATGGAATCCTGAGTCACTTTGTAAGCCATAAGAAGAGATGGGAGTAAACATCAGCAGAGACTGCTGCAGTGCAAAAAGCACTTGCACTACCCTGGGAACCAGCAGAATGAACACAAACATCACACTGATTATTAAATTCCTGCAGCCCAATTTGTCCTTTCAAAACTGATGATTTTGTCCCATTCATTTGCTCTGAAGCAGTCAAGGATTTCTTGATCTGCTAGAGCTAAATATCATCAGGTATATTTGAAACCTGTGAGTTCTACACATTTCTCAGACATGATGGAAATCACGTAGCCCTGTAGTTTCTTCTCTTCAAGGTGCTTTCCTTCCCCATTCAGAGATCCAGGCGCCCTCCTTTTGCTAGAATCCACACAAAGGTGCATTTTACAAGTATGCCCTCGTTCGCCCCAGGTATGGCCAGGTTTGAGAACTGTTTACAAACCAATCTGTTTTCAACCTATTCTGCACGCATCCCCCGCCGGAGCGTTTGTAACGTGACCTCTGCACACCTGCCAAGAGCTGGGAGATCAGTTTGATACCCAAAGCATCTCTCTCCCTCCCCCTTGCCGTGATCATCGAAGGCATCCGCAGTGGAAGCGGTCTCACCTTTTCACACCTGCCCTGAGCTGGGATTTTGGTTCGCAGCCCTGATCCCGTGTCCCCTCCCTTGTTCCACGGCAGCCCGAGCGCGCCCCAGCCCACGGCCCGCTGCTCTGCCAGCGCTGCCGAGCTGCGCCCAGCTCCCCCATCCGCAGCCAGCGAACAGGCTCCCCCCGCTCCAGGTGCGCCTTTTTCTATTTTATTTATTTATTTATTTATTTTTCCTGGGGTGACAAAATCAAACTGGCCGCACATTTGAACCCTAGCGAGCGGCATCCCCTCTGGAATGCAGAAGACATCCCGGCGAGCCGGACGCCCGCGGGTGGCCGGCCGGGCGCGTCCCCCCTTCCAGCTGCGCTCCGGCCGGCGCGGTGCCGGCCAACCCCCGCTCCGTGCCCCGCTCCGTGCCCCGCTCCGTGCCCCGCTCCGTGCCCCGCCGCATCCCGCTCCGTGCCCCGCTCCGTGCCCCGCTCCGCGCCCCGCTCCGCTCCGCTCCGCGCCCCGCTCCGCTCCGCTCCGTGCCCCGCTCCGTGCCCCGCTCCGTGCCCCGCTCCGCTCCGCTCCGCGCCCCGCTCCGCTCCGCTCCGCGCCCCGCTCCGCCGCCGCCGCCGCCGCCCTCGCAGGCACCGCCTCCGCGCCCGTGCGCGCCGCCGGCCCAGCCCCGCCGTGCCCGCAGCGCCGGTGCAGCCCGGGGACATGGCGGAGTAGCCGCGGTGCGGGCAGCGGGGGCGGCTCTGCCGGCAGCTATGGTACCTCCCGACAGCTGAAGTGCAGGTAGGCGCTGGCAGCCGGCGCCTCGCAGCTTGACCTCGATTTGTTTTTGGGACCGCAGGCTGGAGTGGCACGTCCGGTGAGCTGGGAGAGATAAAAACAGGGAGGATTTGGGGGTAAGTGAGGGGCTGCCACAAAACTGGCCCTGCCTATTTTGTTTTGTTTTGGTTTTTTTTTTGTTTGTTTGTTTTGTTTTGTTTTGTTTTTTTGGCCGGGGGAGGGATGGGAAGCTGTGCAGAACTGTGGTGCCCGGAGGATGCCATCAGATAAGCACTGCAGCGCGGACGCTCCGCTAACTCCCGACTGGAGCCTCCCGCTGCCCTTCCCCACCGACCCGACAGAAGTTTGCGTCTGAATCTCTTTCCCCTCTTTTTTAAATAAGTTTTAATATATCGATGTCCCCAGCCGAGCCGCGCGGCGATGCGCACAAGCCGCGCTTTTGCTGCGGACTCCGCGCTTTTTCCTTTACCATCGGGGGACACCCACACAAACACACACACACACACAAACACACACACAGACACAAACACAGACACACATACACCCCCCACCTCCTCCGCTCCAGCCAGCCCCGTTGTCGCCGGGGGCTGCGGGGTCGATCCCGGGGCCGGCGCTCGGCTCGGAGCGCGGCCCGAGCCCGACCCCTGCAGTCGCGCGGCGGAGCCGCGCCGGGATTGCGGAGGGGCCGGGGAGCCGGGGTCGGGGAGCCGGGGTTGGGGAGCCGGGGTCGGGGAGCCGGGGTTGGGGAGCCGGGGTTGGGGAGCCGGGGTCGGGGAGCCGGGGTTGGGGAGCCGGGGTCGGGGAGCCGGGGTTGGGGAGCCGGGGTTGGGGAGCCGGGGTCGGGGAGCCGGGGTTGGGGAGCCGGGGTCGGGGAGCCGGGGTCGGGGAGCCGGGGCTGCGCGCTCCGGGCGCCGCGGGGCTGGCGGGGCTGGCCGCGGGCATTAATCTCTTTCCGCTCATTCCGTAGCAGCCGCAACAGGAGGGGAATCCCCCCTCCCTCCGCCGCCTCCCTGCCCGGCATGCCGGCACTGCCCCGCTGAGACGTGCGCGGAGTTTTGGGGTTAACTCGCGCCTGGCCGCCCTTGGAATAGAGACTCTCCGGATATCGCATCGGTTGGGGTTTGTTGTCTATGTCGTGTTGGGAAACCTGGTGGAATTTTTTCTCGCTCGAGGAGGAAGAGCCCGGTGCTGGCAGTTGGCTTCGTGGTCTTTTTTGGAGGGCGAAGGAAGGGAAGGGATCTCCCTTGAGCCGTTCGGAGAGAGAGCTCGGACATGTGTTGTCAGCACATCTGGGGAATACAGTCTGCAAGTCCGAAAGGAAATTTGCTGGGATCGTTCAAACTGCGATATTGATCTTTGTTATTTTTTTTCGCCGAGGGATGCACTTGGCATGAGAATCGGAGGATGGAAATTGTTTGGGAGGTGCTTTTTCTTCTGCAAGCGAATTTCATCGTCTGCATTTCAGGTATGCAGCAAGCACAGAAAGGGCGAGGGAGTCGGGGAGATACTGCACAGGGTTCCCAGACGTCCCCTTAATTAAGGGGCAAAGAGGAACAGTTAAATCCAGATCAAAACTGTAGCTGAAAAATCTGTGAATGATGCTCTGTGAGTGGGCTGTGACAGAAATCGACTCTCATCACTTCCCTCTCCCCATTAATTCCAGTATGCGTGTCTTAATTATCATTCCTTGGTTGCAATAGACAACACGGTGTACTGATAAAGGAGATGCTTTTATTCTCAGTGTACCTGATAGTGATAATTACCTGCAACATTGCCGTGATCCCAGAATTTCGTATCTCTTGAAGTTCTTAAACTTGGCTGAGGTGCAGATCCTGAAGGGTTTGTGGTTTGTCGATGGAGTTGTCATGTTCTGGTGCCACAGTTCAGGGTCTGCAAAGGGAGGGACAACAGTAAAGAATGTGCCTCTGCTTTTAAAATGAGCTTTACTATGTCTGTGCTCTGAAAATGTTTTGTTTTTTTTTTTCTTTATTTAAAAAAAAAAACATTCAGAGAGCTCCGTGGTTGCTGGGATTTCCAGCTTTATTTTAAGCTTGCAAAGATCTCTCTCCCTTCAGTTTGTGGAAAGCCAGGTCATTCCAGTTGTCACCAGAGCTTGTCCAATTAATGAACAGGCACGGCTAGGTGTCTAGCGTAAAGGATTTTGAGCAATTTATTCTTGGGGAAAACAGTCGCTTTGACTGCAAAAGCCCTGGCTCGCTTGTTAATTTTTCTTGTTGGTCATGCTGTAATGATTAGGTTGTGGGAGGCAGGAGCAGTGAGGCGGCCGGTTCCTAGTTTGGGACACTCCAGGGAGCCCCGTGGGGATGCAGGCTGCCTGCATCTCCCACTGCTCCAGGTGCCGCAGCTGCCTCTGCCCTCCAGCCATTGCGTAAGTCCAGAAATGGGAACACGAGCAGCACGAACAAGGCGCTGCTGGCGGGAGATGCAGGGTCCTGCTGGACACGTCCGTAGGGAGAGGCAGCTCCAGAGCTGTCCTGGGGCCATGCAGGGGTCGGCCTGGGCTGTGTCCCAGCCGCAGCAGCACCTGCAGCATCCCCCTGGCAGCTGTGAGCCCCACCGTGCTTCCTGCAGCGCCCCCCGGTTCATCCACCCTTCCAGCCCCCGGGCTGGGCACACGCGAACGCTGGGGGCTCGGCCCTGTTAATTTGTCCTGCCTGCACCTGCCCCAAAGCTCCTTTATTCCCGAGCAGACGGCATTGCTGTCGGCCCACGGTGTGCGGCACCTTTCCTTTTATCCCCCCCGAAACTGGCACCATCTGCCACCGGGCACCCGGGTGACACTGCCAGCACCGCGGGCTGACCTTCCACTCGTGCCCATTGGTACATCAGAAACATTCACCCTCTTGCTTTTTAGAACGGCAAAACCTGCTGCCTCTTGTCACTGAAATCTCACACTTCTCTATTCAGCTCAGCCTGGTGTGCCACCTGTCCAGTGCTGCTCAAACCAGGTGCTGCTTCAGGTACCACGGTGACAATGGCAGGCTGCAGCTCGTGGCTCTGTGGCCATTGTGACAGTAATATCCCGAGACAGAAGGAAGCTGTCCCATTCTGTGCAGCTGCCTGTGCCGTGCATTCCCGGAGCTCCTGCCCTCCTTTCCTCTCTTCAGTCAGGGCAGCCCAGGCGTGTGAAGCAGGGGATCAGTCCTGCAGGGGCTCCCGCCGCTCTCCATCTCCCTCTAGCACTTGTACCTGATACTGTGCACCTGCTTGCTTTTTCTCTCTTTTTTTTTTTTTTTGGGAATACAGGGAATAAGGGTATGGTGGGATGCTTCTGCTGCGTGGTTAAAGCTGTGGTGGTTTCAGGTAATTTTCACCACACAGAGGATGTATACATGCTTCAGCCTTGTTTTCTTTTTTTCTTCTTCCCAGGGATTTTTATTTTTTTTCCGGGAATCCTCGCTATCTGTTATCTTGCTTAAAAAGGATTAAGATCTGTAGATACCTGACTAGGCACTAACACTCTCTATGTTGCCTCTGCCATCCTTTTTACGCTGGGTTTTGTAGCAAATTACCTAGCTGGGATGTCTGGATAAGAGTGCAAATAGGAGATGTGGTGAAGTGTTGAGGGATTGCCTCAGCACAGGATTGCAGACACGCTGTGTTTTAGCACTTCAGCACCGGGCATTCATTCAGCATGCTACTTTAAAAACCCACTAGTTGAGCACTAGTGCTGCAAATGACTGGGATGTGACTTAAGGAGTGTGGCAGTATTTATTTGCTTTTTTTTTTTTTTTCCCTTCCTTACTCATTCAGTTGTTTCAGCAGTGAAGACTCAAGACAGGTCTGCTGTACGTGGATCTTTCCTGAGCATCAGCAAATGCTTGATTCGGTGTCTGTTTAAACCTGTGCTCTTCCTCCTGCTCATTCCAGTGGTTATTTGGGTTAGGGCATATTAGGGGCTGCTCTTCAAAGGAGTAATGGCATTCCCTGAATTGAACAGACTATTAAATTCTTTAATCATTATTAATAAACTTATTAAACACAGGTTCAGCGTTTCATCTTTTGCTGTGTATTTGCATAACATTTAGGTATAAATTATGCTGAATGTAGCACTTGCGCTGTGTTTCTTATTTAAAATAAGTAATTATGAAGTTATACAATTTTTCATGTCTGTCACATTCATGAATTTCTTGGAGACTTAGTATCTGGAAAGTAATCTATTAAAAAGAGGTGTATATTTTCAAAATATTTTATACTTAACATTTTTTATCAGTCAGTTACTTGGGTGTATGACAGATTGATTTGGAAGAAATTATACTGAGATTTAGAAACTGATTTTGTTTTTTTAAATTACTGGCTTTTCCATGTGTTTGGGAAATAATTTTTCTGTGAACTCTGTGAACTGAATGTTTTTGTTTTCTTGGCATACTGAATTAAGGCTTTTGCCACTTGGAGTACAGATTCTCTTTTTTTTTCAGGAGAGAGTCTAGTTTCCTCATGCAGATGCAAATGTGAAGTACAAGCAGGCTGAAAGATCACGAAAACCATTTCTGTACTTCAGACAGAAATGAAAATCCTTGTTTTACCCGTGTTTTCCTTCAGTCGTATTTATTCCTTTGAGTTGTAGTTTCTGAGAAAAAACAGTTATGAGATCTTTGTTATGACTTTAGAGGTTTTGTCCTTTTAATGATGCTGTTCAGCACAGAAGGAGCACGGAGCAGAGGAGGTGAAGATGTCCTGTAGGCAGAATGTTGGAATAAACCCTCACTAGATGTTCCTTTGAAGGTGCAGATACTCCTGGCACAGGGATTATACTGATTTTATACAGAGAAGATAATAGTTGTTGTGTGATGTCCAGAATTTCCTTCCTGAGTTATAACACCACCAAAGATGAATTAGCATCAGTGTTCTCATGTGGCTGTCACCTTTGCTTCCAGTCATTTGTATGAACCATGAGGAAGGGCTTTTTTGGGAATTTAGATATTAACAATTAATTTCAAGGAAAAAAAACTAGGAAGTTGTTTTCAAAATTCTGCAAGACTCTTGGTTAAACAAGAAAATGAAGCTGTCGTGGGTATTGATTAAGAAGGTTTCTACGTACATTTTCTCTTAATACATCACTGAAATTATTTATAAAATTTCTTTATAACTCAGCGTATTTGTGCCTTCCTATGAATTGATATACTACCATAGTTTGGCTTCTGGGAAGTAATATGGATGAAAGCTGTCTTGTTTTTTTGGAAGTATTCTCATCCTCTGCCATGTTGTCAAGGCACATGGGTCCAAATCCCTTTTATGTTGCAACTTCTGTGGCCTGTTTGGCAGCACACAAGTGCCATAAATCATGTATGATGAACAACTGAGATGGTGAAAAACCCCTCATCTCTCCAGGAATTCTATTGTGCATTGAGCATCTGATGTGGCATCTCCTGGCAGGGAGGACTTCAGCTGGATTTGAAGCACATTTGCACTTCATTTTCTGTCTTGCTGCTTCTGCAGTCTCTGAGCTCTTATTACCTGGCATAACACAAGGATGCCCTATAGGAACTGTAAATTCTGCCAGGGCTGGAATTACCTGCTGAATCATCATCTGCAAGGTCTCATAACTCCTCATTGCATCACACAAGCTGAGATAATTCAAGCAGAAGTACTCTTGTAGACCAAAGGAATACCAGAGCTCTAATTGTCCGACATCAGAACAGTGAATGATCCATTATATTAGGACAAAAATGTTGGAAACATGTTAATTATCCTCAAATAATGTCACAGAAATAGCCTTTTCTGTCACTTTTAAGTAAGATATGTAATATTTTAGGGGAAAGAATTATTCACAGCACAGATATACATATATATATATATATATACATAAAAGTGAACTCTAGGAATACAGGAAGGTGCAACGTGTAGACGTTTCTGGTAACTAAGAACTGCACCCATTACAGTATTTTTTCCTGCTTTAATACCATCTCCAGAGCCTCAAGTCTGCAAAACCTTCATGCCTGCATGGAGTTTGTTGATGGTACTGAAAATCTACAGTCTGCCTGCTCACATGGACAGAATGGAGGGGCCATAGGTTGGAGCCAGAGACTCTTGAGTTCCTCAGCCCTGGAATGCTTTCTCACTTTAGAGATTTTTTTTCCACCTTCTCAAAAGATGTGAAGATGTTTCTGCTTGAAAATTCTATGGAAATAGCTTTTGCAGTCTCTTATAAATGTCTGGTTTTGCTTTTTTTTTTTTTTTTTTTGTGTGTGCGTGTCTTGTATTTTTTATTTAATTTATTTTTATTGTTTGTTTCACAGCTAGAATGTGACCAGATAGGTGCTAAGTGCCGGAACAACACACATATTTTTAGCTTATGTTAAGGTAGTAGAAAGGAATGTTTATAAATAGTTTTTGCACATATGCTGAGCTATTTTCCAGCCAATAAACTTGTGGAAAGAAACTGCTTATTGCTGCTATTCTTTTCCAAATCTCAGTGATGTAAATACCCAGTTTTCAAACCTCTTCACCTTGTGTTGCCTCATTGTAATCCAATACCAAGCCTCCAAGACAAAATGATTAAAATCAGGAATCAAACCCAAGTCAAATTAAGCACTCTCAGTTTAAGGCTGTTCTTTAAAATGCAACTGAGGCTACTGGGGGATTTTGCCCTTGACATTTTTGGGAAGTTCTCAGTTTTTAATTCTACAACAGCTAGATTTTAAATACAGCAAGGATTGAAATGGCTTTCCATTTACATTTTGAATATTCCCTGCATATGAATGAACAAGGAATTCCTGCTTTCTCTAAAAGACTGGTTTTTCCTCTGTTGCTGTTGGTCAAAGTATCACTTTTTTTTTTTTTTTTTTTTGGTGGTTGAAAGATGGTGATTTAGCTGAGGAGGAAGTTGCTGTTTTCATCCTTGCTGATTGTTCATGGTTAAGCTTAACACGGCAAAGACTGGAGGGGCTGGTTGGCCCATCTGGGCTGTTAATAGAGATCTATATAAAACTGGTCCAGCATTATCTCATTACCAGCTCAAGCAGCAGACAAAACTAGGTGACAGCAAGTTATGGACAATACTGAAATGCTGTGATAAGTGTTATTTTGCTCCTGTCTTGTTTATATCTTCACACCATATTGGGAGGAATTAGAAATAGTGATCAAATTGTAACTGACTGGTTGAGAGGTAACACTGTGCAGTGGGACTGCATTTCCATTGTGATGCCATCAGAAAGTACAAAAGTACCTGCCCATACAGAGGACAATGTCAGTTAGCATAAAAAAAAATTGCACTGTGGTAAATGAATTAAAACATTATTGGTAAATAAATGGAAAAAAGTATTTTTTTAAAGGGCAATAGTCTGGCACTTGAGAGAGGGGAGGCTTTACAGACAAAGCTATTTTATAGTTGAATTCAAAGTAGTAGAGTATTTTATTGTTGGTTTAACCACTGAGAGTTAAAAAGCTGCCAACTTCTGTAGGTTTTTAAAAGGGTTTTTAAATAGAATTTCTTGCATATAAAATAGCAAGTTATTATTGTCATGAAAATGCAGGGCTGGAACATTGTAGACCTCTCTCCTGCACACTGCCTTTCTGCTGATGTAGTGCCTCATTCATGCACATGGCTGTTCATAAGTGCAGACTTCAATTTGGCAGTATTGCAAAAGTTGTCATGTAGTGCTTAGCAGGTGACAATTGAAGTAAAGGTAACCTAGATTTACATCCACCCTAAAAGTCCTTACAACTCCCAAAAATGTTACCAAAGGGCTGTGGTGTTGAGACTTGGGCCTTAAAAATTGCAAAAAGGTGAAGTGTCAACATGAGAAAAGCTTTAGATGGCAGGTGTCTGTGCTCCTGCAGACTGCCAGGTAAAGCCCTTCAGGACCACAGCCCCATAATATTTAATTTACTTTACTCATCTTGGTAAATGGAAGGTGACCAGTTTCCACATATATTGCATTCTGAAATCAGGGATCAGAACTATAGAGAAGAGCTACTTTTCATTCTCAGATGTATGTATTCTGGTTTGAATTCATGAATCTCTTAACATTTGTATTTCTGTAGGGAAAATAGCATTAAACTTGAATGCGCCACAGTTTTGACTTTTCTGATATTGTTAAGAAAATAAAGAAAAATACCACAGCAGCTGTAAGCCACAAATAACTAATTAGGATGCACTTTTTCACATACAGTCTCTTTTCCTCCCTTTACCATTAGTCCTTAACTTGGTGAAGCTTTAAGTATGGAATGGAAAGAATCGTGCATTGGCTTGACCAAAGTGGCTTCTAAGCACATGCATGGAGGAGGCAGCTAAGCAACATTATCCTTTTTTTCCCCCCTCTAAATGTGTTGACATCTCTATGTTTTGGAAATAGCATTTGAGTAGATGAATTTAGAGGGAAACGTGGTTTCTGAAAAATCATCTTCTTGTCATTTTTGTGGGTTGTTTCCAATTAAAGTTCCTTCCTGCTGTTAACTACTATAGAGCCTTGTTCTGCTTCAGGAATAATCCTAAAAGGATTTTTTGCTTTTCCAGCAGGACTCCTATGGATTATTAATGCTAAAAGAAAAAGATAATGGGTCTTTTGTACGTGTGAGCATGGAAAACAAGAGTTTGAAGTGATGTTGAGGTGGCTGTGTCCTCCAGCAAACCCTGTAGGATGGTGTTTGGGGAGCCAAGGGAGCAGTCAGGAAGGGTTCCTGCTGCCACAGCTGAAGTTTATTTGGCAATGTGACATTCTTGAGCTGCTAGAAAGAGCATTAACTTGCATTTGCCATCATGGCAGAGAAGAGAAACTTCAGGAAAAATGTGGTGCTGAAAATTTGTACCTGCTGGTAAAAAAGGATCACAGTACTTCAGTAGCACTCCTGGGAGTGAAATGTTATGCAGAATGAGCTATTAATTTCTACATCAGTGGAATGCTACATGACTTGGGGTTGTGACCTATTTCCCATGTGGGAAGCTGCAGTTGGGGAAGGGAAGGGCTGCTGCTGCTGGAAGGGAAAGGGGTTTGAGTGACCCTGAGCTGGTCCCAGTGGCACTGCTGGAAGGGAAAGGGGTTTGAGTGACCCCATGCTGGTCCTAATGGCACTGCTGGAAGGGAAAGGGGTTTGAGTGACCCTGAGCTGGTCCCAGTGGCACTGCTGGAAGGGAAAGGGGTTTGAGTGACCCCATGCTGGTCCTAATGGCACTGCTGGAAGGGAAAGGGGTTTGAGTGACCCCATGCTGGTCCTAATGGCACTGCTGGAAGGGAAGGGGGTTTGAGTGACCCCGTGCTGGTCCTAATGGCACTGCTGGAAGGGAAAGGGGTTTGAGTGACCCTGAGCTGGTCCCAATGGCACTGCTGGAAGGGAAAGGGGTTTGAGTGACCCTGAGCTGGTCCTAATGGCACTGCTGGGGAGTGTGGAAACATTGACAGGAGCGTTCTCTGAATGGGACTGCTTGTCCTGGTTTTTCTAAGAATGAAAGGTATGAATGAAAAAGCTTTGCATTATATTTCGGCTAAAAATAAAAGCAAAAAATAAAAAAACTTTGGTGTCAGAACTTGGAGCATTTTGCAGGGAACAGTGTTGGCCACACTTTCACAGATGGAGAAGCTCAGGTAAAATATCATGTGGAAAGTCAGTCAGCAAGACCTTGAGTAGCTGCAGTGCATTTTGAGTGTCATTTGTGCCCTGTAACACAAGGATTGCTCTTAGCCCGTGTTTGTGGTCAGGGTTAGGGTTGCAGAAGGTCCCTGGTGTGTCCCTCATGGGCTGGATCCTCCTTCTCTCTCTGCCTTCCTACCAGGTGTTCTTTCTCCTCATCATGCATGAAATGAAGTTAATGTGAGATACAGGTATGGTATACATAAGAATTAAATCCATCAGAATTTATCTCAAATTCATTTCCAGGAGTTAGTGTGATATTAAGGGAAAATTCAGATCCAGACAAGGTTCCTCCATAAATGTGCTTTATTTAAATTGTGTTTGAATTATTAAAATTCACTCAGTTGGCCTTTTCCTGGTTCTGTTTGGGCTGTGAGTAATGAGTGGGTTCCTCCAAGTGCAGCACTTTCCTGCCTCGTGTTTCACATCCCCTCAGTGTGGGTGTAGGTGGCAACACACAGTGAAGGGCACCAGAGATTTTGGTCCTAAATTTTTCTCTTTGAAATTTGCTCTCAGCAGCCCAACAGGTTCCTTTCTGTACTGCTGGAATTCTTGACTATACTGTGAGCATATGCATGAATTAGTTTTGAGAGGTGAGACCTCACCCCTGGGCATTTTACCCATCATGTCTGAACTCCTCCACTTTTTTATTTTGCATTGTATTCACCTGGATTCAACATTTGTGAGGTGGTTTTTTTGTTTTGTTTTGTTTTTTGGTTTTGGTTTGGTTTGGTTTGGTTTTCTTTTGGTGGTGTTTTGTTTTTTTTTCTTTTGGTGGTTCAAATTCATATTTATAAGCACTATCTTATTGTCATACTGATTTTTGTACCTGATGGAAAACAAAGTAATCTACAAGGGCTCCACAGTCTGCTCTTACTTGCCCAGACAGTCATGAGGGTACATGTGGCAGTAACTCCAGCTGGAATTTAAAGTTATCAGCAATGCC
Source organism: Cinclus cinclus (assembly GCF_963662255.1). Lineage (NCBI taxonomy): Eukaryota > Metazoa > Chordata > Aves > Passeriformes > Cinclidae > Cinclus > Cinclus cinclus. The sequence continues at coordinate 7,313,611 of NC_085065.1, read as the reverse complement.
TAATTTTTATCTTCAGAAGCTCCCCTAGCACTCTCTCCAAGTTTTTAACAATTCATCTTTGTGAGTCTGTAATTACACCTTTGCTCTCGTGTCACAGCTATTTAGCTCGCTGTGAAACAGGATGGAAAACAGAGTAATAAATAATATGATTTAGTGTATTAGGTAGCATGTTTCCATACTTGCAAGCTAAAAACCAAGTCATGCTCTTTACATTTTATTTTGATATATTAACAGCCAGATTCAGCAAAATGCAAAACTTAGAAGACATGTTTAAGTGTTCTGTTGAATCTGAGTCTTAGCATGTCATGGTATAAAACAACTTAGATTAAGGATGTGCTGAAGTGCTGAAGCAAGGAGTAGCAGTGTTATAATACATGAATAATACAAAATCTTTGGAAAAGTCCAGCTAAATTGAGCAAAATATTCATAATAATTCTTTAAATTCTACAGTTGTACAGAAAGCAGGTTTTTATCTGGGTAAAATAATCTCAGTTCTTTGTGGGGTAAAGCAAAGATGCAGACTTTTCTGGGGTGATCACACAGCAAGAGAAACTGTACAGTCAGAATTCAGAGAAACTGATTGTACTTTGTTAATTCTTACTGTATGGATGCCCTGAAAAAAACAAACACCACCTTCCACAAGAGTAAACACAACCAGAAGATGAAAAAGTGAAATTACAAGAGGAGAGTGGTAATATGCAATGCTTTTTTAATGTGAGTTTCTGTTCCACTTTCTTCCCAGCAGAAATTTTAATTTTTCTCTTGATTTGACCTCAAGCCCTGATATAAAGAGGATTTCCAATGGGATGGGGACTCATCTGTGGACCTGGTGGTACCTACATGGATGTTTGGGACTCCTTGTGCCAGTTCTGTGCAAGCAGCAGAGTTTAGGTTGGATGAGCAGAGTTTAGTCAGACTGAGAGAAAATGTTGAAATCCTTTTTAAGGATTGGTGTCTCTTTCAGTGGCTTTTTTACTGATATGCTGATGACTGTTGTGGAGGACTAAATGATGAAATGTGTCTTGATCACTTAATATCATCACATTACTGGTCATTCTTAAGAATTTATTCTAGTCACTGATACTCCAGAAGTTGATATCTTTGAAATAAAACATTATTATATTTAAAAGCAGCATGTATATGATGTAATACTAGTGCATGATTTTTAAAACTCAAGTTTTTTGGATGTAACTTTCAGTGATATTATATAAACTGTACAGAAATAATCTCCTGGCATATGCTTAGGATGACAGTCATCAATTCCTACTAAACTTCCTAATGTTTATTGAAAATCTTACATAGAAAATGAGTATTTGTTTTAGACAACTTTATTTTGGACATTTTTCCAGGAAAGAGAGCTTTGCTAATACAGGCTGAAATGAAGCGTAAAATAAACTCTTCAGAATCAGATGTTAGTTCAGGGAGGTAGTGTGCAGAGGAATTAACTCAGCCAAAAACGCTGGCCTAGGGTAGAGTTCAGCATTAAGCAGAGGTGCCTTGGTAAACAGTGCCATTAGAAAGGTGCAGTGACCTCTGCAGTGGGGATTAAGGTGTGGGAGAGAACCCTGCTCAGCAGCTTTACCAGCCACATGTCTGAGTGATTTTCAATCACTTTGGTTATTGCTGGATTAAAATTGAGGCTGCAGAGCTTAATGGTCTGTTGTTACTAATCCACTAAACCCCTGCTCCTGGATCTTTTAAATTGACTGAACCTATAGATCGTTAAGTAACTGAGAGATATGGATTGGTAATGGTTTTAACTGGTTTTCTTCATGGTTGGTGTTAGCAGGATCTTATTATTTATTGCTCTTGGAGGTTGATCTTGGCTGTTCTTGAATGGAAGTGAACTTGGTGCTTTTTTTTTCCTTGTTCCATAGCACACCAAGGGGTGTGTACCACTTCTAATAAATGGATGAAGAAAATGTTACATTGCTTATATATGAGCTGGCATTAGTAGAAGCTAAATAAGAACTGTGGAAATGAAATGCTGTTTTTATTTTGTGGTGTGACTGTCCCTAAACAGCCCTTATGTCCCTTCAGTCTGTCTGCCATTGACAGGGGTGGTTGTTTTGCAGGTGGGTTTTACTGATTTTTGAGGATGTAGCCAAAGTCAAAATGGCTGTTCAAGGTTTTGCAGAATTATGTTTTCTAAACCAACAGAGTATTTGGAGTGCCAGGGCCCAGGCTTTTTTTCCAGAGATCTAGCACAGTGAAACTGAATGTCTGGACTTACTTTCAGTACTTAATTTCTGTGCAGGTTAAAATAAAAACAAGGTTAAAAAAAAGTACAAATTAAAAAAAAAAGGCACAAAGGAAGAAAATAAGAAAAAAATTAATCTGTCTGCTGAGACATGAGGTAACTTTGGACACCACGGTGCAATGGTTTGGGGTTTCAGCAGGGGTCTGTAAATAAGAGTTTTAATAGGTCTTCATCAGTACAGTATGGGTGATGCAAAAGTTAGGGCAGAGGGAATAGGCTGTGGAAGAAACCAGACTCTGGTTGTGGCTGGGAGAGTTTGGAGGGCATGAAATCTCTAAGAACTCTTTACATGAGGCAAAAACAGGGATGGGGAACTTGTGGTGTGTGTTTTGGGCTTTATTTATCACCTCTGTATGAAAGATTATGGATTGGAATTGTTTATTGCCTTTCATGTGTTTGCAGTCCGGTGCCATACCCCATGCTAAAAGCAAAATTAAAGAAAGAAGAATTTGATTTTGAGTTCTACAAGAATGCAAAATACAGTCTTTCAAAAATTATTTCCTTTTGATGAAAGGAGCTGAGTACCTGGTGCCTGCCAGAGTGGTGTGAGCATACACAATGTCAGCATGACATACAGAAGGGGTGTTTTACTTTTGTTTTGATTGAATAAATATTGACAGTCTGTCTCTAAACAACAAGGTTTTGGTGTTTAAATAAAGTTCAACGTGACTATTTCCTTGATAGAAAAAACATGGCTGAATTATCACCTAATTATATCTTGCTCTGAATGTGCTTTTGATTCCTGTCTTTCTGTGATGAAAACAAGCATCTTTTTGCCTTTGTCTTCTCTGCAGAAGTTATAAAACAGAAGAAAGGACAGTTTTGCATTTTAACTGTACTTGGAATAATGTGCTTGGAAAAAGGAAGTAATCTCTCTTTGTAACTCGCATAAATTAATAACCCATTAAAATAACTGAAAAATAATGCATTCCTGATTCAAAGGGTCAGCCTTTCATAAAATTTGATGATCATTAAATTACTACAAATGTATTCTACATCTTTATACTAGCATACAGCAAGGTAACGTGGCTTTAACATTATAATTGACTTAAACTCTGCCAGGGAATTCCTGGGATTAAAGTAAACCCTTTATCTCATGCAACCATCTCTATTTCTGAACCCTGGTGACTTGGCTTATTCTTTTGCCTTCTGGTTATCTCAGTTAATAGTATGTCTTGATTAAGGACTGCAAGGAGCTTTTACATCTGTTCTTGTCACAAAGCTTTGTAAAATAAAGTAGGCCAAAGAGACCTCAGCATGTGAACTGTGGACCTCCAGTTATGTCTTTCCTTCCATCTTGAATATTGTGGTCACATAAAACTGGGAGTGTGAAAGTAAACCCAAAGCACTTAAATGAATTTTTTGGCAAGCTTTTTTGATGAAGGAGGAATTAATAATAAAATATTGAAATGTATATGACTGGATGAAGAAAATTAAGTTTTTGTCCTGTCAGCTATGAGGAAATACTGTCTTACTTTCCTGTATAGGCAATACTTTATGTAGCTCAGCAGAACTCAAGAAAGCTGTTCTAGTTTGTTAACAAAGGAGTGAGCCCAGAGCTTGCATCCTGCAGGCTCAGATCCTGGGATGTGGCATTTTGATGTGCCTGATTTGCTCAGTTTCTGTGTTAACCTGAATGTTTATTGCCTGGTTAAATCTAGGTTCAAGATTGACTTAAGTATTGAAACTCTAGCAAAATAAACATGTAGTCTTCTCATTTTTGGGGATTTGTTTTTATAGCAGTCGTACACAGAAAACCCAATTATTGATGGTCCATTTTTCTAAAGCTTCTGCCATCTCGTGCACTTTTGGTATTGCTGTTTTTTTCTCAGTTGCTCTTGGAGGCAGTATTAACAGATGGTAGGCATTGCTCATTAAATCTGCATCTACACCTCTCCAAGGACTGCAAAGATGTTGGGAAACAGACTATGTTACTGTAGTGATTGCTTAGAAGCCTGGAACTTACTGTGCTCTTCCTAAGCAGTTTTCACTAGTGGATTTTGAGCTGTTGCTATAGAGTATAAATACATTGGTGAAATGATTCTAACTTAGCTAGGTATGTACATCCATCTCCCTCATTTTTCATTCTGCATCAGAAATGAATTGACACTTTCCTGGTGGCCACTAGTAGTGAATCTGTTCTCAAATCAGCCCTTTCTGAAATAAATAACCTTTTCTAGTGTTTTTTTTTTTTTTGCATTGGGATATTTACATGTTATTTTTAAACACCTTGTCTAATTGTCTTGAACAATGCAGAAATACTGAGCACCTAAATGTGACATGAGATCCACACTGTCACTTATAACTAAACTCTGTGAAAGGGATCATTAAACTCATCACAGACATCTTAAAAAAAAAAAAACAAACCTGTTTTGAGGCTGATAAAAGAACTAAAGCAAATTCTCACAGATTGGGTAAAATGTTTTCTGTGTTTCTTCCATACTTGCTGTTATCTGTGCTTTAGCAGTGTCATAGCCAGCAGCTCTTCCCTTTTATCTAAATGACTTCATGCTGGACATAAAACCTGTGTATCTGTAACCCTTAGTGGCCACCTCCATTTCCATGGAGTCACCTGAGCTGCTTTTCCTTTGCCTTGAGGTCCTTTTCTCTGTAATGCTGAGCTCCTCTTGCTGTTCTGTGCCCACTGATGACGCTCTGAGATGAAATACAGAGATGTTCATGTTCATGGATGACCCTGGATGTGTCTGTGCTGAAGAAGCTCTGCTGGGCAGGTCAAAAGGGCTTCAGGCCAGTGTGAAATTCACTTTCCATATGTTTCTGAATTGGTGGGGAGAAAGATGCAGAAACCCAACTAGCAGATAAGAATTCTCACTTTGGCTTCTTGGTTGCTCTGATTTGGAACTGATGGGGTCTGACTGGCAATGCCAAACACATCAATATAACCAGGAGCATGGTGCTTCCTCCTTGTTCCTCTTCAGCTTTGCTTTTCATTATTAAGAAAAGAATTTTTAATTAATAAAGAAGTATTAATTTCTTTATTGCTGGATCAGAAAGGTTAAGTTATTGTTGATTCCGTGGTTTATGGAGAGTTCAGGATTTAGTTCACATTCATTTCTTAGCTGACCTGTGTTAGGGATAAGGACTCTCAAATGTAGTACTGCATTAAGTGGAAATGACATCTACCCCTGCCATTTTTACAGAAAGAAAAAAACCCTTTTGTGTTTGAACTAGGCACAGCAAAGAGTAAAAAAATAGGTAATCTCTTCTAGAATTCTGCATTTGCTGTTTATGATTTTCTGTTTTCTAATGATCTGAAAGCAAAGTCAAAACAAAGAGGGTATTTTAAATTAATCAGTTTCAATACAAGGCTACAAAATACTGTATAGGCAGTCCTAGGATGAAGTTAGCCTGGTTTGTAGTAATTTAGTTTGTTTTTTTGGAAGACAGTGAAATGAATCCAATTAAACCAATCTAAATCTCTCCAGTATCATTTCTGAGCACAGACAAGAGGACTGTCTACCTTCTATGCACATTTTTTCCTGGCAATTTACAATATACTCAGGGAGATGTGCAATATGAAGGAGCCATCTAATGCAGCAACAAGAAAAAAATAGATTTTTTTTAAGTCCCCAGCACTGATAAAATGAAGAGTGGGACAGTGAAGAGTGGGGGTAGTGTTCCTTCATATACAGTTAATAGAAATGGTGTCCCTAAACAGGATTAATACAGAATTAATTGATTTAATTGTGAATTACTAAGGTATTTCAAAGCATTTGCAGTTTGAGGTCATTGACTTTCATTCCTGAGGGTAATTTTCTCCTCCTCATCATCGACTTGGCTTGCATCCAATCCTGAGTTCAGAGTTAGGAGAGAAGGACATGGGGAGATCAGTGAGGGGCCCCCCCTTACTGAGAAATGAAGAGTATTTGGTTGGGAAGGTTGAAGTAGAAGAGTGGAGAAACAGATAAAAGAGCAACATGCAGATTGATAGGGAGAGTGCAGGTAGTGGAAGATTGCACTGAGATTGGGTGTTCCATTCTGACTTTGCCAGAAACAAAGGAGAAAGGGCATTGATGACAGTCCAGTTTCCTAATTGCTTTTGGTTCTGGTTCTGAATAGTTAGGAATTGGATTGGGAGCTGCCATAGGAACAAGACAGTCTCTTTGTCTGAAGAGTCACAGAAGTAGAGATCTAGAGACCCTGACTGCTCAGTCATCAAATCTTTTTTCAAATCAAAAAATTTTTAAACCCTTAACTTAGAGCACAGAAACTGCCAGAATCCTTGAAGACAGAATTGTTAATAACTTAAATGCTGGAGTTCTCTACTGTGTTGCTGTTGACCTTTGAAGGGTCTGACTGCTTTCTGAGATTATTTCATTAGTATTTGCACATTGACTTCCTGCCAAAAAGTCAATCTGCTTTTCCTTTGCTTACTTTTGTTATTTTGAAGGTCTTCAGCTGTGGAATAAAATCCGCTATGTAACAAAGAGCTGACAGAGTTGGATGCTTGCCCATAAAAGCCTTCCCAGGTACAACTCTGGTGATGCTGAAATATTTCAAGTGTTTTATGTGGCCTCCTTTCCCTTGTGCCTTACCTAACACCCCTGTTCCTGAAGAAAGGCAACAGTTAGGTTTAATTCCCACGGTCCCCAAGAGAATCTTCTGCTTGTTATCTACAGGGTAGAATTTATTTGAACCTGGGACCTTGACTTGGCTTTTGTTCTTTTATCAGCCTCAAAACAGGGGCTTTTTTTAAAGATGTCTATATTGAGCTTAATGATCCCTCTGACAGAGTTGTTTAGTTACAAGTGACAGTATGGATCTCATGTCACATTTAGGTGCTCAGCATTTCTGCATTGTTAAAGACTCTTGGACAAGGTGTTTCAAATAACATGAAAATATCCCAATGAAAAAAAAAGCATTAGAAAAGGCTGTTTCAGATAGGTCTGGTTTCAGTTCATTTCAGATGCAGAACAAAAACGGGGAAGATGGATGCACATCATCTCTTCTTTCTATTCTCTTTCTATGGTTTCCTCCCCAAAAGAAGAGGAAGGTCAGAATGTCACCTGAAAGATCTGGATAGAGCTATCAGCTTCCCATAGGCAGTTAAAGATGTCTGAACCATGAATATCCTATTTATTGAGCCTACAGGGCTGAGATCAAATTTTTTCTATGATAGACAGAAATTGATGATCCTGTCAAACACTTGGAGCCTGGAGGACGAAGTTTTATAACTTATCATTAGGCTCTGGGTTCCATCCTTTAGTCTGCTGGCAAGGCCTGCATTCCACAAGGGATGCACTAAAGTAATTCTCATGTTCCAGTCCAGTGAAGTAAACAAACAGCTGCAATCTGCAAATGTTGCAGAATCAGGGTGAGTTTCAAGGAGAGCCCCAATTAGAAGCATATGAAGGCAGCCTGGCCTGTCTCCCTGGAATAGGGCATGCCAGACTGAGGGTATTCATCTGGTGCCTGACAGGATGGAACTCTCCTCCTAATTGGAGCTTTTGGATGCTACTACAGCCTAAATGATAATTCTGCACAGTAAGTCAGCACAGCTCCACTGATCTTTCTAAATACACACCTGAGTTGTCCTAGCAGGAGGCTGCCTCTTCCTAGAGGTGAGAGCTGTGAGGATTATTATTCTCAGTTATTCCTAGGTTAATGCAGTGGAACCTCTGGCTCAGGAGATTCTTAAACCTCTAGCTGTAATGGCAGGAAGGTTTAAGATGAAGGATCTTTGCTGCCTATTTTTGTGTTCATTTTTCCAGCATTTTGCTGCTTACAAGTGCAGTTCCCAAACTTGTTTCCACCTGCATCCAGGACATGGGCTAACTGGAGATGGAGCAGCTTGGAAGAGAAAAAGCTGAAAAAGCAGGTGCTCAGCTCAGTACCTGTGTCCCCTGGTTCTGTCCCTGCTCTTCAAGTGTCCTTTCACTGCTCTAACTGCTGGTGTAGGAACTCACTTCCCCAAGCATATCTTCAGCAACCCATTCTTAAAGGAAGCACTCAAGCCTCATCTCCTGGGTTTTTCCTTGATCTGATCTGCTCCTATTCTTTCATACAAATCACATTCACATTTATTATGGTTGTGGATACTTACGCCCACAGATGCACACCACATCACACGCATGCATAGATTTGCATATATGAGTGTGGTAAAAACGGGAAACAGATTTCCTTGATAAGCTCAAAATAAGTTCCAAAACCTACGTCTTATCAAATGAAGGGCTTTGGGCTAGATTTTGGGATCTACTGTAACTGGGAATGGCTGGGTAAAGACAGTTATGTGGAGATGGGCAGATGAGCAGACACTTGGCATGGAGGAAATTGTGCCCAAATGAGAAGCTGTGGAATGGTGGAGGCAGAAAGAGGGGAGCAAATGAGTCTGAGAAAGTAGTGAGGTGAGGGACAAAGACTGGAAAGACCTCATTTTGTAATTACCTTGGTGGGTACTAAATTAGGCAGTTTGGTAAAGAGGGGGGTTTTTGTAAGTTTTCTTGAAAAATGAGAAGAGAAGCAAGTAAAGAATTTGTCTTCACATGTTCACAACTAAAGTTATCTTAACACTTGAGAAAGTCCATTGCAAAGGTTGTGTGGGAAAATACACAAATTTAGCACATTCTTGTTTTAATGCAGAGGTTGTGGGATGCAGTGAATTAAGCAAGGGATTGCAGGAAGACGAAAAGATAGTCACAAATGAGTTTAAGGCTTATCTAGAGAATAGAATTTTATCACTGTCTCTGGCAGAATTTGTGTTGCTTGGCAACACACTTTACCCAAATTTTTTGAGGGTGATGACTAATTGAGTGTTCCTAGTTTCCTCCAAGGCCTTATTTGGAGAAGTGCTGAGTATTTACAGCTGAAACAGGTCAGTGGGATAAATATTTTTAATATATCAAGTGACCTGCAAGTCTAAATCCTGTAAAAATGTACATTGGGGTTTTCAATTCTCTACTAAAAGGTAGAGAATATTTCTCTGACTCTGGCATTCATTTGCACGTTTGAAGAAAAGGGATGCCACCTCTTCAGAAGCATTCAGGGAATTAAATTGAAACGTTTCAGGAGTTTAAAACTGTGTGCTAAAAATCCTTGATACTTCTACCTTGAAGTGCCAGAAGTGTGGTTGATGTGGCCTTCCATGGCACTGCCTGGTTGGCTTCAATTAGTGAGGCTTGGAGGGTTTTTCTTTTGAGCACTGAGGGTCTCAGCAGCAGCCCCTTCTCTCTGCGCTCCATCCTGAATGACAGGGTGAGGAAAAAAAACCTCAAGCAGCCACCTTAAGGAAAGCACAAAACAAAGCCAGTCCCCTCCTTTTACACAGCTTTTCTACTTCCACCTGCCAGCCTCAGCTGAAGTTCTAATGGATGATCTGACCTGGGGAGCACGAGGCTCTTCCGTGATTGCTGGGTGCAGATCTGGGCTCAGCTCGTGTTCTCCTGAAGTCATTGTGGATTTGACCAGACTGCAGTAGAGGAGAAAGATCAGACCCTTAACAAGACAGCTTTTGTGTCCTGCTCAGCAGAGATACCACAGCCTTGTGGGGCAGTGGTTCCTCTTGTTCGCTGTGGTTGAGAGTGAGGGTTGGAAACCTTTTCCTTCCTGAAGTCCAGACAGGTCTTTTTGATCCCTTTTTTTAGAGGAAAGAGCAAACGCTAAAATTAATCTTACTTTTTGTCATGTTAGTATAGGCTGTTGTTACTGTGACTGTGGGCCATATGTAATTTAGGGGCTTCATTCAGCCCCTGAAGTGCTGATTCATTTGTGTATTGAGGATCACAGACCATCCAGCTCTACCAATGCATGGAAGAGTATTCACAAATTTATTAGCCTTTTATAAAAGGATACCAGAATGTGTAGGAGGTAAGTAAAACATGGCCTGTTCTCATCTGTTAGGAATGACTGTGGTTCTTAATTCAAAGCCGGGAGAAATGTAAGCTATTAAAGCAGTGCTTTCTACTTTTACAATACCTTTTAGTCTAATATCTCAAAATATTTTCCACTGCTCATTATATAGAAATAAAGAGATGCTGCTGCTCAGGGTGTACAAACCTCTCTGGGGAGGTCAGGGATGGCTGACTCACACTTCACTGCCAAATCAGAATGGTCGTGCTTTGCACTGCATTTCACAGAGAGAATTGCCTAGACAAACTATAAAGTAATCAAAAAGCTGCCTTGAGGGTCTGGAGTTAATTTGGGTCCAAATCTTGTATTGTTCTTAATGCAGATTTATGTGAGGCAGGGAGCTAGCTGACACTCAAAATAGGGTAAATTATGCCAGGTTTTATTACGTTACTTAAACTCAATACAGATGTCCCTGTTAACATTTGAAGTGGATTCTGACCTCATTTGTGCTCGTTTATGGTCGAAATAGTGTCTGGAGTTGTGACACTACCCCTGCTAGCACTGTACTCGTTTCTATTGATTGAGCCCCTCTGGGTGTCCACACAAAACTCTGACTTCATTGAGAAACAGGGCTAGGGAGAAGGATGACGATGATGATGATGATGGTGGTGAATATATGATGAATAATGAAGAACGCCTGTTTAGGATGATAATTATCCTAAGGAAATAGGCCAGTTACTACTGTCAGCCACATTTCAGCACAGCACCAGTGCAGATGATACCACACGAAACTCAAGAAAGTTGAATTCATTCATTCATTCATTCATTCATTCATTCATTCATTCATTCATTCATTCAGGATGAGCAGAAAGTGGTGCTATTGCTTAAGCAGGCTTTTGGAGTCTGGGGTTGATTTCTTTTTCTTAGTCTGTCTTTAGCATTTCGTGTCACTTTTTTTTTGAGCTGGAGTGAATGAAAAGTTGTTCAGGGGAGAGCAGAAAGACTGGCACTTGAGACTGGCAGTGGCAGGATTTCAGAATTGTTGTGCTTTTTGAGACAGTTGAAATTTGCTGAGCTTCCAGATCACCTTGACATTTACTCAAATTCCAGCAGAGTTATCTGTGGATTCATGCTATGTTTGATAGCAACAGGATGGGAATGCCTAACATTTCTATGTGTGCTTCGCCTCTGATCTGTGACAGGTCTATACTTGTGTATTGAAAATTCTTTAAAGATGTCTGATGAAGTCATTAGTGATCGTTTTTAGATTATCAACTTAATTTCCAGAATGGAATGTCTAGTCTTTGGGGATTTGTTTGTTTGTTTTAACACTCAGTAATGTAGCTTGGCGGCCCACAAAATCTTTATTTTCTTTTACTCTTTGATGTAAAATAGCTACTTAAGGAATTAAAGGAATCCTTATGTGGTAAAAGTAGGGTTTGCTAAATGCCAGTCATGCCAAAGTGACATTTTACTTATGCCAAATTCACCAAAAAGTGGAGCAATTGAATTAAATACCACCCAGAGGAGAAAAATTATTTTACTGTGAGCTGTTTCTGAGATGGGGAAGAGGGAGGGATGTAGATCTTCATTCCACTCAGATCCAATCCACTGTTACCCCTACAAAGGCTTGTTAGAATAAATATTGATTTACATCTGCTAGGATAAATATTGAGCATTACTGGATTGCCACTGAAAAAAAGAGCATCTTTTAAGAAAGCCTGAACCCAAAGTTTATTAATTTTGGGTAGTGTCCTGGTTCTCTGGGAGTGAACAGATACTACTTCTTTCATTATTATCAGAGCCTGCTTTGTGCAACATCTCCCACTCAGTCAGGCTTGCTTTGTGAGGGCAGAAAATAGTGAGATAAAGTAAATATCATCACTGTTGTGTGAATGTCCTGGCATAGCCTTGTATCTACCCAGCAGAGCTGGGCAGCAGCAGCACAAATCCAGTGCCACATTCTTCAGATCTTCTTCAACCCAGCTGAGGGCTGAGAAGATCACACTTAAGGAAATCCGTCCTCAGATTCTGATGCAGATGGGTCACGAAAAGCTTTGTTTGTTCTGTGCTGGTACGCGGTGCGCGTTCGAAATCATCAGGAGAATTCAGTCTGAGTGCTTTGGAATGCTCCTGGTGTAAGCTGCTGTGAGAGCACCATTTATCAAAGTGTCCTGTTCTGCAGAGTGCTGCGTCAGTCTTGTTAAATCTGATTAATCATCACTTGGACAAGAAAACTCCCCGAGTTACACGGGCTGCTGGCATTACTGAGAGTTACAGACTCGAGCTCCTTATGCTGTGCCAGTAAGAAGACCATAAAAACACATGAACTGGAGAACCATGGAAAGAGGACATGATCTAACTTGGGGAGCTGCAGACACTCACGGAAGGGATTTGGCCAAAAGTCTGACAGAATAGTTTGAAGCAGGTACAGCCTTGCTTTAATTAACTGTTTGTTCTCCAGTGCAGTAATGGGGTCTCCCAAGTGACCTGTATTGTATACTGCTTCTACCATATGAACACAGCAACTTTCTGGGGGGCTGAAAAGAAAATAATAAAACAGCCTTATCAACATATTGCTGCACAAAGTTGTGTTGGGGAAGAAACAAACAGATGCCACATGCACAGTACCATAAGGGTTTAAGAAAACACATGGTTCCTTCTAGGTACCAGGCTGGATCAGCTCCAAGAGTGTGTGGAAGGGTGGGCATGAGTCTGGGTAGTGTAAAGTCAATTGGCAATTGTGTTACTGAGCTGAGTTTCCCTTGTAGCTGAGAGAAAACCTGGCTTTGCCTCCTGCCAGTTGCAGTGAAACTGGTCAGGGATGAAATTGAAAACTGGATAAATTACTTTGGTGTGTGTGAGACCTTTGTCAGTTCTGTCATTCACTTTTGACCCTACGACTCTGCCTAACGGGTCTCCAAGTTTTCTGATTTTTTTTTCTTTTTTTTTTTTTTTTTTGCTATTTTCAGTAGTATTGTTCATTGCATAACTGTATGGTCACCCAGCCAGGGATGGTGAATCTTTTGTGTGCAGGATTCATCAGCCTTTACTAGGTTTCCCTGGTGGTCACTGTAGAGTTTCATTAACAGCTCAGCAGGAATTTCTGCCAAGGGGAGAACCAAAATGAGTTAGCTCAGTATCTCCTGACAATTTTAATATCTGTGAGGCTGACGTCAAACTTCCTTATTTTGTGTTGACACAAGCAATGTTTTGTTTATTATAGATCCGTTGCAGTATTCCAGATATTTTTTTAGAAGCTGTTAATCTCCTGAGTAGTTTGCCTAGCATTCAGGAGGTTATTTCATGTGGACTTGAAGGTTTTGTAGGCTGGCTGAGATGCCATGCATAAAATTCAGTATATTTTATTTGGAAGATCAAAGGACTGGAAGTAACTTGAGTCAGACTTCCATCAGCGACATTGCTGACTTGTGCATGCCTTTCCACCCTTTCCTTGCCTTTTTCATTTGTACTTCCAACCTTTTCATCTGTAAATCCAAGGCTTGAGTGGGAAAAGCTGGAAAATGGGGAAGGAGGTGAGTACAGAAGGCACTGTGTTTAGGAAATAGATGTGTGGCTATGCATATCCCACTGTGCCAGGGTTATTACCCTGCTTTGTTCATCGAAGCATTCTCTGATCAGGAGTGAGTACAGTAAGAATCGTAACTGAGACAAACAAAGCAATTCTGAATTGGCCTCCATTCAAGGACATTTCTCTCTATTTCTGATATTTTGAAAGCTGGTGTACTGGGCCTCTAGGAGCCACTGCTGTTGGAGTATATGATTTTGTACTGTTGCATTGTGGTTGTGGTTTTTAAGGTTAAAAATCTATTTTTTTAATTAGATTGACAACTGTTTAGTATTTTTATAAATTAAATAAGGTAGGCAGTGAATATTATTGATGGGCAGGTGTCAGAAACCTGAACAAGAGATGAAAAGCTCTCTGGTTTTCAAAGGACACTGAAAACTACTAGGTATCTGAGTTTTAGATACACCAGGCTCATAAGAAAGGAAAAACATACATTTAAAATCTGTGACTTCTCTTTCCAGTTCCTTGGATTTGCCCTCACCAAAAAAAAAAAAAAAAAAAAGAAAAAAAAGAAAATTCTTTCCTCTTGCTACTGGCAAGAATAAAAGACTGCCTGAAACTTCAGTGGATTTTGACTTGGAAGAGACAGGATCACACAGATGAAAAGAGGGAAAGCTTGGAAACCCTTGATGGAATCTCTGCAGTGGCATATTTCTCCTTACAGTTCTCTTGAAATAGATACTTTTTTTAAATTCCTACATTTCGTGGCTTCTATTTTTTTTTCTTTTATCTGTATCCAAAGTCTCATATCTCAAAAGACTAGTAGACAAAGTCATGAACAACAGGTACCTAAATGAAGGTGATTTTTTTTTCTCTACCTGGGATTTCTGCATCAGTAATTTAGAAAGCAATTAAAATTCCAGAGCAGAAAAGTGAAGCAGGAAAGTTCATCACAGCCAGTATGAAACACCTTCCATCTTAACTTCAGAACTAAAATGGAGAGAGGAAAGAAGCAAATCCAATATACTGCTTTTGACTCGTGGCTTAAGTGGCTGAGGAGAATGAATAGGGCAAGGACCAAGAAGCCAAGAAATGCAGTTGGGTTCAGAAGGAAGCCAAGGTGCACCATTTCTAGTCAGGAATATTGCTGGTTGGGCTAGGGATAACACAATAGCTGCATCCAAGTGCCACAGTAGCACTGCTGCCTCGGGAATCAGTCCAGTGAGTGGGAAGGAAATCATTTCTTCCAAGATCAGTGGGTAAACACAACTGATGGGTAAGTACAGATGGATGGCACAAGTAATCTCTGGGGGACAGTCCACAGAAGTGCAGGGAAGCAGTGCCAGCCCCTGCTCCTCCAGCACAGCCCCTTACAGGAATTACTCACCTCATGTGTAACGTGTACTGAGCCATAAAGAAAAACAAGATTGGTTCCTCTCATATGGCCAGAAAACCTTTTTTTTTTTTTTTTTTTTTTTCCACTTGGTGATCTCAGGAAACTCCAGGATATTAAGTTTAAGTGCTGAGGATTTAGGTTGTCCAGTGAGCTGTGAGATGATCTGGATTAAATGCCATGACTTTCTGCTGCAGCATGACTGAAAATCTGGGACTCTGAATCCCGTTCAGTATAATCTAAATAATTTTGCCTCCCCTTTGTCATTAGCCTTTGAAGGACGGTGTTTTTTGTCACATTGCTTTTGCTTGGGTGTCAGCCATGAGAACAGGACCGTGCCTGTCTCAGGCATGGCATCAGTTTGTATTGACTCAGGTTGAGTCAAGTTTGTACAAGACCCACAAACTTTCACTCCTAGTTCTGCTGAGTCCTCAGGGGACATTGGAGGCACCCTTTCCCCTTTTTCAGTTATGTCCCCTGTGAAACCCACGGGAAATGGTCATAATAGTATTGCTTAAGCATTTTGAATTCTCTGTGTAATGTGAATCTCTTTGAAATGTTTTCATATCAGTTCTGGACTGCATGTTTCCACATGCTGTGGAATTCCATGGGATTCGAGGCTATGTGTATTTTCTGGAATCAAGAGCACAATATTGATGCCAACCCATTATTCTTGAGGTTAATTGGAAGACCTTAATTTATACCCCTTGAGTCTGCCCAAGCAGTGATGAATACTTAAATTCTGGACACTTTAATGGGAACACTGGTGAAGAAGTAATTTCTCTTTCCTGAAGTGAGAGATTTGGGATAACAGAACCAAAAATAAAAAGTGCCTGTGGCTGCTAACAGGACAGTCCCCAGTTGCTTGTGCTCCTCCTGATGAGTACCTTTGTGTTTAGAGAGTGCAGAGAGCAGCTGGGGGCAGAAAGCTGATGAGATGTGGATACGGTATGTGCTGCTCAGGAAGAAACTTAGTGGTTTCCTTTTAGAGGAAACCCTATTAATTTAGCATTAATAATGCAGTGAACTCCAAAGCTTTAAGGATATTGAGGCCATTTCTTTGAAGTTGCTGAGTGTCCCCAAACTGTGCTGAAATTGATAATTGATGGGAGTGGAGGGAAAGAGCTGCTGTGAAGTTGGTATCACAGGACACCTTGCTGCTTGTTACTGCATTGTTTTATAGAGCTTTTCAGACTGTATATCTAGACATAATTAAACAGCTCAAGGGAGAGGGGCTACCCCATCTAACACCACACAGAATAGGCTGCTGGGTGTGCTGATGCTCCCTTCAGCCACCTGGGGAAACACCAAGACAGCCAAATTGTATTAATGAGCTTTGGGACCCCTGGAGCCCTGCATGTGCCATCAGTGACTGAGGTGAAAGATGCTGAGTCCCCCACTCCTTGCAATCAATATTATGTTCCAATTCCTGCTATACAGGTGTATTTTTTAACCCCCCCAGCAATAATTTAATTGCTTTTATTTCTTACAGAACTTCATCTTTGGTGAAAGTTTGACACTTATGCCAGAGAAGGAGGAGACCAGTACCTCCTTCAAAAGAAATATGAACCCCATAGATATGAATGGGACCTGAGGAAGCAGAGGCTTGCATCCCTAGTTGATAGTAATTTGTAGGTAAAACCTTTGATATTCTTTCACTCAGAGCTGCTCAACTTTCCCAGACATCAGAAAGAGCCATACAGAAGTTCCCTGTCTCTCATTTGTTTCAGAAATGAAATTTTGCCAAAGAAAAAAAACACAAGACATGTATTATTTTAAAAATTGAAGCAAAAAACATTAAGTGCAAAGCTTCCTTATTGTTCCAAAAAGTTCTTGGAGAGGGCAAGCACCATCTTTTACATTATGTGGTCTAACTCCTGGACATGTGTTTTAGTCACATTAACAGAAAAGCAGCTTTATAAGGATGTTTAATTTTCTACAAATTGAGTTAATGGTGGATGCCTTAATGTCCAGTCGGGTGTTCTTCATAAACATTTTTGGGAATAATTCCTGCTTACACATAAGCTTATTTCAACACACTGGATAATATTCAGAGGTCAGAAGACAAAGAAGTTGTTAAATAATTTTATTTCTACCCTCCTCAAAAGCTAGCTACAGGGTACCAGTAGGTGCAACAGTTTGCTTTGTTATGGTGTAATACCACCTTGTCACTGCTCCCTGCATCCAAGTGAGCCTGCCTGTATGAAATCCAACCCTTTGGCCAAGGTTTGTAATTGGAATCTTATCAGAAAACAAAATCACAATGAATAGAAAATAGACAGGATAGTCAAGTCTCTGTGCCAGAGCAGAGTTCCCATGGTAGTGCCTTACTTTTGCCCTCAGATGTGATAAAATCAGGTCACATTTGCTTTTCTTGTGTTGAATACTGCTTGGAATTCACAGCGGCAGTGAAAGCTTTTACACATGGGGATGGAGGAAGAAGGATTTATGGAATTGAAAAGTATTAACTTAATGAAAGAGCATTTGCATGTTTTCTGAGCAAAATGTTATCCAGGAAAAAAAAAGGGAGAAAAGAAAAAAAATCTGGTCAAGCTGATGAAAGCATTTTATTTATTGATCCCTTTATAATCCTTTGTTTTGTTTTTCCTCCCTCAGTGTGTGCTGATGCTCACAATGTAGGCTGTGGGTTTCATAAGCAGGCCAACTTTTCTTGTCCTGTAGCTACTCATCTATAAATGATGCTTTATTTAGTGCCTGAAATGTCTGTTGTCATGGTCTTTTAATATAAAAAGGCTGCATAAAAACGTCTTAAATATAGCTGCAATTATGTACAGACTTGTTTTAAGCAAACTAAATATTAATTACAAAGGGCTGAATCTTCAGCTAATTGCATCTGCTTAGTTCCCCTGCTGCTAGGTCCACTTTGTACGTGTGTATCCTATTTGCTTTAAGAGGCATTTGTTGGTGTGAGCCAAAAGCTGGGACTTGTATGACTGAAGGTGTTGAAAGTTATATTTTAGAATGAGTAAACCTGTCTTCCCTCCAAATTTTAGGTAACCTACCCTTGGGTTTAACAATGCACAAAACATCCATATAAAATTCAGTAATCAGAGCTACTTTAAATAATTGCAAAGCAGGTGTTGCATAAGATTGTGGAAATGGAGTTTTATTTTGTTTTGAACTGCCCTATACAGTTTTCTGCAGGACTGCATTTCTCTTAGGACTCTTGATTTTCTGAAAGACTGCAGGGAAATTCCTCTAATTTTAATCTCTGCCATTAGGCACTGGTGTCTTGGATTACTTCCCAGTGACTGGCTGAGGTACCTTGAGACTGATGAAGGTGCTCAGAGTGAACTGTGGAACTCTGATGGAAAATGGAGTAGCATTAAATAGCTAAGCATTAGGCTTATGCTGGCTGGGAGAGAACCAGGGTAAGGTCTCTAAGATCCCACCAGCATCTAATACCTTGTAAATATATCTTTCACTTGCAGTGTTCACCATTGTAATCACAGATTTGAGGATTTATTTTTCTTATAGCAAGCCATCTGCCATTTTCCTGTGAGTTTCCTATCAAAGCATTAGCAATGACTTAATGGGTTACACTATGTTTATTATGAATGATGGCTCATAGTTGCAGCTGGTTTTCTTTTTCATCTCATAACTATGCAGAAAGGGTAACAATTATAAAAACGTTCTCATGTATTTATTACCAGGGCAATACCAGTCAGGTTATCACAAGCAAGACTTCTGGGATGTAAGATGAGATAAACCTGCAGATTAATTGATACAGCAATCAGAAGAGGCCAGATCAATAAAATCCAGGTGAAGAACTGCTTCTCCTAACTGCTGCAAGCCTGATTCTCCCCAGTCTAGCATTTTTCATCTGTGTGAAATGGCAGTAAAGTGAATGGAGAATTCTGATCTGGCAGAATTCTACTCTTGGCTCAGGCTCAGATGTGAATGACATAAACGAAGGCATCAGATAAAAGCCTTTCTATTCTTCATGTAGGTATAGGAAGTATATAAGTAATTGTAGAATGGCTTGTTTATGTCTTGCAAATACTCACATTTACTGAGGGGCATTCTGTATTCGCTACAGCATTTTATGTTTTGTCAACATCAGCATTCCGTGAATGATGAAGGATTCCATGAAAGATGAAAGCTTCTTAGCACTGCAAATGCTGTGCAGGTATTCCAGCATCTGCATCACAGTACCTGGTGTCCAATGTAATGCTGTCTGATCATACCAAAATACATTTAGTGACTCAGTAATAGCTTTTTGGTTTGTTGTTTTGTGGTTTTTTTGTTTGCTTTTTTTTAATCTGAAACATGAGGCTACTTATTTAAGCTAGAGAGAGTTAACTGCTGACTTTCTGGGGCATTGGCACCTTTGCTCTTTGCATTTATTGTGCATTTTTATGATCCTGTATGATGCCTGTGCATGGAAGCCGCTGGGAAACAGGAATGCACAACTTGCAGAATTTAGCCTGTGATTTTATGCTCCTCTATGAGATATACCTACAATAATCTGACAGAATAAAAGCAACATGTGTCCTATGAGCTCTAAATAAACATCCTGTCTCCTCTGCAGCAGCTTTATTGAAAGAGATCTGACATAATGGTGTTGTATCAGCAGAGCTACTAATCTCAGATGCCAGAGATTGCAGTGCTAGGGGAGGGCACATGGCACAAAGGGAGGTCATTCCATATCCCAGAGCATTTGGACAGGTGTGTCATTTTGGACTGTCCTGCTAATGGCACAATGCAGTACTGGCTGCTAAAAATTGCTGTTGCAGAGCTCCTGGTGCAAGTAACCTGCAGTGTCCCTTCAGAGGGGCTCGTTTATTTTCATGCCCCGCAAAACCAACAATGTTTACAGGAAGCAAAAGCCATATTCTGGGTTTTAGTGGTAAAAAGCAGGAGCCTCGGAGGTATCATAAATGGAACTTGTGGTTGTTTTTTTGGTGGATTTTTTTATATTTATTTATTTATTTATTTATTTATTTATTTAACCCTTTTCAAGAAGGAGCTGCCGTTTTCTGTTAGGACCACAGCAGTGCCAGAGGCCACACGAAGCCCCCGTGTCTCTTTGTGTGGTCCTTGGGCAGGAGGATTGCAGGAGGAGGTACCACAGCTCAACTGAAAGCAGAAGGACGCTGAGAGAATTTTGCCATTTTCACGTGTCATGAGGTGACACATAGGAAGAATCCATTTCCTTGGCAACAATCCTTGAGCCATAAGGTTGAACCTGTTTAGTGAGGCACAGAGCCATTCTGTCAGATGGGCATTCATACAGCAATTGCAGAGAGCCTGTGCTCTTCGTGCGTCAGGTGTGAGTGTCCCAGATAGCATTCCCAGCAAGGACTGTCCATATGGCTCTTCGTTCTAATTTTGCATTCCCTTGTACCATTACTAATCCAGGTATGGGTCTGATTATGTTTCAAAAATAGGGAACAGCTTTTTCCTCCTTTTGTAAGTCCTCTTGCCCACTTGCATAACACAGATTGGAGTGGTGGTTTAGGAGAAGTTTTTGGAAGGCAAACTTTCCTCCCTGGCCTTACCAGACCTCTTCTTTCTGCATTCAGAGAAATGAGAGCTTTATAAATCTCTTCCCTTTTTAAGTAAAGTCCCTGTAGGTTCCATGCAAGTAAATCTTTGGCACAAAGCTGGATTTCACAAGCGCTGCAGAGTGGAAATCTGTGTTCAGTCACTCTCTGTATTACTTTGCAGGATGTTTTGCCTGGACTGCTATAAAACATTGCGGTTTCAGGGTTCAGGAAAGAGCACAGCACTGGAGATTGTCACCCTAAGTGCCCCCTCACAACCCCACCTGCCTTGCCTCTTGGTTTCCTCAGTGGATTCAGTTCTCTGTACATCAGCAGTGCTGCCAGCATTGCTCTTGCTCTACCCTAGATATAGCTAGGGTACAGCATCTTAGTTTGGTATTGTATTTTCTGTGTTTCATTTTAATGTGAATTGAAGAGGTATGGATCTGATATCTGTGGAATGTGTGGAGTGACGCCAGGTTGTGTTCTGCTCTGATAGCTGAAGCAACTGCCCTGGCATCCAATTATTTAGTACAGAGCTTTGATAATCTAGTTTTCCTGCTCATTTCATGCAGCCTGTTCCATACTAATGCAGCAGATACGGAAAAATGTCATCAAAATATTTTTTTTTCCTGCTATTCCTTTTTGAATTAGCTATTGTAAGTAACCCACTGAAGGAGGGTAACCCACTGAAGCAGAACTGCAGAGTCAGCATCTTTCTGTTTTAGCTAAATATAAACTCCAAATAATGGATTATACTTCTCTTCTGGACCCAGCATGTATCATTCAGATTGCCCCAGAATGGGAAAAAGCAATATATCTTTCAATTTTTTGTGCACATTTTGATGAATGCTGACCTTAGGTAGCTGCATTTGAAAATACCCATCCTACCCAAAATCTCAGCTTGCTTCTATCTATCTGTCTATCTATCTGTCTGTCTATCTATCTATCTATCTATCTATCTATCTGTCTGTCTATCTATCTGTCTGTCTATCTGTCTATCTATCTATCTATTTTTTTCAGCCACTTCTAAAATGCCTCTGCCTGGCTATACCAATTTGAGCTGTGTGTATGACTACAAGATGCACTTTAATGCAGTGTAATTTCCTAGGAAATTTTAAGTAGAAGAATTATGGCTCTACTTTGGAACTCCTTAGTATCCTCTCCTACTGCCATTTTAAGAACTTCTCCTGCTGAGGACATGAAAGCAAGTGTTGAGATCCAAAAAATTGCAGTTCGGACTGGATAGGAACAATTTTCTGCTCATATATTTTGATTGTGGGTTGGGATTTGCCATTTTCCAAATGTTTGTGCAGTGCAGTCTAGCGCAACCAAGCCATGCACAGTTGGAGTTCTCCAGGCAATGTTATAAAAACTAAAAGATGAGGACAGTTTCATCTGCAGACTGTAAAGGGTGCACAGTGGAACAGTCCTTTCAGTGTAACACGTCACTACTCAGTTAATGGAACAACATCAGTCCTGCAAGGAGAAATGTGCATCCACAAGTACCCCATCCCACTGGCATGGCTGGATTTTGGTAAGGCACCGTATTGATCCTGCTCTCAGTACATTCAATTAACTTCAGCTTTGCGTTTGTTTCTGCAAAATACAGTCAGTTAAATCATAAATACTGGTTTGTAACTTGATAGAACAGTATGTAATGGTCCTTATCTTGTATCCCTTTTAGCCTGAATTTCACATCCTCTTCATAATTTTTAATGACAGCAACAATTTTTTTTATACTGCTGGAACTTTTCCCAGGGTGGTTGTGTTTTTCATAAATAATATGTGATTTAGAAGTGAAACTGCAGCAAAAGCTGCTAAATCCAGCATCTTCTGCAGCTGCATATTTATGTAAAAAAAATTCTTGGCCCTGGTGGAAGAGAATGAAGGTGTCTTAATGTGGAATATGGGGTTATAACTGCTGAAGTTGTTAGGGCTGATGCTCAGCAGAAGGCTCTGTGGCAAAGGCACAGCTGCAGGCTGGGTGATTGGAGGTGAATTGAGAGGAGAGAGGAGTGATGGGTGAGGAGAGAGTCAGCGAGGGACAGACACACGGACAGAGTATGAACGGGGAGGACACGGGACAGCAGCACTGCAGCTGAGCCAGACAGTGGGTGCCCTTCTTATGTGGAATTTGGGAATGTCCAGTGGAGATTAAAGGTATAAAAAGGGGGTGATTTCTGCAATAACGTGATCTCCTTCAGGTGCAGAAGGAGGTCCGTGTCGCTTTGCTCCCCGTTGCTACATCTTAAAAAGAAGACAGCCCCAAAGTCTAAGTGAAATGATGCACAAGGTAACTGAGCTTTCTGCAGCTCAGGGGGAGTTGCTCTAAACAGGAACATACCAAACAAAATACAGGTTAAGGCAGAACATATTTGTGTATCAGCTCTTCTCTCTTAAGGAAATCAGCTGAATGTTTTTCTTGCTGCGTCTCTTTGTGCCCTTTGAAAATATTTCCAATTAATAGAGACTTTACATTTTGACCACAAAATTTGCTCGAATTCCAATTTCAAGACAAAGAGCAGTGATGACAAAGAGCAGCAAACTACATCAAACAAGACCATTCTGCTCTTGACTTTCCAGGACTTGAGAGAAAGCATTTAGGCAACAAATCTCATCCGGGCAAACCTCATCCAGAGCTTAGGCTTTTTGTTGCTACAACCTTTAGAATACTGATCAAAGAAACCTTTTCTTGTGTTCCTGCACTGTGCTCCCAGCTGCTCTCACTCTGTGAAAGATCTGCATGTCAGGGACACCAGGCTGTTGGTGCCAAGCTGCCCGGGTGGCTGAGAGGAGGAACGGGCGTGGGTGCTCCATTGCACACAAAGATGGAAAAAGCAAATTCCTGCCTCAGCACTGGAGCCTGAGCCAGTGTTGGGGAAGCTGTGGGCTCTGCCTTTCTGGCCTGGTTTTGGAACTCAGAGCTCGTGGGAGGAGGTGAAGCAGTGACAGACACAGATGCTGTTGGCTGGGGTTCATTCTGCTGCTGCTTCTTCCCGCACAGAGGGGGAGATTACTGGGAAAGGAAGGGGAGAAGCTGCTTTTCAGTCAGACAGCTTGGGCTCAGGTATTGACCACTGAGCACTCCATTCTTCTCTGCATTCGTATCCCATATTGACTTTGTAGGTGGCACAGAAGCCACTGCTAGTGCTATAAATCCTCATTTTTCTACCTGAATTGTTAAGTTTCACGATCAAGCCTTCCAGAGCAGAGTGTATTTTACTGTGTGATGAACAGGGACAAGGTTTTCCAAGATACATATGATTCTATAAATTGGGAACTTGAGTGACTCTTCTGTAGAGGATAGTAACCTGTTAAAAGTTCCTAAAGTTTAGCTAATTAAGTCCTGTGTTTTGCCCTAGTTTTATGGTTTCTTTGATTATTTCTTTCTAGCTCAACAAAATTCACCAAAAATCCATGAAGGCTGGTGGGCTTATAAGGAGGTGGTCCAAGGAAGCTTTGTTCCTGGTAAGTGTAATTTTAAAATTTTAGCCTTCCTTAATTTTTTTTTTCCCACTGGAATTAATGTAGTTGGATTTGGGGAAGATATTTTGGGTTGATTTGTTTTCATCGCAAAGATTTTTAGTTGACAAGTACTCAACATCACATTATAGTGAAGTACAGAAAGGTTTCTGTTAATCCATCATCCAAGGACCATGGCTGTTTTTCAGGGAAGAAATCACTTTGATGACATTCCTGGTTTCTCTCAGTGAAAGCAACATGATGCTGCTTTGTGAGTGTGTGCATCCTGTGTGTAGAAAAGGGAAAGGGATTGAAAAATACTACTGTTAACTGAATGAAATAATTTATCTGTTGCAGCACTTCTAGGTAATTGCATTTCTACAATTCTAGATTCAATTTTAGAGTAGATTAAGACAGGAGCCCACTGCATGCAATTTTCACTGATTATTGTTTAGTAAACTATGAGGGGAAAAAAATGAAATAACTCATTGAGATTTAGAAAATGATAAATAATCGAGGCAGCTGAAGGGATTCTGTGCAGTATCTTTTCAGTGTGATTGAGATTAATAGGCATTAATTTAGCTATATTAGCTGTATCTTATAAGGTGCTTCAAGTTGTATTGTGAATGCACCAAGAAAACTGCTATGTGATCCTTATTTCCTCATAATAGTAGAAAATATTGCTTGGCTGTTGTGTGAGCTGTTCCTGAGGATCTGTAGATTTGACCTATCATCAGCTACTTCCACTGTTGTGAGAGCTGTTACAACCTGACAGTCATCTGAAATTCCCAAAATGCTGATTGTCTTGTTAAGAACTCTAGTGCAAATGAGATTAAATATTTCAGCCCACACATTTCTGGCGCTGAAATGGTTGTGAAAATCTACAGACCTGGAGCTTAATTACATATTGATGTAGCATAAAGTAGCTTTTCAGATTTACTTGAGGTTGGTTTGGGCTGTCAGAGACACTCCAGTGCATTGTTGTGCATGTTTAGTTCCTCAGAGTGTCAGCAGGGGAAGAAACCTGGAGAATATAATCACCTGCTTTCAAGATATTTAAGCCTTTCTGAGTTGCACAATTCAGATGGACGCCCAGAAGAAAATGAATGAAAAAAATATTCGCTAAACAGGCCTAAATTTAAAGTTACTGAGAAAAATAATATAATTGCCAGGATGTAAAGAAACCTGTGATCAGTTCCTGCTTGTGGTGTTCTGGTCTTAATACTGTGAGAAATTTAGGCTTAGGAACATCCTTGGAATGAATGAGGAAACAATGATGACTCAAAAACTTCTGGGAAGAAGAGTTTTTAGAATGGTGTGGAGGGACACCTCCATTCTGAGGGAAGCCTGAATTACCAAATATGTGTTGAAAATGCGACTAACCCAGCACAAATCCTCAAGAACTGGTCCAGAAAGTCAGTAATGAACAGCTCAGTGAATCAGCCATGAGGAAAGCAAGGGGAATTTGGGGGTACCTTTCTTTCAAATCCAGCTCCGCAACCTGTCATCCTCAGCAGAAGAGAGAAATCCCACAAGACTCTACAGAACAAACAACTAATTTTATTTTTTTTTTTCCCCCAGCAGCAGATAGGTTTGGGAGCCTTTGAAAACCATATTTAAAGCATTTCAAGGCTGCATTTGTGGCTGTGCTCTCAGACTAACACATCATAAAGGATCTGTTGGTGCACATTAAGTTTATCCGTGCTGGTGGCAGTCACAAATCAGATCTCCCAAGGGATGCTAATTAGCACCTGAGAGGTGAGAGCTGCCAGGCAGGCTGAGGAGCTCCTGCTGGAGCTGCTGCCTGATGTGCACTGAAGCAAACAGCTGCAGCCATCTGCCAGGATGCTTTCTTCCCACTGCTGCTTGTCCTGAGCCAGGGCTGGACGTGAACACCCCCAAAGATATTGGGAAGGAGTGTTTGTCCAAGAGCCTGTCACTGCAGCTGAGAGCTGGCATCTCAGCTGATATGACCGACGTGAATCCAGCTCTGTAGCTGCTTGGGGGAGCAGTCACAAATGCAGAGATTATTAATTAGGAGCAATATCTTTGTAAAACGCTCCAGGAGTTGCTGGAGCCTGTCTATCACAGCTTTGGCTGGAATACTTTTCACCTACTTCAAAGCAAAGTCACTGTGTCTCTTTGAACTCTCACTTCTTTCATGGAGAGCTCTGTAAGAATGCAGTTAGGAGTGTATCACAATATGCCTGGGTTAGAATGTGCCATTCATAAGTTTTTCTATTTAGTCTGTTTTGGAAGCATTTAAGTCAAGTCCTGAAAATGTTCTGGTTCCTGTATGGATTTGCCATTGAGCAGTACATAAAATCAAGCCATACTTCACTACATTCCCCAAATCCCAGACTCTCAATATTCTGAGATAGATTTTAGAAAAAAAAAACAACTTTAAATCCCTTTCTAATGTTCATGTGGACACAGGCTTTTTTCCTGCTTTAAGCCACTTAGCTGCAATCAGTGATGTGCGTGTCACAGGAGGGAAGGATTGAGGCAGAGATGAGGTACAAGACCCCTCACGGTGTCTCTCCCAAATTCTCCCCTTGCAGTGCTCCAAGAGGAGGCAGCATTGAGAGCTGACAGGTTCTCTCAGCACAGGAACTGTGGCTCAGCTCTGCCTTGAAAGAGAGATGCAGAGTTCTCAAGTGCAGGAGGGAAAAGTTCATCAAGGCTGGATTTGTGTATCTGCTACTGGTGCAGAAACCACTCTCCATCTCTCACCTGTTCTACAAGCACAGAATTGCTCTTATGACTTAAATCATGTAGGCAAACAAAGTAGAAAGTAAGTAGAGCTTTAAAATGTTAATTGAATGCAAATTAGGTTCCAAATTAAACTTCAGGGAATGCTCAAGGATGAAGAAGGAATACTTTCTTTTATGCACGGTGATTTACATAATAATCAAATAATTCATATTATTACAAACACTTACTACACAGACTTTTTCGGGTGTGGAATATCAAAGTAGTTCTTGATGGGTTAAAAAACCTTTAAATAACCTTTTTAATGTCTTTTCTTTGGCTGTGACCATGAATATGTTGTGTCATTGAAGTGGTGCAAGCAATTTCCAGGACAATCATACTCCAAATTCATTGGTACCCTCATTGTTACTTCAAATAGATGTGTATGACCTTTGATAATCTTTGTGATTGTATTGATTCTTTACATACTGGTCCTGTTTTTTCATAGCATTATGAAAGTGTGCTTTAGTAAGCATAAAATATAAAGGTGGTTAAATCTAATTTGTGACTTGCCAAACCTCTGGACTGTGTGACAGTACAAGCAATGTGTGTTTCATTCCCAGGGAAGACACTGTCTTTGGGCCCCCCTACTGAATTACACCAAATCTGAATTTACTTTACAGGGTGCAAGTGCCAACCTCAGCTAACAGGATGAAATCTATCAAATAATGAGTGAACATTGCTGAGGGAGCAGATGATATTCTCCTTCCTTGTAATAAAAGTTGTACGTGAACTCTAATTCCAGATGAAGATCTACATCCACTAGGATTCATTATTGGCCACAGGTCACCAGTCAAAGCCCACCTTTTTCCCTGAGGTTCTGAGATGAGAAATCCCCTGTTCGTGGCTCCTTCACAACTTGTTTTACCCTAAAAGGGAAAAGACTGCTGAGTCCTGTGATGCTGTTCCTGCCTTTTGCAAGGATCCTGTTGGTGGGACTGTGCCTTGACCTTGGCCAGCTGGCAGTGCTGCACTGGCTCAAAATGTGGGCAGTGGTTGTGAAGCACTGAGAAACTGCATCCAGGAGGAAATGCATGAATTTCATAACCATTTACAAGGGAAAAGAAGTCTGAAACAATTGACAAGCTTGATCATGAATGCCAAAACCTCATTTTAAACTTCCTGCTATCCCCATGTGCT
The DNA here is from genome assembly GCF_963662255.1 of Cinclus cinclus. NCBI lineage: Eukaryota > Metazoa > Chordata > Aves > Passeriformes > Cinclidae > Cinclus > Cinclus cinclus. The sequence continues at coordinate 7,285,760 of NC_085065.1, read as the reverse complement.
TTTGTTGTGACCCACAGAGGCAGTTCTAGTGTCCCTGGTTTCTCCTGTCTAGGCTTTAAGATTTCTTTTATTACAGCTTTGAGCTTTTCTTTTAATTAGAAATGTTTTTATGTACACATTCAAAAAAAAAAAAAAAAAAGAATAAAACCTTTGATGGGTACAGTCATTGTAAGAACCATGAACTGTTTGTCCATGACTTGAAACTGAGAGATGGAAAACTTGAAACCCACTCACTTGTTGAACTTCCAGCTCTCAGTCTGTGCCACCCTGCAGGCACAGAGGGGTCTGTGTCATGCACTGAGATGCTGATCACTGAGTGTGGCTGCCTGAACAGCAGAAACCAAACCTGCTGATGGCTGCTCCTGCCCTGTTCCCTTTTCTAACTGCAACATCTCTCCTGGTCTTATTTTGGAGCTCCAGGAGGCTGCAGCATCACTCACCATCTGGTGCATTTTGCTTATTAGTGAAAACAGTGGTGCTGTCTGAGCTACAGCAGTGCTTTAATAAAACAGTCTGCACACACCCTTCAAAGTCATACAGTCTGCTGCTGCCTCTGATGAATTAACCAGCCAGAAGTAATTATTTATTGGAACAATAATAGCAGTTTTTCTTTTAGAAAGCAATATTTTGGAACAGTTCATTTCTTCAGGGTGTTAAAGCATGGATTCTGGAGATCATTCATTTACTGATTTGAACTTAGGTTAGCATATACAATATTTCAGCTTTGGTTGTCAGTTAACGATAGCTTGAAGGAAATATATTTCATACCAGATATTTTCCTGGTTTCTCACTTCCTTTGATGATCCTGCAAAAATTGACTCTTTTACAAATCATGTAGCTAGAAAGGAGATTAGATTTAAAAAAAAAAAAATTATGTGGGACTTAAATATAATACACCATGGACCTTTTCCCTGTTACAACACCTGGGGACACCATGGTTTGGTTCCCACAGCTCCCTTTCTCACTTGGCCAAGGAGCTCAGGACTGGGGATCAGCCTTTACAAGTGCTTTTGTTACTGCCATGAAGCTCAAAAAGCTGCTGTCTTCAGGTCCTTCCCACTCCTGTGAACACCCATCTATGCAGTCCCTTTTAAAAGTGCTTTTCAGTCAAGTTACTGTTTTACATATGGCCTCTAACTGCAGCCATTTTGCAAACAGATCTCTAAATGCTGTATTTCTCTCTAATTCAGTCCTTCCATTAAAGAAAAAAAGAACTTTCAGGGGGTCAGCAATGTGAACTAACCACAGTAAAGTGCTCTGAAGACCTAAAGTTTTAAACCTTGACAAACTTGTGACTGAAACAATTCTTTGCTAATATGGTCTCAGATCCCTTTTTTTTTTTTAGCAGCCTAATTATCTTTCTTAGCTGTGGCTTTTCCTCCTCAGTTACGATTGCTGTCCAGGAAAAAAAATTGCACATATCCAATGCATCCTGGACTTTGCTTTGTTATCCTGACGTGACCCAGTGATTGAAGTTGTCTTCCTGCCTGCTCCTAGTCCCAGCAGGCTCTGCAAAGGTCAAGCCTCCCCTTGTTATAACCAGCACATGAAGTGGCAGGTTGGACCTTGCTGTGCCACCAGCTGTCCTGCTGCACCCGCACGTTCCCCTGCCAGGACCTGAGCACTGTCCCTCTTCTGCTTCAGCAGTGTGCAAACAAGGAAAGCCTTGGAGGCAGTGACTTGCAGATCCTTGTCAGTTATTGTCCTTCACACTTTGCTGCTAGGTTAGATAACATTTTTGGTGTAGGACTACTCCAGATACTTTCTGATGAAGTTGAAAGTCTTTCCCACTATTCCTGAAGCAGATGCTCTTTACCTTGCAGTGACACTAAATACGGGTTATAAGCACAAAGAACAAATAGGTACTAGGAATTTTTGATACAACTATAGCTACCAAAAGCTGCATGGATGATGCCTTCTAGCTGGGAAGAAGTTCAACAGGTTTAATACCCTTTGGACAGTCATATTCTTAGAGAGCAGCATCCAAAACCTCTGCTGTCCTACACAGTGTGTTTGCAATCACTGCAGAACCTTGAAGACCTGTCCTGTTGGGAAAATAACTGCCCTTTCTGCAAATATAATACAATTTATTTTTTTAGTATTATCCAAGTCCACCTTAAACCAGTTAAAAGTGAAAAGCCAGCAAGCCAGCTCTGTGATTTTACAAGGGTTCACCATTGCATCATGAGCACATCCTCTTAAGCTTTGGTTAAAAAGGATCATCCCTGTGCACTACCTTAGCTGGACCATCAAAAATTGGGGTTTGGGATAAAAAGAGTAAGATTAGTATTGGGAATCTTTCTTTTCTTAGGTTCTTCACTGTGACCTAAAAGCAAGGGATGGAATTCCGAGGATAAATACTGTTGTGTACAGGAAAGGGTTTAGGGAGGTGTAACTAGATGATCTTTGAGGTCATTTCCAACCCAGAGCATTCTGTAATATTCTTGACAAGCTGAGTATAGAAGCAGTTGGAACAGTGGCCTGTGACTAAGTCATTAATAACTGAAAGCTCATAACTACTTACTTGGAAGGATTGTTCAGGAAAGCTCCAAGGGCCAGAAGCAAGGCTCCTGTGCAAGTCTGGATGTATGTACTGATACATTAAAAATGTTTTATCTTACCTTAAGCCTTGACAGGCTGATATTCACAGGGTATCTAAGGAGTTCTTGGCACTGGACATTTTAGTGGTATCCATGACTTAGAGGAGTAGAATTGAAGCACAAAGAAATCTGATAGAAGAATTAGTTGCTGTTCAGAGACTCAAGGACCTTTTTAAGCTAATAATCCAAGCTGAAAATGAGTGATGACATCTGCCACAGTTCCTTATGTAAGGAGGGGACTTGGAGCTCTGGCTCTTAATTACCTTGTAGTAGTAGTAGTTTTCTTGTGGGTGTGCATGTGTTTTTGTACAAAACAGTAGCAATCATCACTTCCTACATAAAAATCCCTCTTTATAGATTTTCGTGGTGCAGTGTAAAATAAGTTAGTGTCCTTTGGAGAAAGAAGTCACTGAGAATAACAAGGAATAGCATTTTTCTGTACTAATTATGTTCTACCCCAGTGGAATGTAATTGGATTTAATCAGAGAAGGGTGACAATGCTCCAGCTTATGTTTGTTTAGGTACTTCTGCCATATATCTGTGTGGGAATAGATAAAAATGGAAGGGGTTGCAATATAACACAGAAATGGGGATAATGAGTGGCACTAAGATGTTGCCTCACTGCTACTCCTGTCATTATCCCACTTACAAAAAATTACTCTTGTAAAATACCTTGATGAAGAATTGCATTTAAAGAGTACTACAATTACAGTTGTGATTGTCAGGTAGGAATTCACCTCCTCCTTCACTGAGACTGTTCACATCAGGATATTACAGAGACTTCAGGAAGATGATTTTCATTACACTGGTGATGGACCCAGCATCAGTGAGGACTTTGTATAAGCACAGTGTGCAGCTTTTAATTTGTACATCTCATTAGTGCAATTTAGTGTAGAATTTGCCACGTCATACAGAGGAAAATATGGTCACTACAGCTACACCCTCATCTGTGGTTAAATTAAACTCCTGTGAAATAAAATCACACCACTGCTCTGTGCATGGTTACACAGAGTAACTCTGCCTGTTGGTTGGTGTCACTGAAAGCTTCACTGGTACAAACAAAAAAAAACTCTCTGTCAAATCCTGTCCCCTACCTAATTAAGAAATCAAAAAAGAAAAGGAAATTAGTCTTACCTAAAGGTGGATACATCCTATGGTATGCAAGTAGTTTCCTGACAGACAGATATGATTTAACTTGTAAATACAGATTCAGGGGGTTATTTGATCATAGCATTTCTTCAGTAACCTGCTAAGCTGACTTTATTTCTTAAAGTCTTTTTATGTGTATGTGTAGGATTCCTCAGACTCCTCCAGTAGGGGATTATTGGGACCTGGTAGTCTGAAACTACTTATCAGCACTTAGTGAAAATTTCTCCTGTTGTAACACCTCTCTGCAAAGGCCACTTGTGAATTCACTGAATCATGAATGCATTGAACATACTCAGGAGTAAAATCCATGCTCACCATTTACATCTGCCTGCCTAGGATGATGTGGAATTATTATTTGTGTAAGTTTTCCTGCTGTTACTTACACAGATTAAAATACAGATATCCTATACCATCACCCCATCATGGCATTTCTGGCCTTATGCTGTTTGTGGTCAGTGAAAGATTTATCCTCTCAGAACTCACCATAAAACACAGTCACCTACTAAATGCATTTCCGGGTACCTGCTGCCCCTGTGAGCTGTAAATCACATTATTATGGTTAATGATTGCCCTAAAAGGAACCTTCCTGAATCTTACTGATTCTTTTTTTTTTTTTTTTTTTTTGTAGCAGTGAAAATATTACTTAAAATTGTCACCTTTTACCTTTCTGAATAGAGACTGATTTTATATTAGGGCACTTTTTCCTTTTATATTTATAAAACATACCCAAAAAATGCATTAGTGTTTCCAGACCAAACAGTCACCAACTTTACAGTCAGGACATAAACCCTGAAAAGAGCAGCATAACATCATAATGGGAAACCTGACAGGTCGTTAACTACAGCAGTGCAAATGGCATTGCTGCAGTTTACAAGTGCTTGCAGACAACAGCCCAGCCTGCAGCCTTCCAGAGAACATACTCAGGGATGGAGCACAAAATAACCAGGCTCACTGGAAGTGTTTCAGTTGACACCAAAGCAGGTGGCTGATGGATGTTCCACCCCAGCACAGAGGTGCTTCCTTGGGACCCTTTTGTGACCTCCTCTAATTTGTTCTCCCCGTGTCTTTAATATCTGTGAGTTTGTCGGGAGGGTTTTGGTGAAGAATGAAGGTCTTTATTCAGACAGGTCGTTTTACAAATATTAAATGAGATGTAGGTATGGAAAAATGGATAAGCTGAGTTCAAGGCAGCAGTGGGAGGCTGGGAGAGAATCAAGCAGCCTGTTCAGATATGCCTGTGCCATCAGGCTGGTCTGCCTGGCATCCCTGTGCTGTTGATTAAAGAAGAAAAAAACTGTTCCTGCAGGTCCTTTGAATGAGCCCTGTGCTTTGGCTGGCTGACATGAAGCAGTGCAGCTGCCCCAGCAGAGGAGCAGCAGGATGGCACTGAGCTGCCACTGCATTAACAGAGCTGAGCAACGTTACAAATTAATACCTGCAGTGGCATTTTGGCACCGTGTCACGCTGTAACTTCAGAGGCAAGGCAGGAAGGAGGGTGGATATGTCCAGGCAATGAAAAGCCCCATTCCACAGCCACTTGTTCCAGTTCAAAATCAACGCCAAAGGCTGAAAGCACGTGCAGTAAAACAATGGCAACAAAAGTAAAGTAAGTAAAACAACAGATGAAGAGATGGGATTTCTCCTCCTTGCTAATAAAATTGGTCAAATTGGGTTTAGTTGAGTCTCCGAAATCCAGGCATCATGTGGTTCCTACACTGGAATAATTAGGATGCGAGTCTAGCTGAAGTAGTCACTACAAAAGCAAGAGCTGCTGCCAGTTTAGAAAATCCTAGGTTATTACTCTTGTCTGAAAATAGGTCACACTGGAAACAGTGGGATTTGCTTGCTGAGACAAATGCTACATCCCTTGAATAAAAGCCATCAGAAGCTGATTATTTAAAAAAAATTAAAAATCAATATTTACAAGATTGTATTCCCTTTACAATGGTTTTATTTAAAACCATCTTTTTCCAAGTTAATTGAAGCGCAATGACTTATTTCCACAGCTGTACAGTGTACCCTCCATCTCTTTTGTCCTGGAGTGTTCACACTGCAATTCCATTAATAATGTGCTTTTTGAGGAAATCACATTTTAATACTGAATCCTTTGCTTCTCATGGAGGAGAGGGGCTGAGTGGGAGGGTTAAACCTGTGCACTGGGATGGTGCTGCTGTTACCACAGCACTTACAGGTACAGGATGAACAGGATGCTCAGCTCTCAGAGGAGCTGCTCCTCCAAATCTCAGTCAGGTGCACGTAAAGCCGTATCAGGATGCAGCTGGGAGTGATAGCTAATTCCCAGCTTTAGTCCCAATTTAGAAATGCAGGATTTAGCTGTTCTATATGACTCAGAATACAGCATATGACATAGGAGAGAACATCTCAGATTATGGAGTCAACTCTTCTGTATTTCCAAACTGGGCTATGTAGGTCACGGCTACAGAATTCCCTTTCACGAGTGCGTGTCAGGGCATTTCCCAGGAGGGAATTCAGATTCCATTTTGCTTTTCCTGTCCTGCACTTGGCCATCTTCAAATGGCTTTTCTTCCTTCAGATTAGGCTTTTCTAAAATAAAGAATAAATGACTGAAGTCTAATAGGCTGTGGCTGAAACACTTACATTGCGTGGCCTTGGCAGGCTCTATTATCCACACACTGACATCTTCAGAATTACTTGGTATTTTAATGTGCATTTAAAATTGGTTAACAGGAGTATAAATTAAAGCAATAGCTAAACTAGTCTCTCAAGGTTTTATTGCTCATTGTGATTTTATGTTTATGGGCTTGCTGCTTTCTGGCAGGACTCGTGCTGGTTTAGTTTTACAAAGTGCAATTGGGGGAAGGTGGTGCCTCACCCAGAGTCTGGTGAAACCAGTGAAGTGCTTCCATTTAACTGTCTTGGGGCAATGGTCACATCATTCTCACTGCCAAAGACTTGGATTTACTTTCCCAGTTAAGAACACTGTCCAGAGAAAATTCATTTTTAGACAGAATTTTAAATACTTTTTCCCAAATCATTTTACATTATTCTTCATGCAGCTCCTATGCCTGGTTTAGTAAAAAATCAGCATCTCAGAGGGGAAAAAAAGAAAATTACATATTTGTTGAGCTGAGACATGAGTTGTATGTACAAGCAGCTTCTCCTCCTGATCTTGACCAGCACCTTTTTCCCATGAGAAAATGCATTCCAAAGCTCATCTGCAGCCACCAATACCTGTGTGAGAATGGTTCAGTTAAACAGCCCAGGGGCACTGGGCCGTGGAGCTGTGTGGGATGTGAGAGAGTGTCCAACATAAACGAGCAAGGAACATCTGCTCTCTGCTCTGCCATTTCTTTGTGTGATTGGTTAGTCTGCTATTCACTGGCTGCATGGTTTGATCCTAAACTTGTACACTGAAAAAAATACATAAATGCTGGTGTGTGCTTAATGAAGTGATTCTGTCGACTTAGAACAGGGTCTGTGTTTTTTCCAGTCACTACGCTGTGTGTAGAGATATGACTCAATTCCTGCACCTCTCTGGGAAAACACAGTGGAATTCTGGCCAGAATTCCATTCCACTCTGGAGAGACCAGAGGAAAAAGTACTAATTAAAGTGCAAAAATTTCATTGAATTAAAAGACACTAAGCTCTTCTCCTGTTCTCAGGTTTGTCTGCCTTACCATTATTTGTCCTTTGTTGCTGATTCTGTAACTACTCTTTTCACAGCCTTCTCTCAACTAATACATTAATAAATTACATTTGGGCAGGCTCAGATTCTTGCTTAAGGAACGAAACAGAGCTCCAAGTAATCACTGTAGAAGATGACTCAGAAACTCTCCCAGCTTGTTACATCAAGTAATGAATATTTATGGTTGTTGGTATCCATTTCTCATACACTTTACATTTGCATAGTTTTTGCATTAAAACTCTGCCTAAAATACCACTAAATTGTAAACATAAAGACATGAAGGAGCTCCAGAATGTGAATATTAGGAAATGCAGAAGAAAAAAAAACTTCCTTGGTTTCACAGACAGCATTTTCTGATTTAGAAAGTGCAGGTTGAAACACAGGATAGTTTTCACTTTCAGAACTGGTTTAGCAGCCTAGAGTTCCAGCGGCTTTTTAAGATTGATGACCAGATCTGCAAACTTTAGGTGCTTTAAAATACAAATGACTGGCCAAGGAAAAGAATATAAGCATCAGATACACAGGTTCTCCCAAAAGGCTCTGAGAGTTTGGCATCTCACTTGCTTAGGCAAGAAGGAAAGAGGATCCCAGGAGGCACCTAGTGCCTGAAGACCCTCGTAATTCTGTCTGTAAAGTTCCAAAGGACTTAAATAATCTTCAGGTAAGAACTTTAGTGCCTCTGTTCTCTTAAGGGGTTGAAAGTGGGGTAAAAACACTGAAGAATCAATTAACTCCCACCTCCTAAACCCTGCCACAAATGGAAATCCAAAGAAAGTCAAATGATCTTAAAGAACTACAGGCAGCAGAAATGGGTTCAAGTGAAAGATGTTCTTGTTTTGGACTGCTTCTGGAAAGATTCTTGGTAATCTGATTCTAAAGTGCCCTTCAGGAAGCTGTTACTGAGATACTGGCATTCAATTTTCAATTTCCTGCTTGACCCTGTTCTGCAACACAAGTTTGCATTGGTTTTCATGCATAATGAACATTAAGATACCTTCAGCTACTCAGCACATGATGGTGTTACTGGCAGTATATTTACATCGAGGATTTTGTGGAGCATGCTGATCCTAATTGGAAGAGAGAGGATTCCGAGGTGCAGGCTCTTAAATACAAAGCTCTTGGAATAATGTCAGCTGGCTTCAGTGAGAAAGTGTTTTCACAAGTGTTTTAAAGATGTGGTTTTGCTTACCAATCAGTTTTCCTAAAGTGCGTTAAACTGCAGTGACATCTGCCTCTGAGAGGAGCAGGGCACTAAATCCTGTAGCATGACACGACCTGTCTGCAGACATCCCCTCTGTGGATTTGGGCAGAGGGGTGTGCTGGGCTCTTCCTTGGATTCCATGCCCTTCTGTACACCAAAGAGCTGACAGCAGCTCTGCCTTTTAGCATCCCAAAGAGAGGCACTGAACGTTTCTCTCATGCTTTTCTGTGCTGAAGGCAAAAGGATTGGCACAAAAACTTCTGTCTTGTGTCAGGAAAGCCAAGCTCCACTTTCCCTCCAAATGTCCTGCTCCGTGGCTTGACATATCTGCTTTTATAGCCAGAACCTGCATCAGAAACAGAGCACTGGGCACTCCAGCCCAGTACAAACTCTTCCAGGATTATGCCACAGCTCTTACTGATGTTACTTCTAAAACTGCCTTGAACTTCACAGGAGTCCTCCATACTCTAGTGTTGAATATGCAGGAAATTCATATTTTAGGGAAGTGCTTTCCTTTTACAGCAGGAGTTAACAAATAGAACCAGATTCAAGTGTCCTTATTCAGAGGCTAAATTTGGTGTGTGTTTTCACTCCCTAACTTGCCTCTTCACTTCGTGACATATTTTAAGAGAAGCCAAGATGATGCTGTGCCTCACCTCCGTATAGCTGTGGGTAATCTTGTCACAGAACAACTTGATTTTCTGTTCTCTCCCTGCCATACTTCACATGAAAGAAATACAGAGAGAATTTCATACTATGAATGGACAGAACTGCAGATACATAGAGAATTTCACATTATTGATGGACATAATCCCAGCTATATTTACATCTCCTCACTGGCTGGTTGAGCTAATGCCCAGATTTGTTCGTTGTCAGAGTCTGAATTCACTAGAAGCTTAACAGGAATGATCAAACTTCAGCCTTTTCATGAGCTCAGTTGGATGTTTCATCCCCTAAACCCCACTGCTTCAGCAGAGACATTCAGCCACCAGCAGAGCTCCATAAAAACCACCTGCTCCAAGGAACAAGCAGAAATTCCTGTATCTTTAGGCACTGCACTAATAAATGAACAAATTCTGCTTCCTATATTTGCAACTAAAACCTGCAAACAGACACACCCTACTACACACTGTGTAGTGCAAACCAAAACGCCAATGGCCAGAAAAGAAGATCACAATATTCCATTTCACCAGCCTCTAACACCTCAATGTTATTGTTCTCTTCATGCTGATATTGGGTTTTGGGGTTTTTTCAAGCATCTTTTTAGAACCATCTTCCTTCACATGTGGCTCTCCAGTTGAGCATCATACAGACACATTTATATTTATATATGTACCTACACCTGTAATGATTTCTCACATTTAAGATTCAAATGTTTGATACACAAAACATTTATCTACAGCATGCCTTCTGTAATACCAGGAAACAAATACATGTGTGGTAAAAATTAACCTAGTGGGTGAAGAACAGCAAATACAAATTACTTTACAAGAGAGAGCCTTAATTAGTGGAATTTTACGATGTGCAGAGGTGGATAAAGTGCTCCTTGAATGCCAAGGTCTTTGCATGAAGATGAACAAATAATTTCAGATTGGATGTTTGTTTTGTTTTTAATTGCTTTCAAGAATTGAAACAGCTATTGGGACGCAAAACTTTTTTTTCCCAGCATTGTCTTTTCAGGAGTCTGTCCCCTTATTTTTGCATTTTTGCGTTTTTAGTGCTTTTTAACATTGAACATTTTTTGTGAATATGTCGCTGATAGGATTTGGGCTTTTAAAAATCAGTTTTCTAGAAAAAAAGCCACAGGAAATCGGGATATAATGTCTAATTCTAAATTAATATCAGCCAACGAATATTGGGAAAAGTCTCTTGTCTGAATTTGTTGATCATCTTGGTAGTTCCCAATGTCTCTCTGACATTTTTGCCCCATTTCTTATTATTCCTAAAGAATTTTTACTCTGTTCTTGTTTTTGTTATTTCACCACCCCAGGTACACGCTGTACACAGTGCTCAGCTCTGGTTTCTTCACACGCCTTCAGAATACTCTTATGATTATTTTAAATAGCTTGTACTCTGTCATTTGAAAACAATGTAGAGTATTTTATCCAAACCAATGTTTTCAGTGATAGCTGAATTGGGGATTTGAGCTTATTTTAAATTCCAAATACAACATCAGTCATGGAATCCTCAAACCAGCCTGATAGTACTTTCACCTGCAATAAATACACGCCAATGTTACACGAGGAATTTTGTGCACATTTCTAGTATGGAATCCACTGCAGGCAATAAATTTAATAGGAGATCACAGGAGTTTGGGTATTTGATTCCCTCATTTATGGCGTGGTGAATGTGCAGTGTTCTGTGCAGACACAGGAGGCTACTGGGGCCAGTCAGCAAAGGAAGAGGGTGTTTGGGAAAGAGGAACAACATTTCCATACTGTGCAGAGGATAGCAGCAGAAGAGAAGTTAACCACTTCCACTGTGATTTAGCAATGCCACCTGGCAGGTGCTCAATCCAGCATCCTTCCCAAGTGCAGTATCTAAAGTTAGGAATGTACTTGGAGGAGGAGCAGCAACCCACAGCCAAGCATAAGAATGTCAACAGCAGACTTGGCTCTCACTGCATGGTCCGTGAGCAATGGCTTTATGCAGAATTGGTTTTTGCTTTGACCAAAATAAATGCAAAATTTTATTTAGTAAAAACGGTGAGACCAGAATTCTTTAACAAAACTGGCAGCTGAATCCCAAGAACATATGTCTAATTTACTGTGTGGGCAAGGCATTTCTACAGAATTCTAAAAATAAGTTGTTGTGTATGTTTTCTGAAGGTGGGAGTGACCTTCTGGAGGTGCTTGAGCTTTTAGAAATCATGTTCAACAGGAAATGAATCACCTACTGAGTTCACTCTGTTCTGTAGGTATTTCTCATTCTAAATTTAGAGTCTGAGGGACTGAGCTTCTTCTCACCATGTTTGCTTCAGATTTGCCCCAGTACAAAGGGTGTGGAGAATAATCTGGGTATGGGGAATTGCTTCTGAATTCTACCACAACCAAAATGTTAGTAATGAAGTAAAAAGTTAACATTTGATCAGGAAGAATTACAGTCCATGTGTTTGTAGGTACACATTATGTGTAATTACGTAGCTCCTGTTCTAATCTCCATTTTTAAGCTGATTGTAATTAACTGAATAAAACAAGTAAGATTTCCTTGTTATAAAACATCCCGAAGCATGTCAGTCTTAAAGCAATAACCAACATCCTGCATGTTTGAGGTTTTTGTTTCTCAGCTCTGCACAGCATTGCCATTCAGAGTGTTCAATGTGGTTGTAAACAAACAAGAGGGAGCCTCAAGGTTCAAGAAAGAAGAGGGTTCCATTTCTCTCCACTAGATAAAGTCCTCTTTTACTGAGAGAACAGAAAGGTAACGTGAGAAAGCATCACCTGTCATCAAGGAGAGGAAGAAATTCAAGAATATGGGAAATTCTGGAAATTGGGTATTTGTCAGCCATGGTCTCTGGAATAGGTCATGGGAAGTGTTCATGTGGGCAAGCCAAAAAGATGGGAGAACAGACAAAAGTCCTGAGTAAATACTTGCAGTTGTGCTGTCAGCAGCTCCTCAGTCACACAGCCATGTCCCCAGCACAACCAGTCAGGAGAAGCCCCAGCAGCCTGAGCTTTGGGAAGAAAAGCTGCTGCTCTTCAGCTTTCAGAGTGAAGAAATTCCGAGCGGTTCTTGTTTGGAGTCTGTGCTGTGTGATTCCATGGGCAGGATTCCCAGAGATTGTTTGGTGGCACAAAGAAGCCTGGTGGCAGGAGGCCAGCTGGCACCCTCAGCAGCACACCATGATCCCTGGAACCCCTGAGAAACAAGCAGAGCTTCCTCCACAGATGGCTGCAGCCTCCTCCTCATCCGCTCCACAGCCTGTGACTCCCAAGTCAATATTTGCACAGGCAGTTCAAAATTCCAGCTGCACCTTCTGTGGATGTGCACTCCTCCAGCCTCTGCTTGGACCCATTTTCTTCCATTTTCACGTGGCTTTAGCCAGTGGTTTCTGGTGTTGAGAGTCTTAACCCCAGTCAGCAGGGACTGCACTTTGCAGAGGAAGCAATGGCATCACCATCACCATGCTCTCCTCTCGAGATCTACCACAGCAAAAGAAAGCAACTTTGCAATGGCAACTGGATCAGATTCCAGATTAAAGAACAAATAACTTTCTAGATCTAGTTCCTGTGTTGTGCTTGGCCCTTGTTCTGAGCTACTTGAACTCATCCTTCAACATAGAGAGAATGAGGAGTTTCAGAGAGGGACCTCCTGTTCTCTGTTAATGAACAGCCTTAGTCTTATACAGGGTTTTAGTCTGGCATCATCGTATTTGAGTAGAAGAAAAATCAAGACTAATCCTATCTTGAAACTTATATAATGAACCAGGGTTTCAGATAACAGTATTTGCACACTTCAGATTTTGTTTTAAAACATCATAATTAAAAGAATACCAAGGGAAAAGTTATATTTAAGCAACACTAGAGGCCTTGCTGTACCCTCAGATCCTAAGTAAAGGCATTCTTGCAGCTCAAGCTAAAAAATACCTAATTCATTTCCATTATACATTTTTTTTATAAGCATTTCCTTCACTGATTCATGATGCTGCATCAACTTAATTGTATTATTCCCCCCCCCCCGGGACACAGAAATGTAAACAATAAAAATAAAACCAGAAGTCTTAAAACCTCTATACAAAGGTACTTGCTCTGGACTTTGTATTGTCCAAAGACAATGTAAAATGATTGTTCCTTAGTTGCACTTACAAAATAAATTGATTACAAAGTAACGTGGAATAGTGGACATGCAGCATTTCTGTGTTTTGCTAGGTATTAAATCTCTGCTCTCTCATCCTTGATCTCTGCTACTATTTAATATAAATAAATAAATAAATATATTTTCTGTATTCTGTCACTTGTGCACTGCAGTATTTCATTTCATTTGACTGAAAACCTCTTACATGTGGCCAGGAACAGGACCATCACTGGAAAGCTTATTTTTAAATATTTCAAGGCTGGTAAGAAACAGCTCTTGTGTTCAAAATAACAGAGTAGCTCTTTGTCAAGACAGCAGGATATAATCTATAAATACTCATAATTTTTAACAGCAGAAGCTTGTGATTTTGTACACTCCACATATTCCATAGTTTTTAGTATACATGTTAGTACCAAATTTCACTGTGTTTTGCCAATTCTTCACACATCTCAGCAAGGATGAAAGAGCACTGACCTGGCTTTGTGAGACCGTGTTCCAGCAGAAACCCTCATGTCTGCAGAATGTCAAGTCTTTTGTTCTACTTGCTAAACCACTGCTGCTGTCCTGCTACATGTTCCTTTGTCGTGTTTGTCAGCTTCAAACAGCTAAATAACTGAGGTCTCTTTGAGCTGTATTGTCTTTGAGATTAATTGTGAACATCTGCCAGCTGGTGAGGATTGTAATTCTTGTAGTTGTTCTGCAGAGTTCCTGAAAGGACACTGGTTTGTTTATTTATTTTGTGCTTTACAGTTTCTTTGTAACTTGAGATTATGTGTCGGGATTTTTCCTTTCTCTTCCTCATTAATAGAGGGTTTATGTACAGTTATTTAAAATGTTGTAAAAAAAATGGAAGTAGAAATCACCATGAAAGCAGAATTAAAATTGCCCATTAATGCTGCATTTCATTCTGGAGATGGCATCAATCAAAAGTCTGTGTCTATGTAATCTGTAGAATCCTACTCTATTGTCAATGAAGAAAATTAATTTAAGAGTTTCACTGAAACCTGTTCGGTAAGAAAATAAAACTTCTACACTATAACAACCATTTGTGAGAAGCAAAAATGCTTCTTTGAAAGGCCAGTACAAGCAGGAATAGATGTGTACATAGATAAGCAACCTGAGCAGATGGTTGGAAAAATGAAAGTGAATGGCTGAGAAGAGGTCCCTCTGACATTCACTATCAGAGACAACAGTGGCTGTTAATAAAGCAGAGTTAATTCTATAGCAAGGAGTGAAATATTTAATCAGCAGTACTTCATACATAATTCAATTAACTGCCTTCACTCATCAGTATTAACGAGAGCTGGAACTTGGATTAATGTGCTTGAGCTTCATCAGAACATTCCCAGTCTGCTTAAATGCTGCCAAAACTTAATAAAGTGCTGCCAGTCAAATTATAGTAACTGAGCCCAGTGCATCAATGTGCTGATACTACAAATCATCCCCCACTCACAGCATTGTTTGCTGATTCCTTATTTATGCTGATCTCTGCACTAAACAGTTTAATTAGTGCACAGTGGTGGAACAAGTTAAATTTCTTATCCCTTCCTTGATGATGTCTTTAGTATCATCCATCATACTGAGCAATAACTATAAATGCTGTATCTGTGTGTTTTCAACCCCTCCACCTCCATTTTTTAAAACAATTACATTAATCAGATACATGGATTGCCACAGCAGAATTTCTGCTAGTCTTAAAAGGATAAATGCTAAATTAATTTCTGTCTTGGCTCTAAAGAACATTCCTGTTGCAGTCTGTATTTTTTCTGTGTGTAGCACAGATCTCAGCCTCAGTTCCCATGAATGGCCCTGACTGTGCCACTTGCTGTGGCTCATATTCCTTGTGCTTTCTCTCCCTCCAGGCAGAGAGAAGGGACAATGAAAGTTTCCCAAGTATTTTCCTTTCTGCCACTGAGGGATTTGATTCTCAGAAGCTGATAGACCTTCCTCAGCAGAAGCTGAGAGAATGATGCTTTGGCAGTATATCCCATCCTGTCCTACCTGGGGCCAGCCTCACCCAGGAGGCTTTGGAAGAGCTAAGCCCAACCTTAAGAACTGCTGAAGGGGATGGGAGGCAGCCTGATGCTGCTTATTCCACCTTTAACTCTTCTGAAATAAATCTCGTCTGCTACTTCTCAGCTGGGTGAATTGAGGCCAGACCCTGGCATCCAAAAGGAGATTTGAAAAGTGCTTTGAAGTGCAAGTTCTGGAAGCATTACAAGCTGTCATAAGAATCACAGCAAGATAAATGGCATTACAGAGAAAAGGCAGAAGACCATGCTTTTATATATATATATATGTATTTTTTATCTTCCCAGAAGAAGAGAAATGAAGATGTCAGTTGCAGGTTTTGGTTACAGCCAAGGACCTGAGAGTTCAGGAGTCCACATTTTGAGGGAAATTTTGTTGGAAAGCAATTTAGAATTGTAGAATATTCAGAAACCTGTTTTGGGGGGACAGAAAGGCTTGTGCAAGTCACACTTTGACTGTATTCCACCCGAATATACTGTCCCTTTTATACTTTTTGATACTATTCCTGTCACCTGGACTATGTGAAATCCAAGGAAATCAAAGGTGTCAACCATCCAGTCCCTCAATCCACGAGGTGAAACCAGTGGAGGCTGAATTGGAAGTGGTGTCATTCTTTTGGGATCTGTACCCCTGTACTTGGCATCATGTCTCTTGAGGACAAGTGAGGATTAGAGAATGCAGCACAATACATGAAAGCAAGAGACAGCAGCCAGAATTCCTCAGAAGAGCAGAGAAACTGGGTCAGTCAAGAACTACATAAGGAGAAATGCTATTTATGCTGTATGTTCAGCAAGTAGTGCCATTTGAGGATTTAGCAATTCATCCAAAAAAAATATTAGAGGTTAAGGCTAAGTTGGCCATATTTTTAAAACAGAAAACAGTGGAGAATCAAACCATCAGCTATTAATAAAGTCAGCATAACTCCATTAATTTAACCAGAGCCTTGCCAGCTCAGAAGCTGGTCCTTGCAGTTAGCATTTATCCTTTGCCATGTTTTGATAGGAGTGTTAGCAGCAGCAGATGAAATGCTAAATTGACACACAATATTCCCTGACCCGTGTCCCAGTCAGAACCTGGATAATGGTCACAGATTTTCAGGGGTTCAGCACTGTGCAAATGCCTTGCAAGTGGTGAAAGTTTCTCTCTTAAAGGAGCATAAAATGAGCTATGTCCACACTGGAGAAATGGTTTGAATCTGTTGATGAAGTTGAAATCCTACTTTATCCTTTTAGTTGTATTTAGAAGAAGAGATATAAAGATCACCTAAAGAGGAAAGTACAGTGTCTACCCAAAATCTGGTTTAGACTAATAAAGAGGCACTCAGACTTCCAGCTTTCTAACAGAAGAAGGAGAAACACTTTCTAAATCAGTTTCAGGCACTTTTGGTGACATTGAAGAAAAAAAAAAAAAAAGGATTAAAAAAAATCAGCAGACAGCCCATGATGTGAAGGTGCTGGCACAAGGGGTGTTGCAAACTGGAAAAATGGAAACAGCAGAGCTGGTTATGAATGGGCTGCACCAGGATGTTTCTGTGCAGTGTCTGCATTTGTCAATGAGATAAAGACCTGGCAGCAGATACAGCACTATTGACTTATGAATGGTCTGGACAGACTCAGTTTAAGAACAACAGGATAAGGAGCTCATGCAATTCTCTGCAGCAGAAGAAAATATGGTGCTTGCAGTGAGGGGTTATTAGGAAACTGTCTTGTTCCCCCTTGTGTAGTCCTGCTAGTAATTGTCAAGAAAAAAGAAAAAAAAAAACAAAAAAAAAACCAAAAAAACCAGACGTTCTAATAGTAAAATAAATTAATAGATCCTCCTGCCAACCTTTTCTGCTCGTGAGGTTTCTGCCCTGCACATGGGGAGAGGCACAGGCTCTGTGCTGAATGTCACTGCTGGCCAGATCTCCAAAGGCAGCTGCAAATTCACATCTCTCAGGGTGAGAACATGGTGCCAGATAATGGGTATGGATTTTCTGTACATCATGACTGTGTGTCATCCAGCTACCACCTGTACTGAGCCTAATGATTTGTCTGAATAAAGCAGTACCCCATAAACTTTACTGCTGAGCAAACAGCACGCTGTTGGCAGCATCATGCTCTGCTCTCCCTTTCAGCCCATCAGAAGATGACTCAATTACCATTTAAAATTTTATACTGCCTATGAAGTCGAGGACTGGAGAACTAGTAGTCAGCTTGAAGGTATTTTGAAAAGAGCAAATGTATCTTAATGTGAAAAAGTGACGGGTTTGCATGTAAGTGTTAAAAGGACAAGCCAGGGTTGGTGTTAATTTTAACACCCAGCATGTGCACAGTGAAGAACAGGCAGATGAAAATGATGGATTCTGTCAACATCTAAGAGGGGGTGATCACCCTTCAGAGATGCCCAGATTCAGGGATTAGAAGAACTGGAAATGACAATTTCTTTTCCTTCTGGAGAAGTCAAGGCAAATGGTAAAATGGTTAATTAGAAATAGGTTTGTGAAGCCTGGTGTATTTTCCTTTCTTAAAAGCTGTGGTAGGTGTTTGGCTCTAAGGTGCTTTTATCTCATAGCAGAATTTCAGGGAAGCTCCCTTAAACTTAGATCTTACTTAAGGTTGAGTCTAAGTCCAAAATATGGGTAACATCTTAAATAAGAGTGGAAAGAAGCCTACTTAGTTTTAAAGCTATTTATTGTGCCCACTGCTGCATGGTTCTGTATAGTCAGTGGCCAGAACAAGCACTGCCAGATGCAGGAATTTGTTTTCCAATGCAAAATTTTATAAAATGTCTCTATAGTTTAGAAATGCTAATATACAAGGGATAACAAGAACTAGAAAAAAAGAAGAAAGAATTAGAAAACTTCGGATAAACTCAGTTTCCATGCATTTAATTAACCTCATTCATGACAAAATATGAGGATGTGTGTGTGCAGATTAAGAAGCTAAAATTATTTCTGAGCTTCTACTCTTCTGTATTGTGAGGGATTTTTAACTTACGAGTTATTAAATGTGAACCGTGGAGCATCCTTTCAGATACTGCTTCTCATGGCTGAATTAGGAAACAGGTAAGTGTGGCAACATGAGAGCAGATAGAACAAGACAAGCTGTCTGCACTCCTGTGCATCAAGGTAATGCACCAAAAGTCACCTAATAATGGTTTGCTGCAATCAAATTTTCTTGCACCTCAGACTACAAAAAGAAGTTAAAAAACAAATAGTTTAAAAACAAATAAGAATATGCTGCATATCTCAAATTAAGGGGGGTTTGGTATTCATGCTAGCAAGTTGCAGTAATCATCCTAAACTTTAACTGTCACCTAAAAGCACTTTGTGACAGGGCTCTGGTGGGCCAGATCTAAGTTTGGGGTGTCCCCATTAGGTGATTTTCTTATTGACTGGGTGTCCACAGGGTTTGTAGTACCCAAGTAGGTTTTCAGTGATCCCGAGGTTTAGGATTTACCATCCAGGTGATTCTACCTGAGGGTGAACAAAACTTCCTGCAGAAGATTTGAGGAGAAGCCCCTTCTCCTGCTTGCAGAGGGACCAAGCATGATTTTCCCAGAAAGTGCAGCTCCTGAGCAGGCAGGTAGAAATGGCTCAGTCACACAAGAGCTACCTCTAGCAGCCACATCAGGAACAATTCCAGGAGAAGACTGAGGCCATCGGGATATGCAGGGTTGTAATTCTGCCAACACCTGCTTGGATAGTGAGCCTGATGCAGCCTCAGCCTGAAGGGAGCAGTGCTTGCCTTGGAAGTTGATGTGTTTGTTTGGAGTGCAGAAAATGAGACTCATCTGCTTAATGAGTTACAGAGTGTTTTCAGACTTTTAAGGAGTTATAAGAAGTGTTACCTCAGGGAAGGAGACCTTTAAAGGAACCTCGCTAGGCTGCAAAAACTGTGCTTGCTGCTTTTTCAAAGCAATTTCTAGAACTGGAGGCTTCCTAATCACTGGTGTCTGTGGAGATCCCAGGCAGATGTGATGAGTGCTGGGGACTGGAGCATTAGTCAGTCCATCTGAACTGCTCTGTGCACACAACATCTCAAAAGAACTTTTGATTTTAAATGCGTCACAAAAATCCTTCCACCAGCAGAACCAGGTTCAGATGGTATCAGAGAAGAAATTTCCCAGGAGTTACAGTTTATGGGGTTTTATTTCCCGCAGATTGGGAGCGTACTTTTTGAAGAGAAAGTGAAAATGGGCCAGATCAGTTGTGTGAACAAAAACAGAGATTCTTCCTCAGACCCCTGGAATGGCCCCCTTTGCTTAAAAGGTTATGTCCACTTTGATTTTATTATATGCCACACTGCAAAACGTGTAGAAGTTAAAGGGGGAATTTCAGGGATTGTAAGAGATATCAGGCATAAATTTGAAATTAGATGTGGATAGCTTATTTAGTGTCTTTTGGCAAGTACTGTGCATCCAGAATGTATCTGTGGTTCAGGGAAGCACTTAACTGAAAGCACTAAAATTGTATTGTTTCCTTCTAAAGCTGTTAAGATTTTCAAACTTAAGATGTGGTGATGCTGAAGGTTTCAAAGGAGTGATTATTACTAAAAATCACAATCACAGCAAATCAGTGGTGTAAAAAGAACACCAGGCCTTGCAAAGTTTCTAAAATGACTCGCACGCAAATACAGCAAAAGGTATTATTTCACATCATAAGACTGATGAGCAAATTACTGGGCCAGGTCCTGAGAAATGATGTATAAAGACCATTTTTTCTATTAAATTGGCCACAGTTAATGCTACAGAAACTAAATTGATACTCCTCTTGTAGCAGGCTGGTTGCAAGTGGTCCAGGAATTGTCATTCTATTGCTCTGCTGGTTTCCTTTAGCAGTGTAATAGATATTTCTGTTACTTCAGCTGACAACAGCAAATAGTGCAGAACAAAGAAAAGGCATCACTGTTGATGGAGGTGAAGCCTCCAATGACAATTGCCTGCCTGAGACACAGACTATGCCCTGTTCAACTTGCACAAACTTAAATTGCCAAGGAAACTTCGGGTAGTACAGTCCAGACTTTAGGAAAGTAGTGCAGCTAATACCAGCCATGAGAGTATTTGTTTTGCTAAGGTCTTGAGATTCACGTTCAACTTTCTGCAGTTCTGAAATGAGCACGTTCCATTTTCATCATAACATGTTCACTCTTTTCTGTTCAAGAAGAAGAGCAGAGTGGAGCAAGTTTAGTCACTACATGTAGTTTATATCTGCTGAACTCCTGCTGCTCTTCTGGCCAAGAGGGATTCTATTTCCATGTGTACCACTCCAGCAACATTTCTACAGCTGTTTGAAAAGCAGGGTAGGAGCTTCTTAAAATACCTTTCGTAAAGCTCAGATCAAAAAGTTATTTTATGTGTTGTCACAGATCAAGATGGAAGGCTTTTCTTAAAAGTTCTCTTTGTCCCAAAAATCTCAAAAATTCATTCCATTTCCTTTCTGCCTGGGGCAGTGCTGAAACTTGGTTAAATAAACCAGAAAAATACAATTTTATTTGCAAGATTGATGTTACCTTTTCTTTGGACAGGTCATACTGAGAAAACCTCTTAATAGTAAGCACCTGTAATGAATTTCTGTATGGCAGTTTTAATGGGATTTATGATACTGGCTTTGGTAGCTTTGTGTTAGAAGTTGAAAGAGAAGTAAGAACACTAAATAGAGCTAATCTGTACTTACTAAGCTTTCTGGAAATTACTTCTACTAGAAATATATAAGTACTAAAAATAAATCCCGTTGCAAGATATCTGAAACACACAAGGCTCTTATAGAAAAATAAACACTGTGGCCATGAATAAGAGTTTGTGTTCTCTTTTTCACTGAGAACACAAACTGAAGTCATGTAAACTAACACTAAATGTGTTCAGGACAGTTAATACAATTTGTGTTTAAAAATGAGTGCTTTATTTTTTTGCTTGAGTTGAAAGCAGACTGTGCACTGATGGAAGGTACTGGTAGTTATGGGACCAGCTTTTTCTGAACAGCCCTTTGGCAGGTGCAGAGAAACTGTAGGTTTATTCAGCTAATTCAAATTCAACCTAAAAAATCAGGTGGAAACTTAAGTCAGAAGAATTTTTTTCATAATAAAAGAAGTATGTAGGAACAGTTACGAGTGGGTAGTTCCAAAATCTAAGGAATTACCATGAACTAGTTCAGTTAGTTTGGTTTTCAGGATTATTCTGTGCATTGATTTCTAAAAATATTAGCTTGTGACACCGAGGTCAACTGAAATTTATATTTTCAGTGGTGATGAAGCTACAGATTTTGCCTCTAGGCAATTTTTATATTACCTGGTGTATTTGATATTCATAATAAATTTCAGTGTTGATTTGGGAGCTTGGGTCCATAAGGTAATTCTTGACATCTCTGCAGTCTTTTCCATGTGCATGGTTATAATTTTTTTAATCAATCTCGATGTAACCATTTAACACATTTCTTCCTCGACCTCTTTTCATAAAGCAGGTGTGATTTTATTCTTCTACTGCTGGGAAGACCATCAAATTCTGTATCCACAAAATAAGATGTATTCTGTTCTGGGTGAAGGTCACAAGTAGTAAAGCCTCCAAGGCACTATCTTATATTGAATCCTGGCTGCCAAAAAGGCAACGTCCATTATCTTTTACACATCTCCCTTGGAAGCAATTGGTGCTCATTCCATCTGAGCTGTTACAGTTCTGGCAGGAATGGGCCATGGGGAGTGTTCCAGAGCTGTGAGCCCTTTGGGACACCTGGGGAGTAGAATCTTCCCTTCGTGCCTCCAAGAGATTTTAGCATCCCACATCCTGGCATTGCCCCTCTGACCAGTGTCCCATGGCACTGCTGGAGGATGTTTGGAGTTACTGAGATGTGGCATGGCACAAGAAATACCTTTGCACTCAGCTGTCCTGAGAGTACACGTCCCAGAGAGTAATTCCTGTGCAAAGAGTTTGTCAGATGTTTCAGAGACCTGCAAGGTACAAACTTTGCTCCAGAGGAAGAGAGAGCAGAAGTGAGACTTCCCTAGAGGCTCCTTAGTTCCTGGGACTCCCACAAAAACAGCTTCATCCCCACTCAGAGGGACCATAAAACCTTTTGTGTTTCTGCCTCTTGCACACAGAGAAACGCAGAAAAATATTAAATGAATTTCTGGGTGCAACAGATCTGGATTCTCCATGAGATGGAAGTTTTCCTACATAAGGATCATATTGGTTGTGTCTGCAGGGGCTGGCTGCCACATGCTGTGTGTACAGCAGGCTGTCAGGGAAGGAGGAACTGGATTCTGCCCCAAAACAAATATCAGATTTTCAGAGTCTTCACCACACAAAGAAAAATGGATGTCATTCAGAGAAGGATCAATCACTGCCCAGCAATTACCTGAATAGTTTGATGTAGCCACTGAGGGGAAGCCAAGGTTTCTTTCCATGCCAAAATATTTTCTAGTAATGGCTCTGTTTAGAGTTGTGTTGGCTTGGCAGCACCAGGTTGGACTTCTAAGAGATCAGGATTGCCCAAACAACATTTTTTCCAGCCTGTGAGTAAGTGCATCAAGTCAGCTGTGCTGACTTCTGGCCTTTCCAAGAATAATCAAAGTTACAGAGCTTTGGCTACCTCACTGCAGAAGCAGCATCCCCAGGCAGAGCCAGAGCTCTGTGTGATGGGGTCAGAGAAATCTGATTACTCCAGAAAACAGCAGAGCAGAGAACATCGCTGTTCCTGTCTTGAGCTGTCATTACAGATACAAACTGCAGCACTCGCTGCTGAACTCTGTGCTGGCTCCTCACTTGTCTTTGCAAGTCAGCAGAGGTTGGGCATTCCTGCCTCCCTGCCGTCATTAACTGCAGGAATCTTGTGGGAAGCCAAAGCAGTGCAGAGCTACAAGTAATTCTCGAGGGGTTGCTACCACACGCAAAAATGCCTTGGAGAATGGGACTGCTTAACCCCTCCTGAGTGCTCCTTACACTGCCCCTCACACCTGCCTTCTCCAAACTGGATCCCCTAGTGCCCTGCAGCTCCAGAGTGAGATGCTCAGTAAGCCTGTCCTAATAAAGGATGCACCAGCAGGCATGCACTGGATTCGGTAATAAATAGTTACATTCCAACTTAATACCTGAGGGTTATGTTTATTTTAGTAACAGTATACTGTGAGGCACTGGGATACCCAGGAAAAGCACTTTTGATAGAGTAAATATGCTGTCTTTTGTTACTTTTTTTGTGTTCCTACTTGAATTTCTGTTTTTCAGCAGAAGGATCGATAGGATCCCAAAGACATTAAAATAAAGCTGAATGTACAGAATAGAGCTCAAAGCACCTGCTGGATAAGCAGTCTTTTCCCTTAAAACAATAAGTTCCAAATTACTTTTCTCTGAACTTCTTCTATTCAATTTCATCCATTTGAGGCTTTCTTCACCTTTCTTCTGGATCTTCTTTAAGGTCTTACATCTCTCTCATCCTGTCTCAGAACAGTCACTCATTTCAAAAGCACAGCCATAGTCCCCAGTTCTACAGCATGAGCCACAAAAAGCCCAAAGATGAAGAACATGAAGAGGAAAGATTAGAGATCACGGGATAGCTCAAAATCTGGGTTTCCTGCATTTTTAATGCAAAGTCCCATTTCAAGTCCAGAACAACCATCACAGCTTTTTTTTTTTTTTTTTTTTTTTTTTTTTTTTTTTTTTCCTTTCCTTTCAGTTCTACACTTCAACCCCAGGCTGAACTCTCCCCCCTTTTCCACCCCCCAAATTGCAATGCGTGCCAGGGCAAACCCTGTCAGTTGTGACTGTGCCTTGTTCAAGGGAGATCTTTGGACCCAGGGACTGTGACTGTGGCCCAGGGACTGACCAGACCTGGTCAGAATTTACCAGCTGAGTGGCAGTAATTGATGGCAGCTCATTAGCCATACCCACAGCCAGGCACTGGCAGGCAGAGGAAGGGACCCAGTGTCCCAGCCAGAGGCAGGCAGGGCACAGCCCAGCCCGCAGGGACTGGGGATGGCAAAGAGGGAGAGGAGGCTGCCTTCCTCCCCTTTCTCATTTTTAGTTACTTGCCAAGAAGGATTTCCCTTACTCAGGACTGACCCTTTAACAAGCAATCTGTGCCAGCTCCACTAAACATCCCAGTTGCCTTTTAACCTTTAAAACAAACTGTTCTTTAATCTGTTTTAATTTCCATTTTTTTGCCATAGTTGTGCTAAATCTTTCAGCAGCAGGACCTTCTCTCACATTACATGGAAAAAAAAAAAAAAAAACATTTCCCCCAAAACTGTAGTATCTTTTTGACTAGAATGAGAGAGAAACACATCATCTTTTCAGAACTTTAGTAACCTAGAAGATTATTATCTGCTTAGTTTGGACCTGGATATAGGTCCAAAACTCTCCCTATAGGTGTCCCTTCCTACTCCTGCCATATGAATAATGAAAAGAGAAAAGTCAATATGAAAAGCATCTGTAAGCACCTTTATAAGCAGCTGACCAATATTTTTCAGAAGCATTGGTATTTGATTGTATAGCTTTAGTGTGTAGGAACTCACCACAGGGTGGCAGAGAAAAACATAATTACATGCTGCTGTATAACTACTCTTTACCCCAAGATTAGCATAATTTATCAAAGTGAATTAGTCTGGTTTAATCACTGTAATGAAAGGAGCACTACTGCATTCTGCACTTGTATCCCAGATGTGTAGGTAAGAATAAGCAAAAGCTTTGCAGGGACAGAGGTCACTAATTTTGATTGGTATTTACTTTTTCCCAGGTAATACTCTTAATTTAAGAAAATGTTTAATTAGGCATAAATAAGCAGCTATAATTTAAATGGTAATTTGGAGAGGGTACTGCATGATGTCTATATTAAAGAAATAGCAGAAAATTGCCACCTTTTAAAAGACAGTATCTTTCCAGAATCATTTTCCCCTTCCTGTTTTCTGCTGTCTCTCCTTTAACGAGTGCAGTGCTTGAGATTTCTTGTCATTGAGGATCCTTCATACAGAGGGAAGATGACATTTGAACAGACCAGTATGGAATTATGAGTGTGGAATTAGCAGCATGTAATATGATACTTCTGCAGTTTAAAACAAAAAAATATATATATATGTTTCAAGATTTATTGCTGAAAATGTTTAATTTGTTTACTATCTCTTGAATAATGGCAATGCTGTCTGACTCTGGAGGATGTATTTCAGCTGTCAGTGCTTTGCTGCTTGGAAAGAAATCAGAATACTTTCAGTTCTCAAATTTGAAGCCATTGTGACACTGTCTAATATTACTGCAGTCTGGAGATTTCTGTGACCAGTTACTGAGATGAATGCCATTCTATACTCTGTCATTTTTTTGGTGTCCCTGATTTATCTTTTGAAGCCTTTATGACTTTACCTTTGGCTTTTATGTAGAGGCAGAGCAGGTCATGTGGTTATCCAGAGGCATTAGTATGATAATTTTCTTCAAGCTGAGTAGGTGGAAATAATTAATGGACTGCTTTATTGATGTACGTAGATTACTGATTCTCTCTGTGGTTCCAATTCCCAGCCTCAATAAAATAGCTTGAGATTTTATCTGAGGGACCAGTAATTACACAGGGCAAGAATAATCGCTGCACAAATACAATCTGATGGTGTTTTATGCCATTTTCAGGGCCAGTGCTAGGGCTTAAAAATATAAACAAAGATGTGCTGCGTGGATAAGTTGACACCTTTCATTTAAATTCATGAATGCTGGAGATACTTAAATTCAGAGAATCTGTGCTCTTGGAAGTTTTTTGAGCAAAAGGAAGTTTTTTTGAGCAAACTTCAAGCAGGAATTTACAGGCTTAGTGCAGTAAAACAGAAATAGCCTGACTTTCTTGCCTAGACTCCACCTCGTGTCATTGACAGGGATCAGTAGCAGACACCTGGGGGAAAAACAAGCATCTATAAAAATAAACACCATAAAAAATGGATCACATTTGCCACTTTCTGTCTCTCCAAGCCTGGTGCAGATTTTGGCAGTAGACATCACTGTGGTATTCATCCCAGATTTCTGTCTGACCTGAATGAATTTGTTCATTTTCTCTGTTTATACCAAAAGTCACTTTTCTGATGCTTGATTCTGAGACAGTTTCTCAGATTCATTCCCCATAAAGAAGCTCCTGTGTGGGAACGTCCCTTGGCACCTTTTTGTGAGCAGTAAGGAAAAGAACTCCTGCAGCTTTACTGTCACATAATGTTGCCTGTGCTGCTCTTACAGCCTGATCACCAGCTGGTCCTGCACACTCAGCCAGTGTCCTTGCTTCTCATGCTTGTTTTAAAAGTTACCTGTGGCTTTTAAGAACTTAGAAAATTGTTCTTTGATATCTTCTTCTGGCATGTCTTATTTTATTTTTGTATCTAACTGGTCAGAGTTTATTACCTTTTCCATTTTTCTTATTTGGACAGCATTTTTTTGAAAATGTTCCCATACTTCCAGCCACCCTATTTCTTGTATTTGAAATTTTCTGGCTTCTTTACCCCGTTTAAACAAAGGCTCAGAACACCTTAATTCTGGTGGCCATTTAAATAAGATTCTTCATTTCTATCTAGTTCTTCACTGGGTTACACAAAAATCAATTACACCAGGTTTTTCATGCCTACAGAGATCTGAATTCAGAGTAGTGGGATACCCTTACACAATCATCAGATCACTAAGGTTGGAAAAGACCTCTGAGGTTGTAGAGTCCAACCCTTAACCCAACACCCCAGATCCACAGCTGTACCATGGCCCCAACACCAAACCTACACGTTTTCTGGAAGTGTTGCTTCTACAGTTGCTGCTCAAGCAGAGTCCTTGCCTTGCTCAGACCCAGTCGTTTCACACCAGATACCTGTCCACAGCCCTTCCAGGACCCAGACCTTTGAGGCCAGCATGATTTTTTGTTACAGTCAGGTAATTCAGATGTCATACACAGTACACCCCTGTTCCCATCCTGGGAAAACTGTTGGCTCCTCTCAGCAGAAATGCAAACTGTTCCCTTCAGGTAATACCATTCTGCTTCTCTGCAAGTTTGCTGTCCCTATGGAAGGACATCCTCCTGGGACACCATTCCCTCACTGCTTTCCTCTGGAGAGGGGAGGCTCGTATTTATTTCAGCAAATCTGTGGTACTCATCACCAGAATAGCTCTCAATCCTTGCTTTATTGTTCTAGCTGCTTTTATTTCACTGCTGTTCTGCATAGGTTTGGTAAAAGCCATCAGAATCCCTCATCCCTTTGTATCATGCTGATACTCAAGCATCTTCATCTGTCTCAATATAAATTGTTCCCAGTAAATTGAAAAGAGAGCAACTGCAATAAGATACAGACTAAATAAAGATGTCAGAGATTCCTGCACAGGTATAAAATATAAGTAATGCACCTCACCATATAACACACATGCACACAAATCTGTTGACCATAGTGTGCCAGCATACAGGTGATATAAAGTCTGAATTCTCTGTTAGGAGAAGGTTGAAGGCATTGATCAGACACAAACTTATGATCTGATGTCTGTGCAATAGGTTTGCAACAACTCAGCTCCCAAGCAGTTCAAGTTTAGGAGAATTTATAGAGGAAGCAGAGATGACACAATTGCTATATTCAGGCTTTGGGCACAATAACCAGGAGCTGGGGCACCTTGTTAAATGATATATTGAGCTGGTTTTTGGCCTGCATGCAAACTAGAGAGTCACAGTAGCTCCTGTGCAGCACAGGAACTGTCCAAAATGCTTCAGGGGTCCACACACAAAAAACCAGCGTATTCCACACATGAGTAGATTTTTATGGAAGTACAACATAATTGTGGGAAAGTAGATGATGTTTCATTAATGACGTAAGCCCAAGTAGAAACCTTGTCTGCTAGTTAAGCTGGAATAAAAAATGATGAGTATTTTAATATGTTTTCCTACATTCATACACCTGATTTCTTCAGACTAAACAATTAAACACATTACCTGTGTTTAATTTAAGCCTTGGCTTCCTACATGAACCTACTTAGATTTTTCTGTTACAGTTCTGAATACTTTTAGATCACTTTGGGCATCTAAGCAGCAGCACTAATTACTTTAATTAAATGCAATCAGACATTAATATTGCTTAATATTCCCCATCCTCCAGTCAACTTAGGTGTGAAGTCCTAAGTCAGTCATCTTAATTAACCTGGGGCTGAAGCACAGGCAGAATCACTCTGATCAGTGGGGCGAGTGCAGCAGTGAGGAACTCCTCTCTTTGTGTGCCCAGAAACAGCAGCAGGACTGGAGAGGTCCTGGAGCTCGAGTCTGGGGTGTTTAGGGATGAATCAAAGATTTCAGCTCAGACCCCCATGTCTGATGTCAGCTGTGACCTCTGCAGGGCAATGCCACAACTCTGCAGCTCCCTCCCAGGCTGTTGTGGCAGGCAGAGCACAGAATGCAGGATTTCCTGTCAGAAACAGGAATAACATTATAAAACAACCCCTCCTAGCAGCTCTTGCCCAGTGCAGCTTTTCTGGGTCAATCCCAGTTGCATCATAAATTTGTTTTGCTATCAGCTTGAAGGTAATGGGCTGACATGTTTGGTTTGATGTTTTGTTGTACTTAACATTGTCTAGGGTTTTTTTTTTTATTTTCAAAACTTGCTAAAGACTTGGTTTTTACCAATTCCAGGAATATTTATGGCCAAAATGTTTTTTTAAGTAATACTAGAAACCATTGAAATAACAGATTCCCCATGTAATATTTTCCCCCTTGATTCTACAGCTCTACAGTTTCATTAATTCATTTTTAAAATAACACAAATAACACAACAGGGGGATTAATCAAGGGAAACCAGGCTTTCTCAATTAACCTAAACATTTATTTTAGGCCTCAGTATAAAAGGGATTTCCTCTCAAAAAAGCTGAAGTGAGCTGCTGTGGTATTTCTCTTCCAAAAAAAGCACAACTAGTTGTAAGATGGTTTGATTTTAATTACACTACACTAATATTATTCAATTTCAGAGCATTAGCACTATTGTTTAGTATATTCTGTGAACTTCTCTAGGCTTCTAATTCCACAGTGGAAATGGGAATTGACTGGGAGGGTAAACAGAGCCAAAAAACTTTCAAGACCATACTGCCAATTTATTTTTCAGATCACACAAAGCTTCAATTATTTTAAGGGCCTTCCATCTGACCTTCTTTTGGGTGGTGGCACAGAGGGTTTGTTACTGAAATAAAAGACTACTGACACAATTTGATACGGGCACCTGCAATTCCATCCATTTTCACATGGCTGTGAAGCATTCCACCATCATCCCTCCCCTGAGATTTTCATGCACTTTATCCTAAGAGGAGTTGCTGATTTGATTGTCTGTCTCAGGTGCTAAAAAAAGATAAGTCACCAGCAAATTTCAGGTATTAGTAGCACATAGTGACATAAAATTTGTGTGCAAGGCAGCTTTAAGCTCTGCTGGCTGCACCACATCTGTTACAGCTGTTAGAGCTCACCTGCACCTGTGGCTGCACAGACACTGGCACCAAGAATGAGAAAGTTTCAGCTGCAAATGGAGTTCTCAGATAGTTTGCAATAAGAGTTCACATCTGTAGATGATAACACCTGAACTACTGGAGCAGGCAACAGCTGCAAAACACTTTCCATCCCTCCTGCACAGGCCCTTACAGGGAGGTTTTGCTGTGCAAGCAGCAACCTAAGAATTCCCCAGAAAGCTTGTCTAATTTTGTAGAAAAGTGGCATGAAATATAGATTAACCCAACCAAAGTTTTACACCTGCATTCAGTCGAACTTTGAAGGCAGAAGGAACTGAGTTGTATAAAACACACAAGGAAAATACCAAGATCACCCTTGTCCTAGGACTACACTATTAAGAAAATATTTTCCACCGTCCTCCTCTCCAAGGAACATCCTCTCAACGTGTTAAGCCCAGTGTAAATGTGAGGTTTGAATTCAGCCAAAATTCTGTGTAGCTCTCACTAGAGTAGCCAAGAACTGCAATCAGGAGCAAACATTTACACCACAAAGTCCTGCATCCAGCTGACCACAGCACCAAAAAAGCTTTTTATAGCCCAGGTGGGTTGTTTCCAGCTCCACCCACCAGGCAAAGCACCTTTGCTCCTGCCCCAAGGTCCCAGCTTTCCCCAGTCTGGGTTTGGAGATCAAAAGAATGCTTTGAGGCTTAAAGGCTAGGAAAGCTTTCAGCAACGTGTAAAAAGAAAAAAAAAATAGAGCCAAAATAATCTCAACAATAAGATTGGGAAATTTTCAGCTGCTATACAAAACTGCAGAACAATTCTGACAAGGTCGAAGTTGGAGACACAAATCTAAATGTGTCCTTTGTGCATCTTGTGATTGCACTCCACTCGTTTACAGAAGTGTTTTCAGCTGCCAAAGAGGAGCCCAGGTTGATCTTGTCTGTAAATTGCAGATGAGATGCAATGCAATGTGCAGCAATGTGTAGTTACATCACATTTTTTGTGCAGTTAGGAAATGCAAGAAGTAACTCAGTTTATCCACAGTCAGGGTTTCCTTCTTGTTCCTTGGCCACTGCATGGCCAGGGAAGGAACTTGTCTTTCCTCACTACCAGAGTGTGACTTCTCCAACACAATACTTCTTTAAAATCAAAATTTTATCTAAAGAAGGATTTGGGTGAACAGAACAGAAATAGGTAGAACCTCAAGAGAGCAGTCCTGTTCTCCAGTGTCACAGTGTATGTTTCTCTTACAACATTTCTGTGAGTTTTAATGAATGTTTCTAAATATTTTGAGTATTTTTTAAAAAGCTGAGTAGAATGGAAGAGTTTCAGTCCAAGGACATATGAAATATATGCAAAGTTAGCATAAGGACTAGTGAGTCACATTCCTGTTGCTCAGTAAATACTGTGTAATAGCAAAGGAGCTGTTTGTTATTGAACCTGGGATTATATCTCAGAGGAGAAGAACTGACCCACCTTTTTTCCTGGTACAAAATGGTATGAAACCATACGTTTTGGTCTTCTATGAAGTTTTAAATTTCAAATGCAAGATGAATTTGCCTGTTTCCAGTTTCCAAGTGTGTGTGCAGACAGTCTGACAGGTTTAATTACGTGGCCATCTGCCTGGCATGTACTGCCCCTGTCTTTCCTACTTCCCTTAAACTTGCACTTTCTTATATTTTGCAGTGCCCTCCTTTTGGGGTTTGGTGAACTCAGCTTGGAATCTTTGCTCTGTTGGGAAAAGACAGTCACCTGTCAATATTGAAACCAGCCATATGATTTTTGATCCCTTCCTAACTCCTCTTCGCTTAAACACAGGGGGAAGAAAGGTAGGTGCTCTCTCCTGTTCTGGTGTATAAAATAAATGGAGTTAGTAGATTTTAAACAACATTTGCTCTGTTTTATCTTTCTAAAGCATTTACTTCTTTCTGTCAGTTCCAAGGCAGAATATCAATGTAGTGTGTTTTAAAGATACTCCTCAAATCACTGAGTTAATCAACTCTGTTTATGCAGCTGAAGGATTGGTATTTCAGTTATTGAACCTTTTGGCAGTCTTGGCAATAATCATTAGTTTGTGTTGCTTTTCTTATGTTGGGGTGCCTAAAGGGTATTTTAAAATGCTTATGGCTTGTTCCATGCAGGCAGTTGTCTCTTACCCAGGCTGTGTTACCTACCAATGCAGGTGAAAAGCCACCATGAATTACAGTATCAGAGCAAGCTGAGACCCCAACACAAGGCTATTTGAAAATTATTTATCTCCCCTTGTCATGACAAATGAAATGTCCACTGGAAACAGCGTGACATTGTAGGAATTTGCTCTGTACTTCCCATGGAGGTTCTGGTGGCACATGTGCAAATACATCACAATTGATACGGGCTTCATCACAGAAATGCTGAAATGGTGGTGGTGTTATTACTGGAGGACAGGAATGCTTCCAACTCTGGCCCAAATTTCAGGGTAATATTTGCATTTTGCTGTTTAGATGGAAATGCGTGGAGGTTTTTGGTTTTGATACAGCCCCCCCCAAAAAAATCCACCAAAACTCAGACTTTTAATGACCCTGCTACGTACATAAAAGCTTACACATTTCACATTATTTATAAATTAAAGAATGACAAAACATGAAATTCAAGAATGGGTGGCAGTTTTCAGTGAGTCTAATGCAGTAGGTTCAGAATATTCAATGTATTCAGCAGTTCTAAGAATTCAGCTAGGTTTTTGTACCAGCTCAGAGTGAAGTAAATGTCTGATTATTGATTATATTTGGAGGCATTGACAAACTGGGAGATGCTGTATCAGTGATGAGGTTCTTACCATGCTCACAAATACTGCCCCTGATGACCTTCTATCATTTTACAAGAGCAGGATTTGTTCTTGTGATTTGTCTTAGAAAGGTTTCCAAAACAGTTAAATCAAAATTCTCCTTTGAGAAAAAAAAGATTGTAATTTTAATGCCTTAATAAAAATTCTTCATTCATAGTTAGGGCTTCACTGAGGATTTGATTTGGCAGGTAGTGTATTTGTGTTCACTTCCTCAGTAATGTTTTTTGTATGTTAAAAATAGAGGTGTGTTTCACATGGGCTGAAGCACTTCAGTGCTCTGAACCAATTGCTGTGGCAGCCAGGGAATTTCTTGGACAAGACTTAACTGTGATTATGCTGTACATGAAAGGGTTTTATGGAACTGATCCTAAGAAAAACAATGAAGAAATAAAAAAGGGATTTGATGTGCTTTCAAATCAAAGTTATAAGCTAGCTTACATGCACAGTGAGCAGGAGAGACAGCTACTTGCACCCAGTCACAATTACAAACTTCTTCTGGAAAAGAGGCTGGGAGGAGACTCCAGCTCTAAGAGAGAGCAAGATGGAAGGAAATACTCAGTTCAGTTGTTCTTGGAACAAAAACTTCAAATTCTTAGCAAATTTTTTTGCTATTAGTTTAGAAGTTCAGTTTTATCTGAGTTTGAAAAATATTTATTTCATTTTGAAAGCAACATACCTACTTTGTGTGCTTCACTTTGGAAATTAATTTCCGGGGAACAGAAGTGGCTCACAGGAACAGAATCCAAGACCAATCCATGATCACTTAATCCTTCTTCTTGTCCCTTTCACTCCTTGCCACTCATTTCCCCTGGGCTTTATTTTTAGTGGGGAGCATTGCCTGATTTCTGTAAACCAGTTACCTGTTTAGTTCTCCCTTCTCACCTGGGCAGACCAAAATTGTTGCATTCCACTACAGCATTTTTGTCTACAGCTTCCATTTAAGCACACCCCTTTCCAGTTCCTTTAGATAGTTTATTTTATTTCAGTGTTAGTAGTGAAAGCCTTTTAGTAAACCAGATGGAGACTTTCCTACAATTTTTTAGACTTCTTGGAAATAAAGCAATACTTCTGTTTCTCCTTAAGAGAAGAAGTGATCTGACAGGAGGGTATGAAGGACAACATCACTGTTTCCCTGCCCTGCACCTACAAGGGGAGAAAGCCCAGTCTGTGCCCTGTCACACAACAGGCAACTCAACAGTTACTCCTGGTCTGAGGCTGGGAAGAAAATTCTGCCCATTCCATTCAGGAGTAAAAAGGATGGCAGTGCTATTTGCCAAATATTTATACCTCTCTGATCCAGTTTTTTGCAATACGTTTGCAGTGAGCAGTGATATATTGCTTTTTGTGCTGCCCAGCGATTTCAGGGGAGCTTCTGGTCACACATTTACAATTCAAGCACCATCAGATGTTTTTCTGAGTTGTGCTCTTGCTCTGTATGTGTGATTCTCCATTTCCTGAGAAGGTGGCTTTGCAGGTCCTGAAGTCTTGAGTGTCATTGATACGGATAATTGGATTTCAGTATCCAAAATCTCAGCACGAGATAGTTATTGAGTTTACATGCAGAAGAAGAGATGCTGCTTTTGAGGAAACTCCCCAGGTTCTAGTTCCCTCTCAGTCCCAGCTTTGTCTCTCAGTTATTTATTTTAATGAATTTAGCAAGCAGCCCGTCTCAGATAAAAGCCCTTTCTGATAAACAATGCCAGCCTGTATTCATTTGCAGATCACACTCCTCCACCTCACAAAGAACAGCACCCTTTTACTTTCTCTGCTCCTTTTCCCTGGGTTCACTTAAGGACCAAAGCAATCAGCAGAACAGAATATCTTACATTTAGGGAGGAAGCACCTTGGTCTCCAAGGCAGGGATTTCCAGCCTGTTGTGGATGATTGTGGTGGCTGAACAAACCACCCCACTTCCCACTGACCTGGTTCTTTGCTGGGATTCCTTCCTCAGTTCACCTCTGCAAGAGCTCTGCCTTTGGTCCCCCAGGTTTTGCCCCTTGCCTTTCTGTAGCCCATCTCTCTTTGGTCTCCTGGTTCTCTGTGGACTTTATTTCAAAATCCCCATTTCTAAAACTCTTTAAGACTCAACTACAGTTCTTGGCCACTTTTTTTTTTCCTTTTTCTCCTAAAAACATGCTGAGCAACACCATTTGCTTTAGACACCAAGTGCATCCCTGCCAAGTAATTAAACCTTGCCACATCAGTGACCTTGTGTCTTATGAGTCATTTTAGGTCACACTCAAGGACTGAAATTGTTGCCTAAAGCAGGTAAAGTTCTATTTAAAACCATTTTATTTTTAAGGCAAGAAAGGACATTATACCTGATGTTGACCTCTGGGGAAATAAAAGGAATTTATGTCTGCTGGCCAAGGACTGTTATTCTATAGCTCAGTGTGCATAAATGGAAGATACTCAGCAAGATCCACACATCTGCCTGCTCATATGGGGCATTAATGAATGCAACCACATATTATTTAAATTAATAGCCATATAAATAATTGGTACATTCTATGCATCACAAGATAATGGCTACATTCAGCAGCTTCTAAACTAAAACAGGGTAGGAGAAAAGAGATTTATGGATTAAAATCAGTTAAATGGTTTCTCTGCCAGTTAGATCTGATTCCATGCTGTTCAATCAATTCAGAGTATTACTAGCATTTTTCTCAAGAGTGCAATATATGACAACTGCCAAGCTTTGCTTTGGTGATTAGTAAAAGGACAGATACTGGTATGAACCATATTTCAGCACTGCAGGAATATAAAAAATGAATTGTTCGAAATGGTCCAGGAGGAATGGATAGCAGTAAGACATCAATGTCATCTGTAAACTGACTTGTGATATATATTTAGATGTCTCAATAAGGATTTTTGATGTAGAGTGGCTTTGGAGAGTCAAAAGTCTGACACAAACATCAAAAACTTTAATGAATAAAAAATGAAATGTAGTATTGCTGCTTAAATAATTGTTTACCATTTCTAATGCTTCTACAGTTCTGAGTGTTCTGGGATGTGCTACTGAGTGAACTTGCAGTGGAACCAGCAGGTTAAAGTAACTTGTTTATTCACCCTCATAGTGGAATTTAGAACAGGAAAAAAATTTTGATTTTTTTTTTTCAGAGGTACCTTCAGACTTTGCTCTTAGTAGATCATGCATAGGGAAGAACAAGTTCAGGGTCTACATCTTACTCTGTGTCGAGACCCCTCTTTCCTTGTTGCTTCTGTTGTCCATGAGATTGCATCAGTTTGGAAGATGTGAGGTCTCAGATGGGCATCATGGTGTGTTCTGTGTCTGGTTACTACTGACACAGATCACCCGTGAAATGAGTCCTGAACAGGCACAAGAATAAACTTCTGCAGCTTCTTCATTACTCTGCTTGACATTTCATCTTGCCTGGTGCCATGAAACAAGCTCACTTGGCTGCCATGGGAAGTTCCTGAGAGATCCTGCACCTGGAGAGTGACTCACTCCACAAACAGCACTGTACCTGGTGCTGAGCTTGGGACAGGATCTCAGTTTGGCAGGAGGACTTTTCAGATCGTGTGTTCCTGTGTCTCAGCTGCAGTTGTGCAGTGATTCAAAGCAGCCCATGCTGTCCTTGTAAAGGTGGGTGTGCTGTCCCTGGAAATGCACTCAGTGGATGCAGTCAGAAACATCAACAGGATCTTTTCTGGATTCTGGACAGCAGATCCATTACAAAGTTAAAGATGTTATTGAAGCTGGGCTAGCAGATCCCAGCCAAAGGTCTTGCCCATCCTTTCTCCCTCCTCATGTTTATTTCAATAAGTTGCTTTCCAGTTTTCAGTCTCTAATGATGAGACTTGGGAAAAAAAGACTGGAGCAGCAGCTG
The DNA here is from genome assembly GCF_963662255.1 of Cinclus cinclus. Taxonomy (NCBI): domain Eukaryota; kingdom Metazoa; phylum Chordata; class Aves; order Passeriformes; family Cinclidae; genus Cinclus; species Cinclus cinclus. The sequence continues at coordinate 7,249,264 of NC_085065.1, read as the reverse complement.
GTCTCCAGGTACAGTTTGATATATTCAAAGGAATTTTCAAATGTTCCCACATTGTTCTTAAAGCCCCTTTCCTATTTTCTAGTTGACCTGTGCACTGCATTGATAGTATCTTATTTGGATTTATTTCATCCTGCACTTAGGTCTATTTATAAACCTAGATATCGATTTCAAGTCTTGCAGAGGTAGAAGTAACATATATCTTGTCTGTGTACGTGATTTTCTACTTGGGAAACTACTAGTAGGACCAGTGAACAAAACAGTGAGCAAATGTACTGAGCAAAGAAGCCTTCGGGGGGGAAAGATTAAAATAGGAATTATTTTTAGTCATGCAAATGTACTTATGATATTGTCACAGCCCTTCCAAATAACTGTATTTGTGTGTTTACTTTGGTAAAGCGTGTTATTTATGTGATGGACATTAATAGCTACTTTTGAGTGACTCAAATGATGCAGATATACATCTGTGATCTTTTCTTTCAGTATGGTTGTAAAAAAACACAGGGCTGCTGTGGCTTTTGTAGCATGAAGATGGATTGGGATATAAATCCCTGTTGGACAGATATGGGGCTGTTTACTGGGTATTGCTCAATTAGAAGCACAGGAACACTGTTAAAGAGCCCTCCTGGTTTGATGTTGCCCAGGGATATACTGATTGCTGGAGAAAGAAACTCTGCCCTCAGAACCTCCCTGCCAAGATAGACTTGGCATGGACAGAAGGCAGTGATGTTGGAGATCCTTGGATTCATCAGCCACAACAGGCAATCCGTGCCTCTAAATCTCAACTCCAGGCTTAAAACTTTGGCACTTTGTCTTGTCTATTAAAAACCTTCTCAGTAAAAGTAAACCACAGGCTACCCATGACCAGATGGATGTTTCACGGTGCTTGCACCACATTTCTTTATAGACGTATATTTACAGAAGAATATTGTTTGGAAGCACAGGGATGTATGCCAGCTTTGGACAGAATATTCCTCTTATCATGCAAAGTTTTGTGCCATCTATTTACCCGTTTGTCTCAGCCTAATCTCCCAAGTCTTTGAAGTAGCATCACGTGATTCATGGGATTTTTTTTTTTTTATCTTGTTTGATTTTTTGAGAGGCCTTTTTTATGATGAGTCTTCTGTTAACACAAAGTGTTCCATAAGCAGAAGAAATAATGCAGCCTGGTTTTCTACAGAATCTCATTTTAGCTTCTTTCATTTTAGCCTGTGTCTCCCATTTTCACTTCTCCAATATTCCACTGATCCCTTCATTAAAAGACAAAGGCAGAAGATGCTGTGGCTATTTCCAAGTTCTTTGTGCCAGTGAATGCCCTTGCTGACTGCCCAGCTGACTGCTGCTGACAGGAGTTCTGTACTGCTCTGTATTGTGGAGTTTTACCTGCCTGGTCCTTAGCACAAAGTTGGTTTGCTCTTTTTTTTCCAGCCAATTTTCACAAAAATCTGAGATTTCTTCTTTGTCAAAGCTGGATGAAACTGTCTAGGGGATAATGGAGTTAGTGTGGGGAAAATAGGAAAGTCTTCCCAAAACAGTGTGTTACTGTTATAGTGAATATATTTGCTGTATTTTTAATCATAGACACTTATCAAAAGCAGTGACTGTGAAGACAGGAGCTAAGGAGTTAAGTGACAAACAGGGAATTTTACAGGTAGATGTATATTAAAGGAAGAAATTGCACATCCTGCAGATTGCCACTGATCACATCACCACAACAGTGTTTGGCTGCCATTTTCTCCAGCAGAAATTAATAATTTTCAGTATTTTTCAGGGAGCACTGATTACTCATCATCATAAGAAAAATGAAGTTAATAAATTAATTAAAATGTAACATTGCTTGGATAAAAATCTTAAGGAGTCTCTCACCCTAAGGAGTTTTCCTTCTTGCTTTAGAAGATCGTGCAGCATTTGCTGGTTCATGATGTGCTATTTCCTTACAGTTGTGATAAATATCAGTCAGGGAGCTAAAGCAGCACAAAGCCTTCTGAGAGCCACTGCACACTGCAGTGCAAGGACACTGTAAGGACTGTGGGATTTACCCTGAGCAAGGGCACAGCCAAAATCCTCCCCAGCTCGACAGTCAAGGCTCACAGGCCAAAGGGGCACGAGGAAATCTGCTCAGAAGTCCCAAAGCCAGCTCAGAGAAGCAGCAGGAATCAGTTAAATTACGAAAGCAGGATGTGTGAGCTGGCACTGCACAGCTGCTGGGAGCTCAGCCAGCCACAGTGGCCATCTCTGCATTCGTGTCCATGGCTTGGAGGAAACCTCTGCCCAAACAACAGGGTATTTGTATGGACTGATATTTTTCCAAATGTCATGTTCTTTAAATGCTGTTTGAAGTTGAAGATTTGCTCAGTTCCCCTTAGAGTATCACTGCAAATATCGCCAAGATGTTTTTATGTGTCCAGCTGCTTCATCACCTCCTTTTCCTACTCTCCCAAAACAGTGCGAGGAAAGAGGAGAAATTATTTAGCAGGGAGAAATCCAAAACCATTTTCATGATGAATTCTCGCCTCTGCAAGTGAAGGCATAATATCCTCATGGAAGGACCAATCCTTCATTCTCAGTGACTGTCACGGTGTGTGTATGGCTGCCTGGGCTGCTGAGGGTTACGCCTCATCCCCTACAAAAATACACCAGAAAAAACATAAAATCAGAAACACATCCATGAATATCTTCCTCACAAACTCCAAAAATATGTTTGCTCATTGAAGGGCTGTCCTAGTGGAAACCTCTACAAGGTTGTCTTGGTTTGAAAGACAGCTGTCTGCCAAGGAAGGGGGAAACCTACCTTGGAATAAAAAATGTGACCCCCTTCCCTTCAAATTATTATGACTCCAAATATTCTCCTTGCAGTAAGCAACAGCTCAAGCATCCTCCTCCAGTGTTGAGAGCTGAGCCCAGCCCCTCACCTCCCAGCCAAAATTTCTGCCCTTCCCAAGAAAATCATAGCCCCGGTCTGCTATGGTAGTGCAGTCAGCTGCACTCCTGACCCTCCCCCTTGGCTACATCTTTTGTTTCTCTGAAGTCATTATTGTTTGAAAGCAACAGATGGGATAAAAATTCCATGAGAGAAGAAACAAAAGGAAAAATTCTAACCCTCAACAAAGGTACTAGGTCAGAACCCAGAAATCATCACAAGTCAGGAAGTGTTTCACCTGCATCTCCATCATTCTTTGGGTGAAAACCTGTTTCATTCCCAGATGTCTGATAATGCTGTTAATAATGAGGTGTTTTGTCTGATTATGTCGTTTAAAGGATTATGTATTACTTTGAGTAATGGATTTTGCTCGTGTCCTCTTCCCACTTTGACTTGTCTTTTCCTGAAAGCCCTTTAGCTATAAAACCACATATTGTTTCAACATCTAAAATCCTTTGTCTAGCAATGTTGGTCGTTTTTTCAATGCCCCACTGTGCCCTGCATAACGAATCACGAGCAGAGGGATGCGCAGTGAGCTGAAGAGATTCCTAAAAAGAGGAACTACAGGGAGGAGTGAAAAACTTGAACTTTTCTTCCTGCCTCTGGGAGTTACCATCTGTTATCTTCGGAAGGTTTGGTACTCCTGTGGAGGTGATTGCTGGAGACAGAGAGCTGTGCTGGTGTGGGAGCATGCAGCAGCCTTTGACTGAACACTCCACACGGAAATTAGGAACCATATTACAGCATCTGGTAGATGTAATGGGAGAATAAACCAGCTGTGCTGGATGAAATATTGCATATGTCAAATTATTACCGCAACTTTATAAATATTACTGTTAGGCTGACTGCAGTCATTTTTAATGGCATGAGAAGAGAGATAGAGAGGGGAGTTCTGCACATCAAATGTTATGAAAAAGAATAATGCTGCTGTAGAGAGCAGGAGAAGCAGCTCCCAGTTAGAGCAGACAGAAACTGGCTGCAAACAAGAAGGGAATTGGAACAGCAATTCCAGAAGGAGAAGGATAGTTCTCATCTCAGGATCTGCCATGGTAGCAAGAGTCCACAAAGCATTAAAGAGATGTGTTTTGCAATTTTTTGCAAAATGGAAGTTACATTTCTTCGGCTTTTTATGGTGTTTTGAGCCCAGTCAATGAGCTTTACGACCTGCATCCTCTGTTGGCTCATTGGAGCTGACTGGGCTATCAGCTTTCTGTCCTGGTGCACTAGAGATGGGCAATCACACGTTATTGAATGACTCAGATGGACACCTTTGGTGGTACTGGATTCTTCAATGAGATATGGAATTGTTCCCAGCTTATGTGACTTTTATTGAATTATTATTGAAAACATAATTTCATGCTTGGTTAAGTCATAAATTTAATTCATTCTCTAGCAAGATTTAGGAACAAATATGACACTAGCAGAGCTCCTCCAAGGACAGGTGAGGCAGCTGTAGCTTCCCAGAAAGTCTGAAGTGGCTGAGTACTCACTGGCTGCTCTGCTCATAGATTTAAAAGTGCAGGAGAAACTTTTCCATCTAAAGGAGGAGTTAAAATTGAAAATTGTCACTTAGTTGTAGTACATAGGTTGAGTCTTGTAGGTGCATTGCAATCCCAGTTAGTTGAATAAACTTGAGTTGTCCCTGGGCTGTTTGGTGGCTTCAGGACACCTCCTGAGCCTTTGAGTGGGCAAAGGACTTGTGGCTGCTCAGGGCTTTTCATTAACCAAAAATTCAACATCTGGATTGTGTGTGCATTGATTGGGCACTTCCACAAGAGCTGCCCAGTCCGTGGGAATTGTCTGAACACAGACTGTGTGCAGGGGACACCTCTTTTTCCTTTTCTACACAAAACCCATGAGAGACTGAGCTCAGTGAAGCCCTGGATTGCTTTATGCAGGACTGACAGAAAGCTCTGCCAGCCAGCCCTGCCTTCAGTCTGTCTGTTGAACAGAACCTGGCTGCTTTAATCCTAATTTCTCCCTGGAAACATTAACTCATAATCATCTGCTTAACACAGGCATCTATGAATAACCTGAGGAAATGCCTGCTTTTTTTTTTTTTTCGGTAAGAAAAAAACTAGCTTTTAGATGCCTGCAGTTTAATGAAACTGATTTTCTCTCTTGTTTCTTGAATATAAAGCAATTCAGACTGTCTTTGACACCTCAGCGTAAATGAATCATAAATTAAAGGTGCGAGAAAAATTTTCAGTGAATTTGATGAGATTAATGGGTAGAGCATTCACTAGAAATATATTTTTCATAATAGATTGGAATTTATAGAAACCCTTGCTGACTTCATATTTAAATCAGTTATATAGCATCTGCAGTATTTCTTGCTTCTCTTGTTTTACCCAATGGAAAAACCACTTAACAGCTGAAGTTCTAAATAAAAAGAAAATATTCAAAAAAAAGGAAAACCATCCCCACAGGAGAGTAGTAAATTCATAATTTCTACTGACTAAGAATTGACAAGCCTCTTGTCAATAGCTGTAAAACACCTTATATGCAGAAATATTACAGGACATTAAAGACAAGGCAGGGTATTTGGCCCTATGCCTTTGCATTCAATACATGATTTAGGTCAGCTTTATTTTTGTCTTTTCCAGTAAGCCTTTCTTCACCATCTTCTCTGGGCTAGAGGGCTACACAGAAGTCAGGAATTCTAGTGAGACTGGAGTTTTTGTGCAGTAGTGAGGTGTGTCTTTCACTGCTTTGTTGAATGTTATGCTGGACTCCACTTTGAGTCTTTGTTCTCACACCCAGCTCTAGCACATCTTGATATTGTGATGTATTGACCAAAGTAAAAATACTTGCAAAATAATTTTAAAGATTTGCACTGAATGCACCATCTTTCTGTCTCTGCCTGTTGCAGGAAATAAAACTACTCTTTTATCCTATAAAGCCTTGATTATCTTCTCCTGCTCTTGGTATCTGTTTAGAAGAAGTTCCTTGCCAAGTGCATGTAGTGCTTCTTTGCTGCCAAAGGAAGTGCTGTCTGTAATATCACATTTTCTCATTCAAATAGTCTCTCAGTGTTCTGCTCTGTTATGTTTGCAGCTGTTTTAAAGCACCTTAGCTGAAGCCTTTTGAAGTAAAATACACACAAATGCCCTTTATGAGCCTTTCTGGCTTTGTCTCTCATGACCCCTAATAATTTTCTCGGAATGCATACATCTTCCTTTGGCAGTTGCTGGTGGGGTTGTCAAAGTGGCTCTCAGCAAACAAGGGTGCATTTTAAACGATCAGCAGAGTGCCTGTGAAATCATTGCACTGCATTATTATAGCTTATGTTTCTACTTTTATGGTCTGTAGTCCTCGCATGGATTTATTTCATCTGTGCTTGCACACAGCTTTGATGGTGCCTTGTACCCTGACCTGCTTAGACTCGCCATAAAGCCTCATACTTAAAGGATAATGGTCATGATGAGGGAAGTATACAAGGCAATAAACAGCTTTTGCAGGTGATTAAACACACTGAAGCAAAGCTGAAGCATTTGAAAACCCCCAAAGCTGTTTATTGTAAGCACAGCAACACGTCAGCTGTGTTCAACAAGCCACAACATTAAATAAAAGCTTCTGCCTTGTCTTGAAAGGGCTGGGAGGTTTTGTCCACCAAATAGATCTTTACTTCTCATTTTTAATGCCGTGGGTGGCTTTCTTTGGTTCACATATGGTTTAACAGGAGATGGTTCCTGAGTAATTGCTTGGGATAAAAGCAGCAAAATGTCTTTCTTCAAATCACTGGGGAGGTTCTTGATGACAGTCCTTTCCTCCTCTCCTACCCTATAAGAAACCCCCTTTGTTCCCAGCTTCTTTTTCCCCTCTTGCTACTACTTCCATTGTCTGTTTCATCATTTAATTTCTTGGTTTGGTTTTTATTTTGTTTTGGTTAGGTTGTTTTTCTATTCAGTGGTGTCTTCGCCTCCACTTTCCCCAGCACTTCACAGAGTTTTCCTAAGAAGAGTGCCTGAGGCTGGAACATTCAGCCACTTCAAGGAAGAAGTTAGATCAGGAGTATTGTGAGTCACAACATTTGTAGTGCCAGGGAATCTCTGTTCCACAAATAGCACTGCTTTGGTAATGATGAGCTATCTAAAACCCAACAGCCTTTTAAAGCAATTATGATTTACCAAACCATGTGATCTTCAATAGTATTTTCTTTAAAACAGGATGAGACTTTCTGTTCCAATGGAGTGACATTTGATCAATTCGTGCAGATTTCTGTGGGTCTTCCTTATCAAATCCAGTGAATAAAACTTCATTTACTATTTTCCAGGCCCACTATACTGGCAATTATAATAGTAGATACCACCGTGGCTTTTTGTGCAAATCAGATTTCAGTTAACTGCTAACAATAAAAAAAACTGTAATTTTCTACAGACATCAATGGAAGGAAGCTTACAGTCTAATGAAAGAATATTTAATATTTTGCAGTGGTTCACAAAGACAACTTTTTTGCTGTTTATTGCTGAGAATTGTAGCGCAGTCTTTCTCATTTATAAATTAGACCTTGAGGCAGTGTCTTCCATTAAAGCAAAATATGAAAGAAATAATTGAGGTTTGGTTACCAGCTGATACTGAAGCTGTATGCTGTGAAACAGAATTAATAAATAAAGTTATCAGAAAAAAATCTGGTTGGTAGTTCCAGGTAGGAGTTGGCTGAGGTTTTGGTTTTTCTTCTTTCATCTTTCCTTCAGTAATTTCTACAAGAGCTATGTTTTTAGGGAACTGGCATTTATTCATTTATACATGGAAAAACATCACAGCAGCATCATAAAAACCCTGTGTATGTTACATTCTTGTCTCAGATAAACACAAATCCAGCATAATTCTGGATTTGCACTAGTATTACTGAAACACAAATTTATCCTTGACTGTCTTTATCCATTGTGCCCTCTTAAGTTTATCTAGGGCAAATCCTGAACCACTAAAATCATGGCTCGCCAGGGAGAGGGGCATTCCTTACCCTCGTGGAGGGACAGCCAGGGCACTCCTGGGAGTGCAAGAACTGCCTGCAGTGACGGGCAGGGCTTGTGCTGATTCCTTGGGAAGGCAAACCAGAGCAGGCACTGGTGTGATAAGGAAAAGCATATCCAGGAAGAAAAAAATGTGCTGCATCTGCATTTGCTGGGATACATCCAGGGTAAGTGCTCTGGTCACCGTGGATTGTGCTGTGCCTTTCCAGGGAGGGCAGAGATGTCACATCCTGAACGAGGAGTACAACTGGCTGGGAAGGTGGAAAATCCTCAGTGTCACTCGAAAACGTGCCAAGGATTCCAGCTGTCACATTCAGAATGGGAGTTAAAGCTAGTGATAGAAAACATAATTTAGAACCTCGTTTTTCTCTAAAAAGGGACGTGAGCCGTTCCCACTTCAGGTTGGGAAAGAAGCTCTGAGAGTGTGATTTGGGTTGTTTCTCACTAAAGTTAATCCTCAAACTTTGTTCTGCGTTTACTCTTCTCTGAATTTCACCTGTAGATTATATATAACTAAAATAATGTTTTCCTGATGAGCAATGAGGAAAGCCAGGTGCTTTTAGTGGGAGTTCTTGGGTTGAAATAGACTTGGTGGGGCTTTTTCCCCCGATGTACTTTCCATCAAAATGTTTGTTGCTTATTGCAATTAAAAACATAAATTATGTTGTTTTCTTCATTATAGAGATGAATGTCACAGTATAGACTAATTGCAGAGAAACAAAGCTATTTTTTTTTAATTTTTAATCTGAAACATAAAGCCATTCCCATTACAGAATTTTCAGAGGAAACTTATTAAGACTCCTGGGACCATATTTTCGAGAGTTCCATACCTAATGAAGATTTACAAATGTTCTGAATCCCATTTTCATCCACAGAACTTAGTGCCAGAATATGTCTTTGCCTTTCAAAATCACTTTTCAGACATAGAGGAATTTCTCCAAAAAAATCATTTTCATGGGTGTCTTTTCCCCCTCCTCACTAAATATCATATGTGCAAAACCAGCACATTAGGCTGTTTTATTATTCACATCAAGATCTCATCTATTCCCTCTGCATTCATATTTTATAGTACTTTAACTGATTGATTTGATTTGACCCAACACTTTGATGGCACCTTTGCCATGGAGGCTGCACACACATAACACAAATCATTTACTTGATTCTTTTCCAAACTATTTACCTTACCCTTGGGTTATTTTGTGAACTTCTGGCCTTTTGGTTCTGACAAGATTAACCAGCAGACAAAGTCACGTAAAAACACAAGTTTTTCCCCAGTTCCCAGGAGTAAAATCCTTACTTACTCACTTATATATTCATATTTGCAGCACTGTAAAATACAATTGTTTTCATTCTAGTGCAGCAAAGATTTCAGAATTTAGCCCTGAGTTTTTCTAATTTCCAAAGCACTGCCTGGTCCTTGTATTTTTCTTTCTGGACTGACAGGCTTCATCCCCACTGAAGTCACATGAACAATATTAACTCTCACCCCTATCTGAATTTGCTCATTTTGTGACACAGGAAAGCAAGATCAGTTTTTATTCCCAAAACCTTGGTTTTCCTGCAATATCTGAGGTAACTGTGATGGTGAGGCAGAAGCAGAGCCTGAATCTCTGATCCCACAAACAGGCATTCTGCATTGTCTTTCTTCAATTTGAAACAATATAGAACTCTACTGTACTGATTAGTAAGAAGTCCTTAATAAAACTAATTGGAAATAGGGCCTAGATATCAATTCTTTAAAAAAAACAAACAAAAAAAATGTTTAAAGTATTTTTAGAGAAAATAGCACAGTAAGTCTGGGTATATTTTAAGGTTTATTTCCTTTATCTGTTTTGTTTTCTGTTCTCCATGTTCCTGCATTGCAATGCAGGAAAAGCCAAGGAATAGAGTTTTGTTTTACCTGGGGATTATCACAGGATTTGGTCCTTCTGGCAGTAAAATTCCTACTGCTTTCACAGTTGTGAATGTGTTTCTGATTGGGATTATGGCTCATTCAGAATCTTCTCTAAATTCACACTAAATTTACATCTGTGGTTGCTCCCATACATGCACTTTGGGATTCCTGTATAAATGCCAAAAGCAGGCCATAGTTCTGCAACCCCTGAAGAAAAACATGTTTAATGGCAGAGTTGCAGAGAAAAAGACATCAGAAAGGTAAATCCATCATCTTTCATTAGGAAGAGAAACACCTGCCCTGCACATGTATGTAAAATCCTGCTCGGTGAATCTGATTAATTGCACTGTAATTCTAATTTCCTATAAAAAGAACTACTGGAGGAATTTTCTAATAGAAATTACTGCTTTTCTCAAAGGTATCATCTGCAAATAAAAAAACATCACGTTATTAACCTGAATTTCAAGGTAAAATTTATATATCTCTGTTTTTATGATTTTCAAAATATTAATTCACATATTTTGTTGTAGGTTGACTTAGTATTGGCAAGGAACTCTACTCCAAACTGTTACTTTATAATTCTTTTTCTAGTTCAGGTTTTCTTTTTCTGCTTGTTTCTGTGTATTATTGTGATCTTTTTATGCAAAAATCTTAAGTGCTGGCATACATCCTTCGGCCCAAATCTTTACATCACAAGGATGAAAAACTGGTGGTGACTGTGTGGCTTTTAAGTGTCACTTTTCTTTACAATTCCTATCTGATGTTTCGTCCTCAGGCTTTACTTCAGTTTACAAACATAGCAAGACTTTTAAATCTCAAAGAAAGGTAAAATAGTATCCAAATTACAGGTTTTAAGTGGATCAGCTCTTTCTCTTTGGCTGGAAAGGTTTCAACATCTGGCTTTGGCAAACAAAGGCCATTTTGAAATGGTGTTTGGGCAGTGACTGGAGCCACGTGGAGGTTATATTTACAGCACAGGAGTTGTCAAATAACACTCAAAGTAATTTGGGCATCACAGGAAATAATAGGAGTGATTCCAGTGCTTTCTGTGAAAACCTTTAAACTCCCATTTCATTAAAAATTCCAGTCTGCAGCTGGTAGCAGAGATTTACTGGGTTTCACCATCTGTGCAGATTAATGTTTCCTAAAGGAGAATGAATGCAGCAGATGAGATGGTTGGCTTTTCAGATCAAACAAAACCCCAAAGTACAATCTCTTCCCTGACTCTTGCATCTTACACCTGTTTCCTTTTAATCACATGACTGAATTGTTTAGGAGAAACAATTCCAGCTTTCCTTAAAGCTGATTGATTTGAAGATTGCAGATCACCAAGATTCTTGTGGGCTGGTAGCTGTGGAGAATTGGTGACTTTATTGGGCAGATTTTATTACAGATAGGTTGAACACCCTCTTTAGATTTTACTGTGTTCATATCCAAAAAAATGTGTTCACCCAGTAAGCACAGTGATTTAAAGTCATTCCAGTGTGTGCTTCAGGCTGGATTAGCAGTGACAACCAATATGGGGAAGCACAGCTGCCTCCAACCCACACCCCTGTTGTTTTCAGTCTCATCTTTTTCTTTTTGACTGGCCATAACTAATTTTTCCAGGGAATTGAGCATGTGATTCATTTAAATTGCTATTTTAAATCAATCCTATGTCACTACATATCTTACAATGCTATAATTTTAAATTACATTAGCTTCACCGCACATCAAACACCCAAATAAATTCTTGGCAGTGATCACTGTATTAGGATTCATCAGTAAAATTAATAGAGTTTCTGGGTTTGCCAGGAAATGGGATCATTAATTTGACTGTTTCTTGAGGGCAAGAAATGAAAGCACAGTGTCTGCTTACCAAACCAGGTATCAATCCCTACCTGGGTTTCCTGATAAATATTCCTGGTTATTTCCCTGAAATACAGGATGTTTTACTCTATTCTGATGGCTAACATCACACACATTGGTGCTGAGGGAAGGCAGATCCATGGCATGGTGGGGAGAGGAGAGGAGAGGAGAGGAGAGGAGAGGAGAGGAGAGGAGAGGAGAGGAGAGGAGAGGAGAGGAGAGGAGAGGAGAGGAGAGGAGAGGAGAGGAGAGGAGAGGAGAGGAGAGGAGAGGAGAGGAGAGGAGAGGAGAGGAGAGGAGAGGAGAGGAGAGGAGAGGAGAGGAGAGGAGAGGAGAGGAGAGGAGAGGAGAGGAGAGGAGAGGAGAGGAGAGGAGAGGAGAGAGGAGAGGCAGCAAGGGTTGGGATCAGGGGTGAGGCAGCTGCCCCATCCAGGGCAGGGACTTCCAGAGCCTCCTGTTCCTAAAAAAGACACTCACTTGGTTCTGCATGAGGAACAACAACAGCCCAGGGTGTTACCATCCCCATGGACTTAACACTAAAAAAGCCCAGCACCCCAGAAAGCACTTGTTAATAAAAACATGAAACTGGGTAATTAAACTCGCTGGCATTTTTCTTTTATTGAAACCCAGCTGTTCTCTGGCTGTTGCCAGGGGTAACCAGCAGTGACATTCAAGGTCATCGATGAAAAGCAAGCCTTTGTCCCCTGGATATTTCCCACTCTCCTGAAAACTTGCATACTAGAATAAAATCCATTGAAACGACGAATTTTGGTCAATTTAGCACTTGGGTTTGTTTTTGGGTTTTTTTTTTTTTTTTTTTGCAGTTTCCACTCACTGCACTTCTTTGGTCAGTCCATTATTGTTCCTCCATGACAGCTGTAAGGCACAATATTCCAAAGAGCTCCTGGTTCAAGGAATGTCTCAGAAATGTGTCACAGTGTCACCAAAGCTGCTCTGTCCCCTTTAGGATAGACTGGTGACACCAGACTGAACATGCACAGCACCAGAGTGCTGTGGAACCAGCAACCCTCCTCTGTCTCTGTGTATTCCACCTGAGCAGCTGCAAGTCTGTCAATTCTGGTATGTTGAACATGTTGAAATTGTTTTTTCCCCTTTCTGTAACGTTGGTGATTCATTCACAGAGTTTTCTGCCGAGGAAATAGTTTATAGAATTCATTAAAGCACTTTCAGAGGTAAAAAGTAAGAATTTCATGGGAAGATAGGGGAAAAGTCCATTGTGCTAAATGGGAATCATGTGGTGATTCATCATGCAGTTCTACTTCATATGATTTTAAAATGTTCTGTATGGTTTAAATTGGGTTTTATTCTGTTTTGTTGTTTGGGGGTTTTTTAACCCCCATTTGTCCATTGCTTGGTTTACACTTTTTATGTAAATAAGCTTCCTGACTGTGGACTAGAGAGAAATTAGTATTTTCAAATATGTCGGATGTTGTCTGTGAGCTCCCCTTGCATTTTTATTATTTTGTCAGCTTTCCAAACCAATATTTTTCTCCAGAAAGATGCTACTTAAGAAATGAGTATCTGGGGACAGAGGAACCAAATTACAACTTTGCTTAGGTGAACATAACTGCTTTTGATGCAAGTGGGAGTTTCCCTTGTTTATCTGGTGTGTAATTTGGAAAAGTGCATTTTGCATCTAATTTGACCCAGTTTTTTCCTACACCATATTTGCAAGATAGAGGGAACAAGCACAGCAGGCATTCAAGTGTTTGTTTGGTGCCTACCCTAGCCTTAGAGTATAAACTTTGTAGTGTTTTGCAGCCAGAGACCTGGAGGTGAAGAGAGCTGTCAGCTCTACCTTGGGGGGAATTCTCCATCCCAGGTTCCGCCCAGCTTTTCCAGAGATGCTCAGTTGGTGTCTAAAGGCACTGAAATGTTTTAGACTGGGTTATGGAAGTTGCAAATGACAGTATTTATCTATTTTACGAGCAGAAGATGATGATGATGATGATGATGAAATATTAACTGCTTACAGTGTAGTGGGTAGATTTAAAAACTCACCAAGATGGCTTTGCAGCTTCTCCATGGAAGTCTCCTCGATGGATAAATGTCAGCTCCATCTCAGTTGTCCCCCTCCAAGTATTCCAAGTGCTGGTGTGACAGCTGACAGGGGAGGCAGCTGGGCTGCAGCTGGGATGTCACTGTAGGATCATACCTGCTGGAGTGGGGTGAGGAAGGATGGGACCTGCAGGTGGAGCAGGAGCTGAAAAGGATGCACAAAACCAGGCATCCCACAAGATGGGTGGGGTTATCGTCCTTTGTGGGATAAACCCTGTGATTTTATTTGTTTTCCACACATATTCATGGCAGGCTCTCAGTGCTGAGCATGGGAAGGTGCCTGTGTGGCTCCCAGTCTGTCCCAAACGTCCTGTGAAGCACAGAGCAGCTTCATGGACCAGCACAGAGAGTCAGAGCTTAACTGGAGCTCTGTGCTTCACTGCAGGAGGCAAGGCTGCCCCTCTCTTTTGTTTCATCTCCCCTCCTTTCTTCCTTTCACAGCCCAAACACTTACAGAGGATTTCAAGTTAATTTCCATCCTGCTGAAGGTAAATGGCAGAAACTGTTTCTTACAGTTCTGCATTAGGACTGACTTCTGGAAGTTTTGCAAGGGAATCTTGTCACTCCTTATTCCATCAGGAGAGACGTGTTCCTTTGGAATGGAGTTCCTCTGTTACCTGTGAGCCAGCATTTCTCTGATGGTCTCATCTTCCACTCCCACCTGGGAATGGAATGTTTGTACCTGTCAAAATGCACTTGGTTCACGCTGTGAAAAGTAATTAGTTGGACAGTGGAGCTGCTTTGAATTTACTCATGTAACTCATGCCACAGCCCTTCCTGTGTTTGTGGGATTGGGCCTTGGATTTGGGAAAAGACAGATAAATATTCTTCTAAACAGCTATGATTTCAGAACAATGGATGTTGCTGAACTGTCAGCACTTCTGAAAATGGCAGTTTGTTTACTAGGAAATGAAAAGAACAAGTAGCTTGTGATAGTCAGGGCAGCAATGTCTGTGTGCTCTTTAAATTTCTGAAAAATGTATTCATATTCTGTTCTATTTTGTCTGTGGTTCCCACACACACGTGGCACTCTCTCTCTTCAGAGAACTAGTCCTTTGGGTAGATTTTGAAAGGGTGGGTCCAGCATTAATATAAATTCCATTAACTCCAGCACATTTTGGTTTGGAGAAGATTAATGGTGTATATAGGACCCAAACCGCCTTTTTCCTCCCTTATACAGATTATTGCATTTATTTAAATGCATTTTTCAAATGAATAATTAAATACCAGGACACGACCCAGAAATACCTTATTGTTATCTATGAATAAAATGCTTTGCTCCGCATTGCAGACTTTGAGTGGAACTGAAATGTTCCTCTAACATATCCATACATAATTTGACACCAACTAAACATCTTTGGTGACTTGTGAAACAAGACATTTCCACAGTCTGTGCCTTTTGAGCCACTAACCTCTTGTTAACAGGATTAAGAAATCAATAGTTGTGCTGTCAAGAGAATGTAAATGTTTCCAAAGATGTTGGATATTTCTGCCCAGTACTCCATTGAGGAATTGAGTGTGCTGGCTGTACTGCATGTTCATAGTGAGCTGGAACCATTTCACATCTCTGAAATTCGAGGAAGAACTGTTAAAATACAGGTTGTACATGACTAACTCAGAAAAAAATAAACCACCCCATAATATGAGGTAAACCTATTTGATATCCCTAAAGTATAAACATGCACTGCTATAAATCCATGGGTATGTAGATACAGTTTTACTCTGACACTACAAGTTTACATTGCTCACTGAATTAATACAATGCTAAAATATCCCCACTGCAGATCTGTTTAGAAGTGTTTGGGTTAAACATGTCACATTACTGAGCTGACAGACTGCAGCTTTGTTGAACATTCACAAACCAAACCTATTTTCTCACAGCTGTCTGGAATGCCAGAAATCTGTGTTTTAAAGTATTCCCATAAGATCCTGTTCTACTTCTCTGTTCATCCTATCACTGAATGCATTGTTTTATGCTCAGCTTCTCTTTGGTAGACAACTGACTGATTTGCTGATCAGACAGGCACTTGCAAACCTGCCTTCTTGGAAACACAGACATTTCTAGAACAGCATATTCTACCCATTTTATACTTTTTTTTTTCTGATATTCCAGTCTAAAATTGGTGAACCTGATGCACATTCCCACCAACCCACTTTATCCCATTTAAAAATAGCCACACTGATATTGTGAGCTCAACCAGGACAGATTTGCAGTTTTCTATATTAAATATGGTGAAAGCTGTGTCAGCAATAAATATGCTGTTTTAGAAAAGACATATTCCAGACTAGAGAAAGTGGGACCATCAAAGAGGGGGGACAGTGTCAAGGCAGTGTTTGTATTTCACACTCCTCGTGTTTATATTTCAAATGAGAAGGCTGTGAAGAAATCTGGAGAACAGATGTAGTTCAGGGAAATGCAGGCAAACAGGAAAGACAGTATGGGTTTTCAGATAACTGCAGACAAAGCTATTTTGGGTGGCCAGACACGCTGACAGAAGTGCCCACAGAAACGTTCTGCTGGTTGTGTGGGGAACCGCGCTGAGCGCTTGGAATTGTTTCTCAAGGCAGAAGCTCAACTAGCAGAGTAGCCTGGTATAAAACTTGTGTATCGAGCGTCCTGCATGAACACACAAGGCACAAAAAACACACCTGTGCTTGTGTGCAGCCTTGGCAGAGCCCTGTCAGGGTGGAATCCCAGCTCCCTCCAGCCCCTTCTGCAGGAGCACTCACTGCAGGGGCTGTTCTGCCTGGCTTGGTCTCAGAGCAAGGGTAAAGGATCCAGGAAAGGCAGACTGGGCTTTAATCAGCAATTCAGCTTCTACAACTCTGGCCTTGAAGGTAGAACAATATAAAGAAGGTCTTATGAAAAACAGAGGGGAAATTAAGGAAGAGCAGTAATAGATGGATTTGGGAAAACGGGGCTATTACCCACCTCTTACCCAGCATTCAGGTTCCATTCAGACTGCATCTTTATCTGCTGTGTGAAGAAACATCAGGAGAAGTTCAGTGGAAAAACCATCTGGTGGATAATTGTCTGTTTTTTCCTTCATTTCACCTATTTTCAGTGGAGCTTAGAGACCCAGCACCAACACTTCACTAGTAAGAGGCTTCCCCTTATATCCAGACCTGTTAATGAAGTTTTCTGTTAATGAAGTTTTTCTTTATACCCTTTAAAGTTTAAACCTGTTTTGCCTTCCTCCTAATCCTATCTCACAGCAGGAAATGAGTAAATAATTCTAGTGGGTGCACGGGCAATTTGGCCAGTGCTAAACACAGCATGACATAAATTGGTGCATTGACTGGGAAAGCTCAAACTGGTGAGTCAAAACCAGTGCAGCTCCCCAGCATGTTCAAGGAGAGGGGAGCAAAGCAAAGCTTTAGAGGCTGAAATCATGTACACACCAGTGCATGCACGATGGACATTAAGATTTCTCCAGATTTATACTAACAGAAGAAAAAGTAAAATCTTCAATCCTGTGACCTCTGCCCACTGTTTTTTGTGCTCCTCTGCAGGCTGCTGGCATCCTTTAAAGCTGTCTGAAGCCTCAGCTTGAGAAATGCATTTCCAGAGTGAGTTGAGATGGCAGATAGCTACAGGAAGGATTTTAACAGCTGTTAAAAAAAAATTTTAAAAAATAAAAGATGATGGAAGCAATTCTCTCTGGGAAATAGCTTTACATATTTCATAGCACCTGGCTTAATAGCTGTGATGCCCAATCCATGTTAGCAGTCCCCAGGCACAGGAGAAACACAAATAGTGAGCAGCTGCTTTGTGGAGGCCACAAACACATCATCAAAAATTAAAACAGGGTTCAGGGGTCGTATAATGAAGATTTACAGAGCTAACAGCAATACCTGGGCTGTCTTCACAAACCCCCCTGCAGTCAGGCTCCTTAGGTAGGCTTCTGCTTGGCCTCATTTGATTCCCATAGCTTCTCTTGGACAAAGCAAAACACCCAAAAGTTTTAGTTTTATACTCTGGGAAGGTTCTCACCTGGAAGCAACACAAACATACCCTGAGAAGCCTGAATAAAATCAAAGGGTCACATTATGTCCTTTGGGGTTGAGGCTAAAAGAGGGAAATACGTGAGAAAAAGATGTCCAAAACTGGTTTTTCCCATTTTTTCCCATTCCCTCTTACAAATAAGAAACACAGGGCCTGTCCTTCCATCTGTTTTGAACCTGAAGCTTTATGGAAGATTCAGTTTTTTGATAGGAGGACCTTTTGAGATGCTCAGAAATCCCTAAAATGGGACAATCTACCTTCTTAGGAGGGCTAAAATAGAAGCATCAGCTCTGCCTACTCCTTCTGTCTCCTCCTGCATCCTCAGAGCACATTAGTCTGGATAATGCAACAGAGGAGGAGCAAGCACCACAGCTTCCCAGGACACAGCTCCATTGTTTGCAGGCTGCACCTGCCCCACAGAGCTGTAAAACGCAGGCATCAAAGCAGTAATGCTGTTTTTATTGCCCTGCAGAGCGTGGATACCTGACGGCAATGGTTTTCCGTGGGGGGAATGGGAGAGGGAAGGGGATGCACAGCAGAATGAGGCAGGGAGGGAGCCCAGCTCGGGGCTGACATCCTCAGAGCTGGCAGGTGAGTTTTGCAGTGCAGAAGAACAGCAGTGCTGGGAAGATTCAGTGGGAAATAAACTGCGGATGGAGCACGTAGCTTTGGAGTTTTGGAAAAGCTGAGTGACAGTGTGTTGTCTGCATGAATCTGTAGGTTTTTCTCTTTCAGTTAGAAACTCGTCCCAAACCAAATTGTCCAGGTCAAGCAGGCCAAAGTCTAAACAGGTTAAAATCAAATCTAGCTTTGATAAGCAAAAAGTGTAGCTCGTCTTCACTGACATTTTCTTTGCTCTTTGTTCAAAAAGAACTGGATTTTTATGGGACTGTTTTTAACTTGGTTGTCTTAATTGTTTTTTAAGTGTGGCTGAGTACAGAACGCTTGAAATATGCACTGGAACTACATTAAACTTTAATAAATAAAGTGCTAGGGTACCAGAGGTTTAGTGTTAGGCTAAAAATGTTAGGTCTGGAAAAAGGAGTCCAGGTTTCCATTTTTATTTACTCACATAACATTAATAATGAATCTAGGTTTCTATTAAGGAAGACTTTGTTGGTGGTGGAAAGGATAAAAACAGCATGCAGAGGGTCAGTGAGACCAATGTGACATGGTCTAGGCTTGCTTAGTCACCAGCTCATGTGATAATGCAAACTTCAGAAAAACATGCAAGTTCTGCACAAGAATCCTTACAGGTCTTTGGCTTTAATCCCTGATTTCTACACTTTGCCAGCAGATTGAATAATTGCTACTGTTCTGCTTTTGTTTGTATTCCCTTGTAGCCCAACATACTCTGCACCATCGAGATGGGATTCAAACACAAGCAATAAATCAAAGCAGCTGCCATGGCACCTTTATTGTTTCTGTGATTTCATCAGTTGACACTGGATGGGTGGGACAAGATAAAGAAAAACCCACACTGAAAGTTATGAGGAGGAATTTAAAACTTTCTGGGCACTGAGTTTGTTTCAGATGCTGATTCAAGTTTAAGTCAAGTGAAATGCTGCACATATCTTCTCTGAGCCATCCAAACAGCTCCAGGTACTGCTACAAAGTGTTTTTGTTCCTGAGATGTTCACCTACAGCTCACATAAGGGGAGACACAGTCCAATTTAGGCCTAGATGTGTATTATAACAAAAAAATTCATGCTACCCATGGGCAGGGTTATAGAGGCAGAATAGCAGATCCTGTGCCTGGCACCACATCCTGCTCAGAGCAGTAATGTGGCACAGGTTCTCTCTTCTCAGGTAACAGTCCCAAGGCATGGAAATGCCTCTTCTTCTCCAACTGACCACTTGAGTATATCCTCAGAGAGTTTGGCAGGCTGGAAATTATAAGGAGGCAGTAAAAGAGTAAAAGGAAAGACTAAGACTGTGATCCTGGATTACACTGGTGAGCCATAAGAACCATATACCTAGAGTTATGGGAAGAAATAAACAGAAAATTGAGGCTGAATATCAGGAAAAACTTATCAACAGAGAGCTAGTAGGCTATGAGGGAGTCTCCCACATGAAACAATTGATGCTCTTAGCACTTGGGAGTCTCAGAACTGAGCTGGGCACAGTGTGCTGTGAGGAACATCCTGAAGAACTCTTGCAAGATGATCTTTCTCTCCTCATGTACACAAGGCACTACGGCCTTGAGAGGAAATCCCCATTCCTCTGCTTTCCTTGTCAGTGATGCTCCTTAAGTTTGTTATTTCACGAGGTTAAAAGTACTCAGCTGAAATACTTAGTTGCTCTCTCACTAGACGAAGTCTTTATCAACTGGTACCTGTCAGTGTCTGACACACACAACACAGGGCATTGTTTTTTCAGCCAGGAGTTTCTCTCAGCCCCACTTTCTTTGTTCTTCCTAGAAACATAGGGCTTGTAACATTCATCTTAATTGTTTCAACCTAAAATGTTTGAGTGGGCTCTGAGCCTTTTTCAGAGCAATTGTTGTTCCTATTAATGACGTTCCAGAAGCAGGTTATAACCACCTCTGTGCATTTATTTGTCGTTTGATTTTGCAGGTTGAGCCTCCATAGCACAGGGTGTGACAGATTTTATCTGGTTTTATTTTTATTGCAAACGTACAAATGTAGAGTTAGTCTGTAACGTTACTGCTGCCCTGCAGCTCTGGTACTTTTTTATGCTCTGTCTTTTTAATGTGTAGGGTTTTTTTTCCCAAACATCTCTTCTGCTGTTTGCTGGAGTTGTGAAGTATTTACCAAATTCACGAGATGTGACCGATGCATAAGGAAGAAAAGGGATTTGATTATTTAAATTGCATGGAAAAATATGCACACTGTCAAAACAAACAGTGTAGGATTGCATTTTCTCTTACACTGGACAAATCAGGAGTAACTGCATTGGAAATAGTGGAGTAATATCTCTGCAAACCCCATTTGAATACCAGTAAAATCAGAACTCCCAATCTGATAAACAAGAATATTGAGATTTAAAGATATTTTAAGACATTTTAATTTGAAAAGTGTTTACCTTTTACTTGCTGTCAGTTAGGCTAAAAGAATTAAAATTGGAATAAAATATTTTCCAAATCCTGGTTATTGTCTTTCCTTTCACTACAGTTCCTGCAATCAATTTTTCTCATTTTATGTGGACTTTTTTTGCAGTTATTGTATTTCTTATTCATTATTGTGGATATCATACTGCACCAATTGGCAAGGATCTCAGGGAATGTTTTCATATCAAATCTGGGTTTAAAGTTTCCTTACTAAGCTGGGTATTTGGAGTTGTTGGAAGCGTGCTGGGGTTGGGATTGGCTTGGGTCAAGGAGAATGAACTGAGTAATTCATCTCAGAGTACTCCAGATTTGTACCAGTACAGCTCAGTTAATGATCTGATTCCTAAAGAGGGATTCAGCTCTGTGATTGGAAGCGTTGAGTTTCACTGAGGCTGCATCAATGCAGAGAGATGGGCATTTCCAGAAGTAATTTGATCAAAAAAGGTGGGTGAACAAATTTCACACCATAGATATACCCTTTGCTTTCCCCTACGTGTAGTGGTAGGAAGGACTATGAGTTTAAAGCAAGATACTTATGTATTAAACAGCAAAAATAAGATTACTCAGAAAAACGTGGATGACACAAACCATCTTCTCAGGGGAAAAAAAACGTATTGTAGCCTTCATTTGGGTGCTATTTATGCCACTGCAGAAGCACTTCTGCTGTAGATGAGAAAACTGAGCACAGTGAAACTTGAGCACAGTGCAGGATGTGGTCATTGCAGCCCTAATGAATCCTGCACACGTGTGCTGGGAGGTGCTGCTGGGACTGTGCAGCCTGGCCTTAAACCCTGACATAGAAATAGCTCTGAAATACTGTGTAACTGAGAAAAAGGCCTTAGGTTGATTCAGTTTGGTTTTTAAAAGGATCCACATTTTGTTTATTAATGTTATATCGTTGCTGATGTACAGTGCAGTTTATAAGAAGACAAAAGTATTTATGTTCTCTTACAGTTATCTCAAGAGGAGAAAAGATAGCATTGAGGGTCATCTGATTATATTACACTTCTGTAGTTTAAAAGATTTTCCAATTTTATCTATTGATAAAATTACTTGAAGCTGAGGATTAAAGAGAAAGGTTTAAAGCAGAAAAGCTGATTTAAGATTGAAGATCTTTCTTAGCAGCATCCATTTAAAGTTAATCTTTGATCATCTGTGAAGCTGATTACCTAATATATAAAACCTATAAAAACTACGTTCTTTTATTATGCAATACAAATATTGTATTCTTTCAAATTCAGTTGATCATGAGTAACATTCAGAAAATGTGTTGAGAAAACATCAGTCGGAAATGTAACTGAGAGCTCCAAACACACCAGGAGGATGGAAGGAGGGGAAGGACAGAGGAAAGCTTGGTCACTGCCACTCTCAGCAGTGAAATGGAATCCCAGGATCACAGAGAGGGCTTGTAAGGAAGAGAGTTCCTCTAAAGATAGTGAAGACTTTAATATTTAAACATACAAGAGGATCATGCTATACTCTTCCAGTCTGTCTATTGATTACACATCCTCTTCAGCCCAGATATGAAATTCCCCTGATATTCCTTGATGCATCATTGCAAAAGAAAAAACAAATACTGTGTTCAGCTGCCAGAGTTTCTCACTGGGCCTCCTCAATATTTGTTCCTTGCAATCCCCTCAGCAGCTGTGATTTCAGCTAACCCTGTCTCAAGTCCAGTTACCCAAACAGCAGCAGCATCTGCCTGAGGCCAAGAGCATCCCTGCAATCTCTTAACAGCACAGCTCTGGAAATTACTCCACTGCAGGGTCTCTTCTGAGCATTTCTGCCTGTCAGGAGGTTTACAAGAAAGTAGAAGTTTCCTGAAGTTTATTGTAAATGGCATAGGATCTTTCTACCAACTCCCCAAAACCAAAGGGAGTGGGGGTGGAGAAAAGAAGAAGAGAAACGAAGGCAACAACACTGATTAGCAGAATCCAGGCAAAAATTACACACCTGAAGAGTCATTTCTCAGTTTATAAATCACTTTGTCACCATCCCTGCACTTTGTTTTGCACCTTTGTTTTGAATAATATGAGATTTAAAGTCCTCTCTGCTCCCATCATGTTTGTATTCCAAAGGTTCAATTAACAGTGCGCTGTGCCAGATAAATTTAAACCCAGAACAGTCTTGAGCAGTTAACAAAACTGCTGGGGCATCCCATTTTCTATACCTCCAGATTTTTATCTCTTGCTTATATTTATAAAACAAACCACAGAGAATAGCACTGAGACTCAGGGTTACTTCAGCTGGAAGACAAAGTCACACAAGATCAAGATTTCCCATGATCCAGATGTGAAACCTTTCCATCATCCAGCTGTGACATTTTGTTTGTCATGCCTTCTATCACACAAACCCATCACCCTTTTCTTTTTCATGTCCATTATGTGGCCCTCAGCTTGAAATTAAGGGGCAGGCTTTATTAGTCTTACATTCAGGCAAGCTTTGGATAAGCATTTTGAGGGGGAAAAACAAAACAACTCTTTTCAACATCTAATTTGGACCAAAAATATTAAGTGTAGGATATTTCTGGGTAAAATGTGTCACTGGCAGATCAGCAGTGCTTTTAAGTGTTTTCATGTTGTCAGAAATTGCAGCTGTTGAGATGATTCCAGGTAAAACCAATCTGCTCATTAAATGTGGCTCGGCTGGCACAAAAATTTGTCCTGGGAAGTGCATTTTCTGAACTCAGGTATGATTCAAGAGGGTGCAGGGGTGCAGAGATCCAGTCAAGGGAACCTTGGGTGTTGGACATGAGGATGATGTACTGCTTACAGGGCTTAATCCCGTGCAAAGATAGAACAGGGGTTCCCAGGCAGGAATTACTTTTATGTATTGAATTTTCCCTATGAATAGGTCACTTTTGCTTTTTATTTGTTTTCATGCTTAATCTTTGGGGGTTTTATGGTTTCAGGAGGCTTGGTATCAATGAGCATTAAATTCAATTTCATGGTGTTTGTGAGACCTATTTTCTCAGAAAAAATGCTTCTCAAGGCATAAAGTTACTGTCACATCAGAGAAAAGATTCACAAAGAAAAATGAAAAGATTCACAAAGATGAAAATGCTTATCTGTTTTCTAAATGACTTGGCCTGTTTAAAGAGTTCCTATTCTAAATAGCCCAAATAATTCCGTTTGCTTGCTTAGAGAAATAAAATCTAATTTATCGTAATTAAAGCACTAACCTGATTAAAAATTATCTCCATCATGCTGTATTTAGTACCCAGCAGCTTTGCTGCTGGGGCAGTATTGGTTTGTGCTGAGAAGGGATTGCTCTGTTGAACAGGCAAGTTCAGCAGCAGATAAAATAGGGGAAACTGGAGAAGCTGGAAGTGAAAAAGATTTGGTCATTTTAGAAGTAATTTTTTAATTCCCTGTGAGTTTATTTGACCAGCAATAACAGTTTTGTGGGGAAAAGGGGAGAATATCCTTCAGAAACAGCTCAAAGTGCTGGAGGGTTTTACCTCATGTGTGACATGGAACTACAGCAAATCCCTGGAGGCTCAGAAAGCTCCATCCTGTCCTGGTACAGCTCTTTTACAGGGACATTTTGGGGGGATGCTTTTGGCTTCAACTTCCACGTCTGCACTTACAACCAACAAAACCAAGAAAAAGTGAACCGGAGCAGTGCCAAGGTTTCCCAAGAGTGTTGACCCCCGAACTCCAAAAGGAAGGGAAAAATGTTAAAATTTGCTATTTCTGTTTTAGCACATCATACTTTTGTAAGTGGAAATTAGGAACACAGCCCTAGAATTCCCCTTCGTTAGAAAGGGGTGGTACTGTGGGATCCTTCTGGAATGAAAACATATAAAAACTTTGTCTTAAGTATGAGGCATAAGTTATGTATGACCTATTGGCACAGAAAGTTTTAAGTGGAGAAGGGGTATTAATCTTTGTTATTTCAATAGGAGAGGGGAAAAATGTCCTTGTAATCTTACAGATTCCCATTCTAACCTTCTATATTTTCTTTTTGAAATTTAGATTTAGGCTTTTTTTCTCTTGAACACTAATAGAAGTTGTTGGAGCAGAATCACTACTACACTGCACTGTAGTGTTGCATATGAGTTTTTACTATTCTTTCCAAAGGATCAGATGCCATAAATCAGATATTATGAATTACAGCCTTGCAGTAACCTTACAAAATCATAGGCATTTCCATTATATGAGTGCAATTCAACCTACCATCTCATTAAATTGTTAAAAAACTCTTCTTGGAGAAAGGACAGCAAATAGGTTGAAGATATTTTTACCATCTACAGTTATCTAACTGTAGCTCATGTTTCAAAGGAATGTAAATGATGCTTTTATTGAGTGAATTGGGAGTTCATTAGTTAGAAACAATATCCCATTTCCCAGAGTCAAAGATCCTACATAATACAGAGAGTAAAAGGAGATACATAACCTCAGAGGTACCTATTTTTTTTCTAGATTTCAGTTTCCAGTGAGTAAAAAAGCAAGTGCAGTGTACCATATTACATTATAAACTGGAAGTATATTAAAAATGAATCGTTCTCATGCATCATATCCTGCTTTTTAAAGGAAAAATATGCATTAAAAAGATTTGTTCAATCATAGGTCTGCCTTCTAGCATCAGAGATCAATGTGCAGTCTGATTAAGTTGTGCTCTATAGATTTCTGCAGTCAAGTTCATCAAAGAACCCATTTCTCTTCCTCTAATGATGCTTGAACCCAAAGTTCTTCTCTGAAGTACTTTAATTTTCACTTGGTCATTACAAGAAGACAGTAACTTAATGAACTGCAAATAGGAGACGAAAGTAACATAAATCATTTTGCATCCTTTTTTGTGGTATTAGCATAACACTTCTTTCATCATTTTAATGCCTCTGGTGTTTTCTGCACATACGATGGTGAAAATGAAATTATACTGCATTTTTTGTAATCCAGGATACCAATAAA
Organism: Cinclus cinclus; assembly: GCF_963662255.1. Taxonomy (NCBI): domain Eukaryota; kingdom Metazoa; phylum Chordata; class Aves; order Passeriformes; family Cinclidae; genus Cinclus; species Cinclus cinclus. The sequence continues at coordinate 7,223,561 of NC_085065.1, read as the reverse complement.
AATATCAAATCATTAGAATAATCAAGATAAATAAAGGCGCCAGCCAACTGTAATATTATTTTACATTGTGCTACAGTAACTGTTAAGAGTGAGTTTCCTGCTGAGACAAAGAACATTTATCATAAATAATCAGTAAAAATTCGTAAACTCTTCTTCTGTGAAGACCTGCTCCAAAACACTAATTTGAAAAATATAAGTCACTGGTGTCTTGCCTTGGTGCTTCTGACTTAAGGTAATATTCAGGAGTCTAAAATGAGATAGTAATTGAAGATTTTTTTTTCTGGCCTCCTGTTTCTGGCCTCTTACTTTCCATTGCTTTTTTATAACCTCAAAAGTCATGTTGCCATTATATTTTTCTAAAATAGCAACTAAGTCAGTCATGCCAAAGAAAACACCTGAAAATGTAAAATTAAAAAAAAAATAAAATTAAAAAAAAAAAACATGAATCACATTCAAAAGTAGTAAAAAGCAGAGTGAAAGGATAGAAATAATTTCTGTGTCATTTTTCTGGGTTCAATGCACTGGTCAGGAATCCATTGCACTGTATGGGCAGTTGGGAGCCAGCAGAAAATGAGGATTCTAGAGGATGTGCTTGACATCAGACAGGCTGATGTGCTTTGGAGACAGGAGCAGTAAAAACTGGCCACGTCTGGGATGAGGTGCAGCCCCAGCTGCCAAACTCCCAGGATTTTTGAGAAAGTCTCTTTGTTTCAGAGTCATTAAAACATTTCTGCAAATGTCCCACTTCAATTCTGTGCAAAAATCTGTACTAATAGCAATAAAGACAAGGGTAGGAGGTGGTAGGAGGGCATGACTGGTGGTAGGAGGGCAAATGGTAGGAGGGCAAATACTGCTTCAAAACAATGATGTGAAAATGAAATGAGAGTGAAGCAGCTGCTCTTTGGTCCAAGGGTCTCCCTGGTAATTCCAGAGACAGGAGCCACTCCTGCTGCCACTCTGCCCTCCCTCACCCTCCTCATCCCCTCTGTGCTCTGAAGCCAAAGGTGAAATTTTCTCTGAAAGTCTTGTTTTTTTAATGCTACGCTAGTTTTGCATCCCTATTTTTGTTCCTACAATCTGCCTATTAATGAAAAGTTGTTTATACAAAATATATTAAATTAGGATATGTTCTCAGTACCACTGGAGTGCTTGTTTTAACTCTTGGGTGTTGCTCATAGGGGATGAGGTCCTTGCACTTGCCATGTTCTGGAAAGGCTCTGACATACATGTATAAATGAAATTAACATTTCTGGTCACTGGAGCCTCTTGTTTTTAATGGAATTAAAAGATGCGTTTAATTGCAAATGAATTATTCAGAATTGCTATTTACGCTTTTGCAGTGTAATGGTTTGAAAACGTGATTTTTTTTTTTTTTTAGCAGAGGTGCTCAGTGAAAACTGGAAGCAGTGGCTAAAAAAGGGATTTTATTTAACTTTTGGAAAATGAGAGTTTTCTGAATTTGGCACTGCTATACTTCACTCTATCTGAGCAGCATCTTTATAAAACCAGAATGGGGAGAAAATCACTGCAGTAGCTCTGCAAATGGGTCCTGTGGTGGCTTTAGGCATTTGTTATTAAACACAAAATAACACTTAGGGTTCTGAGCATCCTCAAAATGACGGAAGAAATCCTTAATAGGCAATCCTGGGCAATCACATCTACAGGTAATTCTGCAGCAATAGTAAACTGTTTAGCTCCATATGCTTTAATGTCTTTTATGCATTTCTTTCTTCATTTATTTTAGAAAATTATCTTATTTCAGTAGTAGCTCCAGTGGGAGCTATTGCACAGTATTAGGCAACAAGAGCAGCTTAGTCCTGTTAAAACACCTTTAAATATCGTGTGGTGTTTTTTACAAACATAAAGCTACTTGAGATTTCAGTTCAGCTTCATGAAACTCTCCCCAAATGCAGGATAAAGCAGTTCTTTCCAGACAAATACTGTACTCCTGCTCCCACCTGGGATTTGCTCTAATAACCATGAGAGGAGGAGGAGGAGGAGAAGATCTTTCACCTTTTAATTACATACAAATCACTGAATTATCCAACTGTATTCAGGACTGGGATCTAATCCTAGAACATAAATTCCATCATGAAAAAAATATCATTATTCTTTTGTGTATTTCATGCAAGTGAAGACTTTCCTTCAGCATTAAAATTACCTTTTCAGAAATACATGCAGTAGCAACTGCCGTGGTCACTGTTAATCAAAAATTAAGAAATTGCAGTTCTCTGTGTCACTCTGTTGTCATTATCTTGGAATTATTGAATGGCTTGGGTTGGAAGAGACCAACAGTTTCACCTCTGAAATGCAATTTAAGTGGTAAGGATTTAATCCAGATTTAACTGTATTTTACTGATTCTGTAATTTAATTACATCAATGATTTAATTTTCCTGACCAGCCCTTGTGGAGAGCTGGCCAGGCCTGTGGCTGTCAAACCACTGCCCCAACCCCATGTTCTGACAACAAATTAATGCTGTGGGCACCTGATTCCTCTCACACATTACAAGGAAGAGGACTAATATTTTCTGGTAGTAATTCAAAGTATAATCTATGGGAAATACACTCATTTATGTGTAATTGCAGATAGAGCTTATCTGACCATACCAGTGGAGTTTGTAGTTAGAAGAAAGCAGAAGAATTCATAGGATCATAGATAGATTCAGTTATTGTCCTGGATCCCAGCCCCTATTCTTGGTTCATTCTTATTAAAATACTATTTTGCTGACAAGCTGAGATGACAGCAGTGAAATGGGAGATGGTGGAGTTCCAAAATATTCAATGCACTTACTGTGCTATGCTGTGTTGTAAAAAAAAATAAAACTAAAATAAATTAAGTGATGCCACTTCTCCTGTCATATTTAAATGCACAGAACATGGCCTTGGTTTGAAACTCTCTCAGGTCATCCTGAGAAGAAACAAAAGATGTGCCTAGAAAATTTTCAGCTAGGATAGAAGGAGGGGAAAAGACCTCTCCTCATTCTCTTACATCCCTCTTGCACCCTCCTCAGGCAAGTTAACAGAATTTTGGAGCAAATACCTCTGCCTTATTTCTTGGTTATCCTCCCTGAGAAAAAAATCCCAACCTCTTCTTTCTGGGGAGCAGAGTTTGCATTAATTGCTGCTTCAAACAGCATATACTTAAACATGGAAATTCAGTCTGAGATGAGACAGTAATGGAAATCTTGCCCCCAACAAGGCAACTACTTCTCTCATAAGAATTCTAGTGCAAAAGAAAAGAGAAAGAGAAAATATGCTATGGGGCACGTAAAGAATCAATCCCAAACAAAATTTGTTTCAGAGATTTCCCACAAGGCATCAGCAACTTCTTAATGCAGCTCATTCCCAAATTCCTCTAGGGACCCAGTAAATAAAGGCAGCTCATTCTGCATCTCCATAGGTCCATGGGAAGGAGAATATTAAAAAATTAAAATTGTTGACTTTCTTGGCCTAACACCGACCAGTTCTCTTGCTGGAAAATGAGTGAAAAGTCACTGACTGATTTTGGAATTAGTCAACATGAAGCCTGCTAGAATCTCCTGCCATGAGGACATCCTTTTATGCTGCAGTCATTAAGCAGAGCAGCGAGCAGTTGCGTTTACCTGTACTGTCAGTTAAATATCAGAAGGTGGTATTTCCTGGAAAGTCCCCCAGGTGAGGTGTTCACCAGCACACCGAGCTGCGCCGGGTCTAAACCTGAAAAATCCCTTTCCTGCCCAGGAAATATCTCTGCACTAGCAGCCTGCAGCTGCTGCTGCTGCCTCAGCCCAGCCCTGGCTGAGGAAATGCAGGGGCAGGTGTGGGGAATCCAGAATTGCAGCAGCATCCCACTGCCAGAACCCGTTCTGTGGTGCTCCGAAACCTGGGCAGCCAGCTGTGAGACAGGGATTCACATGGCCTGGAAAGAAAATGTGGCTGCACTGAAAGCCGTGGTGGAAGTCTCTTTTTCTTCAACAGAGCCAGGATTTCACTCCTGGCAGTTGCCAAGCTGCTGTTTTTATGGAATTGTTTTCCCACTGAAGAGTGTTGATTTGGGAGGAGGTTGTTTCTCCTGGAATTGTTTCTGTAACCTAGCCAAGACCTAGAGAATTTCATCTCAAGCAAACCACTTCCACCTTTAATTCCAAAGGAAACTTAAAAACTTTCCTTGCCTAATGACAAGAAAATGAGGCTTCTTTTTAAGAAAAAAAACCCCCTCAGCTTGGACACAATTTGCAAGCCAAACCAAGCTTTGATAAAGGGGAGAATTAATGAAGTTGTGCACTGTGCTGTTGACAGGCCCTGAGGAAAGGGTTTGCATCCAAATCTGTGAGAAGTCAGTGGTGAGCTCATGCTCCTATTAACCCAAATACTGTTCACTGACAGAGCCAGGGATGCAGCATTAAAACTGGAGAGCTCCTGGTGTGCAGCTTTACGTGCTGGTCATTAAACAGCCTGGCTGGAGACAGAGGCTCCTGGCTCAGGCTCAGCTGCCATGGATTCACAGGAGTGTCCTGCTGGCACCAGCAAAACCCCAGTTGTCTCCATCTCTCCTGCAGATAATTTGGGATTATCTTTTATCAAATGTTTTCTCCATTATTTTCTTGTAAACGTCTTGAAAAAAATGAAGCAAGTCTTGAATCATCCAGTCAAAAGTGCCCAACAATGATAAATAGTTGAATTATGTGCACAGGATTGCAACTGCAGTTTTTCTCTCAAAACCGTGTATTAGCTTTTACTTCTGAAACAAGACTTTTGATTGGAATTTTCCCTTAAGGGCTTCCCTTTATCATAACATTGAATATCTACCCTGCAGTTTAGAGGCAAGTGGAACAAAAGTTATGACTAGGGAGACTGTAGGCTTCTGCTTTTGAAAGAGAGTGAACCAAAATTAAAACACAGATTTAAATGTAAATGAAAACCTATTATTTGCCAGAAATAAGCTGGAGTAACGTGAGGAAGGTAGAGAGAGAGAAAGAGACTCTGTGTGTGTGAGTGATCAATTTTGGGACTGAGTTTAACTGCAGCTGTCCAACTTTGGCAGATTAATGCAGTGGAGAGAAGGTGACTTTTAAAACACCAAACCCAAATTTTTCTTCAGGAATAAGGGCTAGAGCACAGCCAAGGGTACTGTGACACTGAGCTGGAAAGCTCATTTTGTTCAAAGATAAAGTGCTCATCTGGTATGGTACTAGACATGGCCAACCCAAAAGTCAGGTAGTTAAGACCTGGTGAAGTCTTACTATTTAATTGTGGTTTGAACATGATTCAGGTAAGATCAGAAGTAATTTTCCTGGTTTCTGCAAAATGTATTTTTAATTAAATACCTGCATTATTACATGGTGTTTCAGAAACGCTGCATTCCTCACAACATTAGAGGCTTTGTCTGAAAACCAACCTAGCAGTTAAGTCAAATAATTTTTTACTAGTTCAGATGCTATTTTGTCATTTTCTTCACAAAGACAGCAAAATTACAACAGATTTCTAGTTCAAGTCTTGAAAAAGATGCACCAGACAAAATTAAGCCAATTTTCATGTTATGCTTTACCATCCCATCTTTGCAGCTGTAAAATCCCAGAAGGACATCAGTAGGGATTTGGAATTTGTTTGGAGGCTGGGATTCCAATCTCTGAACTTTCCTCAGACATGGAGCAAGCCAGATCAACACAGTTTTAGTTAATGCTGCTGCTCTGTTACTGAGAGCAGAACCAGTAACAGAACCAGGCAACAACAGCGTGCCCAAAATGTTCTGAAGGCAAAACCAACAAGGCACAAGTAGGAGCAGAATTTAGTTAATGCTAGACAAAATATTACTGCTGCAGCAAATGATGAGGAGATGTCTTGCTGATTGATGTCTGGGAGCAGCTCCAGAATGGTGATGTTGTGTGCTGTATTCCCAGGTTCGTGTAGAATTCAGCACAGCCTGCTAAAACTCGACAGCACAGACCAGCCCATTTTACTGCTATTAAGAATCTACTCCTAAAACACATGAATAGAGTGTGCAGCAAAACAAGGCATTAAAATGTTGTTTAGGTTCTTCTCCCCAAGCACCGATAAAGATTTATTTATAAACTATTTTTTTAAGATGGACTAAAAATACCTGTCTCTTCCAGTTACCTTCCAGAAATCAATAGGAAAGGAAGGTAAATTACTGTCCTTCTCTGACAACCCTGCTATTATGGTCTCAGTGGGGTCAAATTACTTTAATTAGATTTTCAGAAAATATCGGACGGCTTCTGTATAATTCCCCTGGCTGTTTATGCACCTCCCCAGCTTTTAAAATCCATTTCCAGGAGATCAGTCATTGATTTTGAGGAGATTTAATAACCCATTGGTAACTGTATAATCACCTGCAGCTGCCATGATTGCACTGGTTAGACTTTCTAATGGCTATTTCCAGCAAAAATATGCACATGTTCACAACCTAGTCCTATAAAATCATCTGGAGTTCTGAAAATGTGCATCTACGTCAGAACGTCAGTTCAGCTCCCAGGTGTGCTTTCAAAGCAAGTTCCTCACCCCCACTCACTGAGATTCAGTTCTGACCTGGGGGACCACCCAGTGTGAGAGCAGAGGTGTTAAAATCTGACATCACTGTGTGTGTGGGCAGCAGCTTGAGTGGGGATGTGGAGGGGTGTGTGTGCACAGGGTTTCAAACACATCTGAAAAACACACTTCTCACAGCAAGATCCTCGTCCACCAACCCAAAATTTCTAATATTTGGAGCAGTGAGAGTTGTCTCACCCAAGGTCTTGTAGTTAGGAAAATGTTTCCTATTGCTAGTGAGGAGTTTCAGAGGCAGAGAGAGGGAGCAGAAACATTTTTTAAGTATTCTGATTTCTGTTTTTTTTGGCCAGCATAATTCTATTGCTGACATTTTATCTGGATTGGTTAAGTTGGTGCCTTGCTTTGGATTTTAACTTTGTGTTGAGGATAAAATAGAAATTGGAAAACAACATTTAAACATTGATAATAACTCCCATGGAGATGCTGCTGTGGCTGGACAGTTCTCAGAAGCTCTCTTTGGAGATGTCTGGACAAGGTGCTGAAGTTTGTAATTCTGGGATGTTCTCAGTTCCAATCTCCTGTTATTTCATCTGCTTTTCTCTTGATTTTGGGGAAACTCTTCCTGCAGTCAGCAGGCAGTGGCATGGAGTCCTGGCATGCAGATGGCACATCTTCTAGAAACGTTCCCCAACGCTGTTATTATCCTTAGGTGTTTTGCCATTTATAACAAGGAGATGGCAAATTATGACTTGCCTGGGTGAGAGACCACCCTGGAAATTGCTATCCTGAGCAATTTAATGAGGTTTGCTGCAAAGTCTTCAGAAATGCCTTCATAGGTAGCAGGGAAAAGTCTTCTGCTATTTAGCTGAGGAGCATCTGGAGCTCTAGGAACTCCCTCAGCACTGGGGAAATCAACCTAATCTTCCCTTTTGTTTGCACTGACATTTTTATAGGGGCTCTTCTTTCAGCACATCATTGATTGAGCTTGAAATAGCATAATCAACTCAGTGGGAATTACCAGCCATAGAATACAGCCAAATTCTGCTTTCAGCTATGGCTGGCTGAGTCCACATAATTTTGCTGCAGTTACTTACCTCAGGGTATCAGGAATCAGCATCCATGAATCTGCATTTGCAAGGCAGCATGATATTTAGGATCACTGGATAGTAATTACTAATTGAACTTCATTGTTTAACTGTAGGTTGCTTTCCTCCTGAAGAGACCTACCCGTTATTATTAATTAACACTACTTAATCAGAATCTTACTTTCCTTCTGATTTCTTGGAATACTTTTTCACTGGATGCATTCAAAGCATAATTTTGTTGCCTTATATTTGAGTTTAAATATATCTATAGTTTCTAACTACTTTTTCCTTCAGTCTTTTTATTGCTTTCTTCTCATGGGTATTTAATTCAGTTGTGCTGAACTTGGCTGGCTTTTGGGAAAAGAGAGATCTATGCTTGGGGTTGAATACCGATTATAATTATGGAAGTTGTGCTTTAAATGCAGAGGATTATTCACATCCTTTCTCAGATTTTTAATTTAAAGTTGTCCTCTTTTATGGAGAAGTTTTCCTAATAATATAAGGAGTAAAAATAGGAGTTCTGTTATTTTTTACCACTGCCTCCGTGTACAAGCTTGGTTTCCAGTGTGATGATAACACAGCTTCCCAGTTCCTGTAATTGCTCCAAGTCCTGCAGTTTGCTCTAAGTGCATTTACACAAAAGGAAGCCTTCTCTGTATTTAAAAAAAAGTGCTTGTTCCCAATGGATTTGTAAGAAAAATATGGAAATATGACACAGAAATGGTAAAAGTCAGTAAAAAAAGGAATCCCTCTATATATTTCTTGAGCCACTCATTATTTCAGTGTGTTTCTTGGGAGTCTGGAATAATCTGGAGTGGCCAAAAAATGAAAAGAACCAATGATAGCTGCTTCTATGTATCTTGTTTTCCTTACATTCATGTGTAGGTGAGTCCTTTGAATGTCTGATGTTTATTATCAATCATACCTTAACAGATAATAACAAATATTTTCGATGCATTTGGCTATTTTAGCTAGGTTTTCAAAGTAGTTGTAGGTGGTTTGGAAATCACTTTTTTTGAAACCCCAGCAGCTTCTGCTTTTCTCAGGTAGAGTTCTTTGGTTCAAAACACTGCTGCAAACACAGCCCTCGTTGTGTGTCTCGAGATCAGAGCATTTGTGGCATCCCTGTACTGAAGGTGACATAAACAGGACCTTGAACCAGCTTTGGGGCCAGCTGAACAGAGCAAAGAACATCCCAGCAGCTGAACTCTGTCCTGTGGAATACCTTGAGGGGGACATCTCCAATCTGCTCACTTTTCCTGACTTACTGGAGAGTTCCAGGCTGCCAGAGGTTGCAATGAAAAGCAAAGTGCACACAAAACCTGCCCATGTCTGTCAGGGTGAAGACCAGGAAGGTGTCTGGGTCTCAGATGATTCAGAAGCAGATGGGAGCCCAGTGGGTGGAAAAATGCAAACCTCACCTTCACTGAGCACTTGACAAAGAAAGGTCAGGAATGAAATGGAGGAGAAAAGTCACAAGTGAAAGGGAGCAAGTGCTTGGTGACACCAGGGAGGAGGAAACTGTCTTTTCTCCACAGACAGACTTTCCATATAATAATTTAGCTATCAACATCTGTTCAGTTTTTAAACTGCTTTAATACTGACTGACATTTCCTTTAAATTGTAACTTATGTAATTCAATGATAACCTTTAATTTTCTTCTACCTGGGTAATGGGAAGCAGCAAAAATAGTAAGAACTAAATTGCAGACATGAGAAGTACTTCCTATCAGAAGAAAGTAAAGAAGTGCATTCAGGCACTGCAATGCATGAGAAATTTAGATGGCTTTCAACATTTTCTTTCCTACAATGACTGCTGTTTGGCACTACTTTGTGCATCATTAATATCTTTATTATTGTATCATGGAAGATCTCTTCTGCCTTAGACCGGAGACCTGGTTATTAGAAACTTTAAGAATTTTAATGTCCCACTGACTAGTGAGAACTGAAATTTCTAAGCTTTCTTGTACAAGATCAAAATGGTTATGAGTGCCCATTTACCCATGTTCTGTGTCCACACACCCATAAAAAAAAAGCTCTGTCATAGTTTCTTATGGGTCATTTCCATCAGTATGTTTGATGAGTTGAGGCTTCTGTCTCTCTTTGTTTAATCATGTAATGCAGAAGTTATACTGCAGAATTGATTAAATGTCTACTTCAAACACTTGTACAAGTGCTTTGGATTTCATTTGTCTTAAATTGTTTGCATGTTTGAAAAACAAATCATGCTTGCTATAGCTTTCCTTTTCCCCCTTGGTCCAGTTTTTATGTGTTGCTGGAGTGTGGCAGCTCTGATAGCAGAGTCTCGGGAATCTAGAACTTCAGAAATAAATCCGAGCACTGCCTTACAGTAACTAAATTTTGCTGCTTTTTAAATTATGCTGCTGGTCCTGTCTCCTGCTGTGGGACATTGGAAGGGGCTTGCCCGGGAGGTTTGATTTGCACCCTGCCTTCTCTTCCACAGGCAGGAGGTTCACTAAGGTGAAGGGTTTGGTTTTTAGGTCTAATGCTGTGGTTTGGCTGCATGCACTCTTATCAAGGGAGACTGTTTTTACCATGAGTGCATTGCCAAGGCTGGTATCAGCCCATCTATGTATTTAAGCTTGTTTTATTTTTTTCAGTCAACCTGTCCCTCGGTTTTCTAAGGTATAACTTACTGGAGAAATGTTGGCCAGGGCACCTCAGAGGGCATTTTTGTAATTGGCAATGGGAAGACTCTGGTCTCTTACAGTGAGGGAGATTCCACTGAGCTGGATTTGGTAAAAGGACATAGCAAGGCAAAGAAGTGTGTAACTTTCTGATTTACTGTTACACTGACCACAAGCCAGTCCAGGCTGAAATTTTAACAACTTAAATGCAAAATTCCTAAGACCTTTTTCACAGGTTATGTCAACTACAGAGCTGTCCTGTTGCTGTTGCTGTGATGGTGACATCAGGTTTAGGTCAGCTCACCTACCTGATTACTCTCATGTCCCAGAGAACCCCATCCACAAGTTCTGTCCTTTTAGCTGAGCTGCTGAATTGAGAGAAATACAGACACAGAAATAGAAGAATGGTCCAGCTTGGTTCACCAACTCATTCAGTTAATCTAAGTTCACCTTTCATTTCCTGGCCTATTTATGGGCACATCTGGATGTGGACACGAGTGACTTAGTGGGATACAAACACAGTTAATCCTATTTGATCTACTTCAGAACCAAGTATTTTCCTTTACCAAGACTTCAAGCCATCAGAACACCTACATGGCTTTTTACTGCAGGATGAAAAACATGTAATGGCCCAAGGTATTTAGCAGGTTTTACCCCCTCGGGACCCAGCCCTGGTCCCACTGCTGGGGCCATCAGCTCCTCTGGGACTGAGGTCCTTGACTCTCTGCAAGTGTGTGTGAGCATTGCACTTCATCAGGATCATGACTCTTCTCTGGGTTTTGTCACTGGCAAGTTTAATTGAAAAATGGGGAAATCGGTGGCCCAGAGTGAACTGACAGCAGAACCTGAGCCTCTGTTCATTCATCTGAATTACATAAAATAAGTTTGACCTGAAACCGAGCAGGCGAGGCACCTTCTCCCAGCCTGCTCCAGTTCTCCCTGTTCCCTCAGCCACACCTCCCAGCATCGTGCAAGCACATGTATTTATAGCCTGCTGAAATGGCATTGCCTTTTTTCTTGTGCTCACAGGCCTAATTAACAGCTATCACTCAATTTATTCTTGATTCAAACGTAATTAACAATATGCTTAAGCAATGATTTTGCTTATGTCTATTAACTGCAGCCAAACTTGTCAAACTGTTGCTCCATTAATTTAATTCTTCCTCTTGATTTAGGGGAATTCAATTACTGTGATCCAGTTAGTCATATAGTAAATGTTTTCAAGTTCCCTTCTGTTGCTTAGATACTTCTTTGGTATTTTCTAGATTATTATAGTTTGTTGCCAAGGGGATGCATAAGCAAAAAATGATATCTTCATAAACTGTCAGGTGTACCTGACTATTCTTTACAAGTTCTGTACAAGCATTAGATTCATTTCAGTAGTAACCAATGCAATGGCGTTAGATGAATTTCAGTGGTAAATAATCCAATAGCATTAGATTCATTTCAGTTGTAAATAATCTACCAAAAGTCTTTTCTTCCATAATATTTTACAAGGGGTAAAGGAAGTGATAAAGTCATTGTTGTGACTGTTATCCTAGTGTGTCAGTGCCAGCCCAGTGCAGGGTAGCAGGATCTTCCCCAGAGTCTGGAGACAGACGGAAGGGAAATATTCCTCCAGAAACAAAAGAGAAGCCACCTTCCACCTCTTTTCCCTGCTGGAATCTTGGCCTCAACAGTGCAGGCTCCCTTGGGCATGTGCCCAAAAGCTGCATTTTGAATCACAGGGTGATCTTAAAGGCTTATTCTCTTCACTGGGTGAGAAACCAGTGTTTTCTTAAAACCCTTCAGCTCTGTCCCGACCACAGATATCACACACGTTCCTACTTGGCTGGTTTGAGCATATGTTTATTCAAGATTTTAACCATATGAACCTTAGCAAAATCATGGAATTGCAATTGCTCAGCTCATTAGTGAATTCTTCCCCCAGACTTGCTGGAGGGAATTCTTTCACACACAGAGCATGTCCCCTGAAGTCATTAATATGCTTGAGGACACTGGTTTGTGTTGTGGCTCCTGACACCGTGAGTGTTCAGGTACAGAGGCAGTTTCCTCAAGGTCTCTGAGCAGGCAGCCTCTGCTACACTGGGTGACTAATGACATTCACTTGCTGTAATATCCTGCTTCTTTGACTCTCCATTTTTAACTGTATTCCTCTATTCAGCTGCCTGGAACAAGGCAAGACAGAGATGCTGTTATGTTGTCTCCCAGGACTTGAAAAGACAGCCCAGCAGCACTGTCTCTATTGATGTAGGGAGAGCTGCTTCTGCATATTGCTGGCACTTCAAAACACCCCCTGAATAAGGGAACGAGCAGGGAAGGACCACGGGGGAATCTGAGCACAAACGTTCTGCCTTGGAGAGCAGCATGTATGAGCTGCCAGCTTTTGAAAGGTTTGTGGTCATTTGGGGGGAATCTTCAGCCATCTACACAGCTCAGAGAAGGCTTGTTTTATTCAGGAGAGCTGAGAACTGGGGTCTGCGTCTTCTGAGTGATTAAGCCTCTTAAAATCTCCCTTGGTGAAATAAATTATATGTGCCTATGCTGTCATAATTTGAGTAAAAGAGACCTGGTTTGAAACTCCCCCAGCTCCCACTGATTCCTACAGAGCTCCAAATCCAAGGGTCCTGCCTACACTGCAGTTTATATCAGTTTATGTAACAATAAATCAGCTTTCTTCCATAGATAAAGCCCCTCTTAAGCAATGCCTTGTGTTTAGTCTCCCTATCAGTTAAAAGTAAATCCATGTAAACTCTTACAGTTTCCAGATAAAGACTTGAGGCAATTAAGTAAATAGGTCTAGAAGTAACCAGGTCTCACATACAGACACATACACACACACACACACACACACACACACACACACAAACACACAAACACACATTTTCTCCTCCATCCCTTTCCCATCTGAGCACTGGGCTTGGCTTCCCCAGGGAAGTTTGTGAAGCAAAGCTTCTCCTCCATCCCTTTCCATCTGGGCACCAAGGGGAAAGTGCCTGCAGCCCAGAAGGGTCCCTGGGCTCCTGTTGTGCTTGGTGTTAATGCTGCAGTTGTTGTTGTTTGTTTGCCTTGTTATCCACACTGGTAAAGAACTGTTATTCCTATTCTCATATATTGGCCTTAATTTCAAAATTCTAATAATTCAGAGGGAGGGGGTTTACATTTTGCATTCCAAGGGAGGCTCCTGCCTTCCCTAGCACACACCTGCCTTTCAAGACAAAGTGTAGGGCTCAGGGTTGTCATCCTCCTCCAGACATCCAGAAGGGCCCAGTCAGAGCATTTTTCTTTGGGGGGGGGAACGACATCATTTTGTGATGTCCTGCACAGAGCATGTGATGAACCTTGACTGGTTCTAAAGCTGTCCCCAAACAGGGTGGCACAGAAAGGAGCGCTGCTGGGAGCTCTGTGTGAGCTCTTGTTCCTGGGATGGCATGGTGAGGCTTCACTGCAGAGTCCTTCCATCAAAACTAAGATCTTGAGCTTTGCTTAGAGCTGAAAATTTCACAAGAAATCAGGGTAGGGCAGTGCCTCTTTCCTCAGTAGAAAGAGCTTAATTGCAGCTGATCTTTGAGTCCAAAACCTGGGGTGATTTTTTTACAGGAAAACCTGCATGTCAGTGAGCTCATTGTAAGTGCACAGATCTGCAAAACTCTGTATTTGCCAATAATCCCCAAATCTTCTATACTGCCAGATGACATTTCATTAAAAAAAAATTGAATTTTGAATCATAAAGAACAAAAAATATTTAGACATCATTAAATATTTTATTTCAAATCCAACTCCAGGTATGTGGACTGAATTGCCATGTGATCTCCATAGATTTTTAGACAAATGCATTTGCCTAAATCCATAGCTCATGTGTGCCTGTCCTAACAAGGGGTGAGTGGCCACGTGGCTTATACAAGTAAATAGATCTTCCATTTCAGGCCAAGTTGAAAATTTACCCTAAATCTGATTTAATACCTCATAAGGCTGATTTGTATGTGCTCTGCTGTAAATGGTCATTGACTGAGTATTCAAAGCAGGAAACCAAGTGATCTGTACATAAAGAATGGCCACTAATCTTCACAAGGGGCCTCTCCCTGTACATTCTGAATGCTTTATCTGGTACAAATCCTCAGCTGTAAACTCCAGGTTTGATTCTCCTCTCACAGCAGTGTAAATCAGAAGTAGTAGTTCTGCTGGAGCCAGTAAATTTATACTGCAGTAAATCCACCATGAGAAGAGAATCAGTCAATTCCCCATTGGCATTAATAAAAAGAGCACCAGGCCTCATATAAATAAATGGCAAGAGGATTCCTTGAGTCCATTCCACTTGACAGAATTTATTTGATAAATACATTTTAATGAGGCCTGTTTAGGCTGTGTTACTTTCACCTGATGTTTATATGGTAATGCTTAGAAACTGGTTTACTGCATGAAATATAACACACTTTGATGCAGTCATCTATATGTATATGTGAGAACAGGAGGTTGGATGTACCACATATAGAGAAAATTTACAATTCAGGCTTCCCAAATGGCATCTTTACATAATTGTTAGAATACTTAGAGGAGCTGATTAGCTAGAGTGATCAAAAAAGAGAAAGAGACTCATAAAGCTAATGATAAATAAATATTTGTACACACGTGCCACACAATAGTCACTAACAATGTTAGAAGAGAGAACAGCTGCTAGCTGTATTTCCAATCATAAAAAATAAATCATACTAATTTAAATATGGCACAGATTTGAATCCTGTATTTTGCAGGTATTGTTAAATATTCCCTGAAGTTATACTTTCCACTATACTTTTTAGCAGTAAGCAAAAGTTTTTTTCTCTTTAGAAGTCTGTGGATTCTGTGAAGTGACAGGTTTTGCTGTAAATAGGATTTTGCTTTGGAACAGTGCAGAGGCAATTCCCTAGTTATCCATGCACCAGACTGCAGGGATTGCAGAGACCTCAGACACTGGGGCTCTTGGCAGAAATACCATCCTTCGACAGCAGTTTGAAAGCAGCCCCCTTGCATGTCAGACACAGTGTGAACCCACAGCTGCACAGGCTTCGGCAAAGACCATTTTACACCACCTTTCTAGGTTTAGCTCTCCAGCTAACCAGATTTAGCCAATTACCTGCCAGTGGGATCACGTTAAGGTTGTCTCTGCCAGCAGCAGCCCCAGGTTTTGTGGCTGGGAACATCAGGCAGTGGGGACAGGCTCATTGCTGAGCTCGTTTTGTTTCCCTGGAATGTGTTCCCCTGGTTTGGTACCAGCACCTCAGAAAAACACAAAGGTTTCAGCACCGAGGTTGAGCTGGAGACATCCTGCACATCTTGACACGGAGCCAAGCACAGGGAAAGGGGACAGAGGCCTTTGGGATCTGAGGGATGTGGCAGTGAGGATGCAAAAAAAAGTGTTCTCCTTTATCCACCCCCCCCCAAAAAAAAAAAAAAAACACTGCCCCACAAGAGTTAAAAGAAATTTCAACTCTGCAGTATGGAAATGAGGGAGCCTGCAGCTGAAAATGGAAACTTAACCAACCCCTGAGATGTTTGCAAGAATGGAGAGGCTCCACCTGTGAATTTATCCTGGAGAAAGAAACGCAGTAAATTCCACAGGGCTGAGCTCTTTTAACAGCTCTTTTAGCAACGTTTTGTACAAAGAAGTCAACGCTTCGATTTTTGTCTCAATTCATGTTGAATCATGTTTCATCTCATAGTAATAGCAGTAATTTTCAGATACTATTAACGTTTTTTGAAGCAACTGTTTAATATTCAGGGATTTTTTTTTTGTCTGATTCATCAGTATCATGAGTTTAGGAGGGGCTTCAGGGGTGATGTTTGTTTGTACTGGAATTCACACAGTCAGGAAAAATACTTTTTGCTTGACAAGCCAGCTCCTCCCTGCTCATTTCTGGAGTTTTCATTTGAAACCAAGCTGTCTAATCTTCCTGTAAAAATTGTTTACTGCTCTTTTATTGTTACTTGCTTTCATGAATGCAGTCAGTGCACATGATACCCTCTTTACTTCAGAACCTGCTTATAACTGTGTATTCACAAAGGTGATGGAATACATTTGATTTCCACTGAAGCAAGCTTGAGGGCCCTGTTTATAGAATATCTCTTACAGTCATGTTAATTCCATATTGTGGAAATCAAGCTGAGAATTCCAAACAAAATTATAATCATTACATCCAACTGGAGTGAAGGTTGAATCTTAAGAGTATAATCAGGTTCCAGAAAATGGAAATACGCCATGTCATAAGTAAGAAACTGTCTGCATAGTAAATACTGTAATTAAAAATTGATTCATATTACTAGAATTAATTAATATCAATCAGAATTAATTCTTCCCTGATGCATGCTCTTAACCTGTAAGTGGAGTGCACGCAGTTTAAAACTTCCAGTGAGCTCACTACAAAGCTTGAATTAAAATTCCTAGGATGGAACTTTTCTCACCAGTGTCTAACTTGTTTTTGTTGTTGTATGATGTGTCCATACCACCACCTGCAAAACCAGCCCACAGCCATCCCTCTCTCAAAACTGAGCCCAGGATTATTCTGCTTAACCTTGGAGAGCAGAGGAGATGGATCAGAGAGCAGCTTGGACCTCCCCGTTGTTTTGTTGGCCCCTTTCTCTGGCTGGGGCTGGGTCAGCTCCCTGTGAGACATCATCTCACCTCTGCCACCCCCAAAGAGCTGCTGCTCCTGCTAGGGTGAGCCTGGAGAGCTCAGCTTCCAGCCTGCAGCTCTTCTCCTGATCCCTGCAGTACATCTGCAAGTGTGGAGCTGGAAAATAAACCCCAAACCTCCAAGCTGCAGCTCTTCCTAAAGCTTAATGATAATCCTTTGTAGTGTTTGTGATTTGAACTATCACTAACATCTGCATCAGTAGCAGAGACCCTGAAGACAGGCTGGTCACAGATCAGAAAGATATCAGGAAACATGAAGAAGCTCCTTAATTAATTTCTAATCCTTTTTCAGCCTTAATCTTCTTTTTTATAGTAAGATCTGGCATTACTCATTTTCTGCACACATGCTTTCTAGATGATGTAGATTAAGTCTTAGGTCTCTGAATTGCTGGAAGCAGCATGTTGGTAGGTTAGCTCTTACTGCAGCCTTGTGCTGGAATGCCCAGGATTATTCTCTGTGGGCTGATATATTCAGCTAAAATATTCATTAAAATTATGTGAAGTCATCCAGGATTTTAACCAAAGCTCTGTTCTGTGTTTCGCAAGGGTTTGTTCTGTTTGCCACAGCTGGGGCTGTTTTGTTTGTGCATTTGTTCCAGAATTAGACTTGAAAAATAGCAGTGCTGTGATAGGGGGCAAAAGGGTACCAAGTGTATATCTTGTTTCCAGGAATAAGAGTAAATAATTCTGCAGATATTTTGAGTACATATTGTATAAATCAATAGATGGGGCTTTTTTTTTTCCTTACAAGCAACTGATAAAATGTCTACTAATTTATTTTATGAATACATAAAAAAAGCAGAGAGGCCTCTTCTACAACCCCCAACAAATAGAGATGCAAGAAAGGTAGCCACCAAGCACCCTTCTCCACCCTTATCCTGGAGCAGAATCTGGAGTCTCCCTATTTGGGACATTTGAAACGTAAGTTAGAGAATTCTGTCCCTATCAAATTCTGTAGCAGAATAGTTTCAGGATCCTAAAGAAGGACCATAATTGGCTTTTTCCCCGTGTTTTCTAGAGAACCTTCTAAACTTCCCTATGGTTAAGCATGAATTTTTCATCGAGATAGAGGTTTTTCTAATAAGGAGTTAGTCAAATTTAACAACTATCTGGGCAACTATCACCTGATCCTGCTTCTGACACTTCCAATAGGAGAGTTCCAGGCTGTAACCACAGCAGAGAACAGAATGTTCATCCCTTCAGACTCGGGAATGAAGGTAGGTCAGTGCTGACAATGTGTTTTAAATTGTTTCTGCCTAAGATGCTCTTGCAGAACTACCAGATCCACATTTAGATAAGAATTTATAATCTGACCCACTGCCTTGGCGTGTAGAAAAATGTGTTCAGGTAGCTGGGATGCAGCACTGTGCTGTGGAAATGAAAGGCTGGATGTTCACTGAGCATTTCCTGCTGGGTAGAACACACACATCCTTGTGCTGCACACCTTTGTCAGGATTTAGGTGAGTTGCAGGATTGCAGAAAGTATTCAGTTCTTCTGCAGACACCCAGAACAGAGACACACACAGACAATGAGCTTACCCAGAAGAGCAGGAGACACTTGAGACCTTCCTACATGTGTTTGACTTCCTGAAGAGCACAGGGACAAGTACTGCATGATAAACAGACTGAAAATTATGACTATCCTCTGTATATAGGGCAGTAAAATAAGAGATCAAACTAACCAATTCACTGGAAGATGGAGGAAGAATATCATTCCACAATTACAGATAAAAACATTGGGATTCACATTTTCCTAATAGCCTAAGGGACATATTTAGGAGTTTCTGAGGGACTTAGAATGTTATGACTTACAGAATTCTGTTTACTTAGCACTTTAGAGAAGGAGGTTATGTCAGCTAAGGTGCCTGGAGAGGGAGAAAGCCTAGATCAGGATTTCTCTGACTTGGAGCATGTGTGGAACAGCCCTGGTCTCCATGTGCTTTCAGCACAGGGCTTCATCCTCTGGCAGCTGCTGAAAACAGCTGTGGGTTGGGGGAATTAAGTCACTGGCATCTGTCACCTTGTGCCTCATTTCAGGGTGGTGGCCCAGACTTTGAGGAACACTCCTGGAGTGTAGATATTTTATCTTAGAGGTTGCTGGTTTGACTTTGCTTTGCTTTTGTGAGACAGGATGTACAACGAGAGGCAGGGATTTAGGAGTATCAACCACTTTTTTTTTTTTTTTAGTATATATAAGTGAAGAAGACAACAAGCCACAGTATTTAAAGCCATCTGAAATCCCTTAAAGGTGGTTTGGCCATAATATTTCTATTCAAGCTTTGACTCAATACCTATTACTAAGATGTCAATTATCAGCTTGTGTGTATCACATTTTATTCAGTAATCCCTTGGTGCTTCTGTCATGCTCTAGCCTCTATAAATTTATGTTTCAAGCTGGGAGTTTTTTATGCTATGAAAGCATGAGGTCGTATGGAAAACAGGGAAAAAAAAAAAAAAGCAACCAAACAAATAAAACTGAAACCTTTTTAAAACAGCTGGAATTATATCCTGAGGATGTAGCTCTGACTTAACATGCCAATAGCCACCTGTGTACTTGGATAATTGTGTAAATGCTTTGAGTTCCCAGGTGGGTCCATAGGTACAAAAACCAACAGTTTTAATGCACAATCTGCACTCACTCTTGAGGTGGAACTTTGAAACAGAAAAGTCTTTTTGATGTTTTAACTGGCACATTTTAGGATATTTGTCCCTACATGCATTTTGTTATCGTCTGAGGTGTACAAGAATTTTCTGTTGTTTCCATTTGATTTTTTTGTTTGTTAACAGCTGTGCCATCATCACATGAAACTTCTGCCCAGAGAAACCCACAGCCTCTCACATGCATAAGGCAGACTGATTGAAGACACCCTGACACTCCTCAGCATGGGCAGAGGTTTCATATACTCAGAGAAAAGTCAGTTCCAACAGCGATGAAAAATATTTCTGCAATTAGAGACAACTTTTTAATGCTGCAGTATTGGCCCAGCCCTGGGGTCCCCACCACCTTTTCTCTGTGAGCCAGAATGTCATCTGGAGGTATTGGGCACTTTGGCCCAGCATTCTCATTGCAAATGAATGTCAGCAATGGAGGAATAATGGATTAGAGCTCCAGCAAAAACTTCCCTTATAAATACAGCCTTTTGCCAAGTCTGTTCATGCCCTACTTTCAAGATTGTCATAGCAAGCAATTCTGGACACTCTCTGTTTATTAAAAACAGAGTGCTAAAATCAATACAGCAATATCCTGTTGGAGAAAATTAAATTCATCAATAAGTTTGTCATTTTAAAGATGATCAAAGGACTTGTTTATTAGGCGTTATCTAGGCTTTAGTAATAGTTGGTATGAAAGTAATAAGACATAAGCCATATTAGATTTACAAATCTTTGAATTACATCAGGGAGTGGATATTTTTCTCTAAGTGATGGGCTGGGAGCATTTCCTATCTTTACTTTAGCCTATATTAGTCACCAGTTACATACCAAAACCTGGTACTGCTCACAGATTCCAGTGGCTCAGGGGCAGTAGAATCTGTACATTTTAGACCATTAAAAATGCCAAATGTGCTGAAATTTTCATTGGACTCTTGTAAGCAATATTTATTCTGATGTGCAAGAGTTAATTTCTGAAAGCTCCAGTTCAGCCTAAGCACTAATTAGTATCAACATAAGTACATTTAAAGTATTTTCCTCTTCTGCAGGCAAGAACAGCAAACCTGAGTGTGAGAAGGAGCTCTAAAACTCATCTTAGTTAGGGATAAAGAGAGGAAGGCTGTCTTTACACTGTCAGTAGGGTGCTCAGCACCTCTCAACTCCTCAGTTTTAATGAATCCCAGGTAGGACTGTGAGCACAGAAATGCTTGTGCAAACACCCAGAGCTGGGGAAGATCCCCCTGCACAGGCTTTGGAGAGCATCCAGTGGCCACAAAGAGGGAAAAAAGGTATAAAAAACAGGAGGAAAAGCAATTGCTGATAAATAGGACTGTGGATCCATAGCTGAATGTGGCCTATTGAGTCTTTATGGGAAGATAACAGAAATTAATTTGTCAGCGAGTTTCAACAAATTAAACATTCCTGAAAGTCTTAGAATATGGGTGATAAAATACTTAAAAATTAGCTTTTCTCTTCTGTGTGGAAAGCTGAGATTCTCTCTAGTCTAAATTGTATCTCTATTGGAAAAGCATTTTCATATGCTGATTCCTGGCTAACTTTATCCCATAACTCCTTCCTCTTTTCCTTAGGGATTCTTTTGCAGAGACACATAAATCCATACTTTGTAAGGAAAGCGACCAAGAAAACAGAGGGGAATTGGTGCAAAATTGGCACAGTAGGAAAAATTATTTTCTAATCGCCTTTTTCAGAATAGTTTCTCCAATTTCTTTAGGATCTGAGCTAATGGAAAAGTGTCTTTCACTCTACATGGAATAAGGCATGTGTGGGAATGATGTAAGAGGGCAAACGTTCTTCCTGGTATCCAGAGCCTTGGTTTTGGTTACTTGTAAAAATGCTGATTTGTACAGCTGCAGCATACATGGAGCTTTACAGAGATTGGTGTGTGGAGCAAAGGACTGACTCTTCCCCAATAGCCATGGAGTCCATAAACACAAACCAACTTTAAAAATAAAAAAAAACCAAACCAACCAAACATTAAAAAAAAGGAAAGAATTAACATAAAACCTCTTGAAAAGTTAAGCAGACGGGTGCTCCAAAATAAATCTGGAGCTCAAATTCATGCTGTAATCCAAATTTCCTACTCTTGTGTCCACCTTGCATTGGGCATTGTCAGGGGAAAAAATGAAGAA
Source organism: Cinclus cinclus (assembly GCF_963662255.1). Taxonomy (NCBI): domain Eukaryota; kingdom Metazoa; phylum Chordata; class Aves; order Passeriformes; family Cinclidae; genus Cinclus; species Cinclus cinclus. Next base: position 7,201,873 of record NC_085065.1, on the reverse strand, counting down.
TTTTGGCAAAGAAGAAAGTGTCAGGAAAAGCAAAGATAGGTTCGGGATAGGGGTTGGTTGTTTGTTTTTCTTTTATTTCTACCTCTTCTGCATTTCTGCTGTTTTCTCAACATAAAAAGTACACAGATGCTTTTGAAGCAGACAAAATGAGAACAGTAAAACAATCCTCTGTTAAACTGGAACAGTAATATTTGGAGCTGGAAAGGCTGATTTATTCACCTTCTTTAAAGAAATAGAAAAAGCAGGCCAGGAAAAACCAGCAAAAAAAATCCTAGTGAAATATGCTACTAGGCAGAATAAGTCATGATTTTTGCATGCCAAAGGATTTACCTTGACACATAATGAATTTTATTGAGGTCAAATTTCAACTTTTCTAAATATTAGTTTACCTCCAGAGATCCAGGGCTTGGTAAATTATATTGCAATAATTAATGCATTTTTTAACACTAATTAATTATTTGATGACCTGAAAGATACTTCTCAAACTAATTTAGCACAGACTTTTTACTAATGCTGTCCAAAAAGAGTAAAGTAGAAGATGCACCAACAGTTTGAAAGAGAATTTAAATCAATCAACTGGTTATATCTCATCCTCTCAGCAGGAAAGGATGTGTTAGGAGTAAGAGTACTGAAGAAAATGCAGAAGCAAAAGTAAGATTTTAAAAAGTTGGAACACATTTATGAATATGCAGTTGATCAAATGAGATTTAAGCATCAGATGTCTAAGTCTGTCCTGCTAGAGGGTAAACATAAGGAAATTAAAACACACTAATTCAATATACATCCTATAAATTTCTGTCTGATCTGATTCCTTTGGGAAACCTCTGGCTTTTCAAGCCAAGGCCTCTCTGAAAGAAGAGCTCTGAGATGAGGCAGCTCCAAAGGTCAGTGCATCTCAGTGTAACTCCCTAGAAAGGAACTCTGGCCCTCTGGTTTTTGGCATACTCAATTTTACCTATTGAACCCACGTAAAAAATGGAAAGAGCAATTTTCCATTGATCTGGATTTCTCACAAATTTGTTGGCTTCTCTGCCATTTGCAACCTTTTAATTTTTTATGTAAGCCTTCGGATTTTGAAAAGGCAGCTCTTTTGACATCCCTTTAGCAGAGACAAAAATTGTTCTTAGTGCATCTTTTAATGCAGATTCTTCAAATAAAACCAAACTAAAATGTCTTTATAGACTGCAAAACTGCATTTGGGTAAGAAGTTCTCCAAAACCCAGTTATTCCTTTGATTACTTTTTGACTTAGCCTATTTCTAAACTAAGGTTAATAAACTAAGAGTAGTGCAATGTAATTTTGTAATGTGTAATGTAATGCAAATGAAATTTTTCCCTCCTTCATGTAATGCTTGCGACAGTCTCAGCACAGGATGAGAGTTGTCATCAGTGGTAAAAAAGTGGCTGTGGGCACACAGGACTGTGAACAGCTGAGTTCTGCACTCGGTGAAAACCTGCCTTAGAATGCCCCAAAGTATCTTTTTTTACTCACAATGGAATGTTTTATATTAAGGAGAGCACGATACCACTGTGAAGCTTGTGTCAGCATGCCCAGCAATTATTAATGCAAGACACCATAAATTTGGCTGCATCTGCTTGAGGCTTCCTAGTCACTAACAAGCAGAAATCATTGCATTAATGGAGCAGTGGAAACACGATGAAGCACTTTATTATCCCTAAAAGGCAGCATGTGGCACATGGGCTCTGTGGGGTGTTACCAGCATCCTTGGAGCAATTTCATTCCTTCACATCCTATGGCATATAATTATCTCAAGACTAACCATGACCCTGCGGGTCCTCTATTAAAATTATATTTTGTTACAGAACGGAGTATACATTATTGAAGCACATTATTTTGATCACTGAAATTTGACATATTGTGCTCATTAGCCAGTAAGCCTGAATATTTAATTTATGAGGTTAACTCCACATTTTTTACAGACCAGTCACTTATGGGAAGTAAACAGACAAAACTGCAGAGGAGTGAATGGGAAAAGTTCCTACTGAAAATGATGTTTTAAAAGCAGAAAAAAAAGTGTGTCATGCCATATGCTGGTAGATGACACATTAGGCAGGTAAATGGGTTAATTGGGCTCATTAACATCATCTCCCTTTTAAAACTTTTCAACTGAGAAGATGAAAAGATTATGTTAATCTTTACACTTCTCTCTTACATTTTACGTTTTTCACACGGGCCTTTTTTAATCAAATATTGGTGATGGTGACTGTTGTTCTTCAAAGCCCTGCAATTAGATTGCAGCTCCCTCCTGGTAAGTGGTGGTTTCTTATCTTTATTTCCCTTCTCTCCACATCTTATTTTTCATTAACACAACATAAGGTCCATTGAATTCTTGCCAGAAAAGCCACTCTGGATGTTTTATGTGATGACCAAGAAACCTGCAGAGCCTGAATCCCCCAAACCCTTCTTGAGCCATGGAACAGATCCCACAGTTGTGTCCCACAGCTGAATGCACCACTCCTGAATTAAAGCTGTGGATTACAGCTGTGCCATAGAAACCAGATGAATTTTCCTTTTCTCCCTGGCTGTGGCAGTCCCTGTGGGATACAGGTAAGGGCTGTGTGGGATGGGTGGACGCTGCTCTCTGCTGGCAGCAAGGAAAGCATGCAGGAAACAGGGAATTTCCCCTAAAATTACTTTCAAAAATAAAGCGTTTCCACAATGTCTTTACATACTGTTGCATACAGTGATTAAGCATACAGGCGGGAGAAAGGTATTTGCTAAAATACCTTTCAAAATGTACACATTTTCATTGACAGCTTGTAAATAAAACGGTGTCTTCTATGGAAAATAATTGCTTAAATACAATTTTGAAAGTTCTTTTTTTGTACATGTATCTCCACACACACAGAAAATACCTCAGGACCAGGATAAATATCTCAAAAGTTTGGAAAATAGATAGAACAGCTGTCTCCTATTTGAATATGGCAATCTTCTCTTTAAGAGAAGACTTTAAAACAAACACTTCTTCTTTAAAGAACTGTTAAATAACTTAGAATAACAACTCCATAAAACCATTTTATTTTCCAGCTTGGGCCCCCTCTAACAGCAGCCAGAGGAATTAACACCATAAAACTATTAAAACTAACTGGATACCATAAGTACAATATTAAGAGAATGAATGTCCTCATGCAGTAGCCACTGCTGTGAAACAAAGGAATACAATTCTGCTGCAGAGAGCAAAGTAGGTTGCTTTGGCAGGTTACCTTTGAAATTCTGGTTGGGTGCAGGTGCTTCCTCACTGCCCCTAAAGTCAGATTTCAGATCACAGACCTGAAGTCTGTGTAAACTCTGCCTTCAAACTCTAGAGCAGCCTCTGCTTTGCACAAGGGAGGTGAGGGTGCTTGATACAGTCAATTTAAATCAGGGAGGACAAAACTTCAATCACAGGATATAGATACTGTGAACAACCACCAAAATCACCCCTTCAAACGAAAGGAACTTGCTTGAGGGACTCAGAGGAACAATTCAGTTTATCACTGCACGTAGAAACTCAGGTTCAGATGACATTAGTCAGAGTGAAATTTTCCATAGGACGATTCTTCCTGTCAGGAGGAAAATGAAACAACCTGGCAGAGGTGTTGATGTATCCCAGTGAGACAAATAAACAATTGCACATTTATTTTTGCATCTTTTCCACCTTGAGATCCAATGATGGGGGATGCTATGACCAGTTTAATATTAGTGTTAATGCTTTAATGTCTCGTGGAGCACCTGTCCCTGCATGGAGCTGCTCAGGGAGAGGAGCAGGACAGAAATCCAGAAATCCATCACAGGTTCCTTGGGATCCCCATGGCACTGCAGCCATTGCTGAGGGGCAGAAACCAAAGATAATGGCCAAGTGGTTCAGGTGCTGCTCACAGAGGAGGAAAGCCCACGATTCCCACCCCTCCCAGAGCCTGCAGAGCTGCTTTCCTACTCTGCTGGAACAGGGGACTCCAGGAGGAAAGGATGGAAAAGCCAGGCAGCAGATGATCAAAACCTGGTTATTGCAACACATAAAGCCAGGGCACTATAACTCCTTCAAAACACAACTCAGACCTTGGTGATTTGTTTCCCTCCAAGGCACTAGGCCTTCTTTGGACTGTATCTATTTTCATCCTAAAAAAGGAGCATCCAGCAGTGCAGATAAGATCCAAGGACACCAGAGCAGGCAGCCACACACAATTGATTTTCCTGCTCCCTTACATTCAGCACTGCTCCAATGGCAGGTACTGATAGAAGTTTAAAAAACGTTCTTGGAACTGATGTTCAGCCCGATTTTGACTTAAAACCAAAATATACTGTTTCACTATTTGTAAAGGCCCCAGGAAGCAGAGGTCCTGTGCCACCCTTTGAGGTGGCAGTGAGCTGCAGATGTGGCGTGGAATTGGAAGGCAAATTTCTCTTTCCTCTGGTATTCCCTGCTCACATTTCCAGCATGGCTTCACCCTGGAACAGGCTCCCTTTTCTCCTGCTTGGGGTTTTCAAGGGTATTTTAACAGAAGCTGTAGTGTAAGGATGCAGGCCACAAAGGAAGTTCTGGAAAGTGTTTTGTTCAGGGCTATTTATGGAAGAAGAAGCGAAGGGAGCAAGATACGCAGCTGGGACAAAACAAAAATGTTTCCACAGATGCTGGGTTAAAGAACACCACTGGGGGAAAAAAGTGGTTTCTGGACTGATTTTTATGTGGGTTCTTTTGTTTGGCTTAGGGATTTTGGTGGGTTGTTTGGTTTTTTTTGTTGTGGTTTTTTTTTTTTTTAATTATTGTGGGGTTTTTCCAAATGGTCATAAAGTCTGTAGCATTTCAAGATGAACATGCAGCTAAGAAATTGTACTTCTTGGGTGTGCATTTTTACTGTCTTTGCTTATGTTCCACCTTTCTAAGAGGAGAACTGGGACTTTTTTTTTGTGGTCCCAAGACCAAGTTACACAGAGCTACCACAGGATATCCAGATCTTACTGAGAAATGAAGTATGGAATGTATCAGCAGCCTATGCCCGTGTGGATGTCTTGCATCAAGATAAAGAGGAGAGAAAAATGCTGCTGGTGAATTATGTGTGCAAAGCACTGTGAAGCAAGAATTAAAAGTAATGAGATTAAATAGAAAATAACTACATCAGGAATATGTTAATAAATTAATTAAAGCCTACCAAAGTTGAAGTGTTCCATAATTGAGATTGAAGCCCATGAGAGTGCTCTCTTCTACTTGGGGATTTTGCCACATGTAATATTACCTGTTTGCAAATGTTTCTAAATCTGTGAGGAAAATGAGGTCATCTGAGATTGTAGCTTGATCATTAACTTGGATGATTTTGGATTCCTCTGTTTTCTCAGACCAGCTTTATGGATGATTTAATATGTTTTCTCTACTGCAGTCTCATTTCTAGCACATAAGATAAATACGAATATTGATCTCTCTTAAAAAGAGGAGGTCAAGATTTAGTGCTTATTTCTCCCCCAGGTTTGTTTGCTGAGTTTTCATCTTTGTGTAACTTTCAAGTCAAATAAGCAGAGACAAATCAGAGCAAGAAGCAGCATAAAGGACACCGTGCTGAAGTACCTGAGATCCCTCTGACAAATTAAGGAAATAGTTATATAGATCTTAACGGGTCTTTTAAATGAGCCTTTTCAACTACCCTATTACATTTTGTCCAGTGCACAGCTGAAGAAGAAATACTTTGCTTTTTGGAGTAGCAGAGACTGTTGACTGCACCAGGAAAAGGCAACATCTTTCCATAAGGTGCCCATTCTCCACACTGTTTACTTTGTAGGGTAATGTAAAAAATGCAGAAAATGCTTTCCTGTTAACTTCTGCACCTGCAGCCCTTTGTAAGGTCACATGCAAGTTTGCTGTCCCTGAAACCAACTTGGTTTGGTGTTCTCAAGTGAGTCATCATCACTTTAAAGGCTCAGTAAACATGGAGAATCCTTCTCTTGTCAGTAGTGAACGAGATCAGAATGAGATCAGTACCTCATTTTCCTGCAGTAGCAGTCAAAACTGCACACAGGAAAAGAAAATGCATTATTTACTCTGCAAAAGGCATTTGTGGGTATTGAGCTTGTAAACAGAGGGTGAACACATTGAAGTGTTTCTGTGTCCTGACTGTAAATGGTTGTACTTGAAATGTACACCTGTACAGGTGATGAGATTTTGGGGATGTGTATAAACCAGACATATCCTGAACTGCAAGAAAGAAATCCACCTATTGTTATGATGGTCCTTCCCATAATCAAGCACAGACAACTATAGAGCTGGGCAAGGCACAGAGTCTCCTCACAAAAAAAAAAAAAAAAAAAATGAAAAAAATAAAAAAAAAGTTCCTCAATATTTCAGCCTTTTCATTCAGCTGTAATCTCAGTACATGGAAAATACAAGACCCTGCTTCATAAATGGGCATGTCCTGAAGGTGCAGTTTGGTGCTGAATCTCCAGTGGTCTCTGCAGCTCCTCTTTCTCTGGGAACACACAACAATAAAACCACTGCTTCCCTTAAACCTAAGAGGGCACATAAAAGGGCAAGGCTTTGTATTTTTCATATTGAAGATCTTGGACCTTGTCCTGCCTGGTGCCCATGATAAACTCTCCATGCAGAATTTAACAGTCTCACTCCTAGTGTTCACACCTCCCCTCGGGTCAGAAATGAGGCACCTCAGGTGCTTCACTGCTTTGCTGCTATTCCCCATCTGCAGCTGTGCAGGGAAATTCTGGTTCCAAAAAAGTCATTAGGAGCGCTGCATTTTTATGAAGGGGGAAATAAGAAAGACAAATGTTACTCCTGTTCGTGAATTTGCCTCTTATCGTTTCCCCTCCCTGCTCTGTGGAGATTAATTTGATTCACATTAGGGGTTATTTGGGTCAGTTTTACTTCGAGAGAGAAAATAATGGTACCTTCATTTGTGATTTATGCCAATTTAAGTAAGAAAATGGATTCAGAATATTTAGCATAGCTGCTCAATTTAACTGAGGGTTCAGTGAAGCATAAGCTTCCAAATGTGAGTAAGAGGCTTTAACCATTTTCCCCTGTTTGTTTTGAAACTGCATTTGTTACTTAGGATTAGCAGTTTTGTGTCATTTATATGCAGTGTACTGAAACTGAGTTCAATAAAATGACCTTCTTCCACTTATTAAGCTAAACTTGGTATTTAATTATTATGCATGCAAAGTCAAGTAGAAAAAGTAAGGAGCATTTATAAATAAAATAATCGTGGTTTATTCGTAGCAAACAGGAATATCTGTCTTTATTACTTTTCATAAGAAATTTATTACTGCTTATTTTAAATTGGAACAAACACCAAAAAAAGTAGAACATCAGTATCAAAATGAAAAGAACCACAACAATCAAAAGCTGTTTAATCTACTCCATTTAGTTCTAGTGCACAGTCTGTTCAGTGTAACTTTTTACAACATACTGTGCAAGAAAACAGGTCATTTAAACTGAGTAATTAGTATTATAGATAAAATGACACTGCAGCAATGTTAATTACCATAGTACTGATGTGGTATAGGATATAATACATGACAGTCATGTCTTTCATTTTAAATTGAAGTGCAACAAAGCATATTGTTGCTATACTTCTACTTCATAAATTAAATTAATGTTATTCAAGTGTACATTTGTATCCATACAGAATGTTTTAAAATAAATCATAATTCTACTTTAATTCAGACTGCTGTATTTGAGTTTCTAATGGCATAAATTAAAGAACTTCTTGATCTATAAACTTTTTCTAAGACAGTGGAAATCATGACAGAATTATATTCCATATGAAAAATGTCCACAATCATTTTCTTTTTCATTACAGAAGCTGTAAATCAGTTTGCAAATAAAGCACAATATTCAGCCTTTTTAAAAACAAAGATGAATTTCAAGGAGCTATTTGATGTGTAGTAGGAACTAGACATATATAATCAAATTGGAATTCATTCTGCACTTTTCTGGCTAAAAGATCTGGCAGTTGTACACATAAAATATTTATAACAAAACAAAGAGACTTGTGTGGGAAGGCAGTGAAAGTTTTTACCTGCAGCTCCAAGAAGCAGAGAGTTCCTATTAATGAAAAATTGCTTCTCTGCTTTTTGAAGCACCTTTACTTTTGGGTAACTTTGTTATAAATATTAAAAGAAGGGGGAGAAATTAAATTTCAGATTTGTTTAAGTGTACTTTAATAATTTATGTCAGCTGAAATGTTCCTGTTTCCAGCGCAGAAATTTTGAAATGAAGCCATTACTCAGACGTAGCGTGAAAAATACTCGTAAAAACCTACTTACTTAGAAGTGCAACAATCTATTCACCACGTCAGCCCAAGGCTAAAACGTGCACATAGGGTTTTAGCAAAATATTTGAATACACAGTGTAAGTTTCAAAGCAGAAACTGAAGTGTGACCTGAGGTTGGGTGTTTCAGCTCACAACCACAAGATGCATCGCTGTATTTGCGCGAGGGTGTGTAAAGAGCAGATTTGTAGGGTTTGCAGCTTCTTTCTAAAAAATCCTCTTTTTTTGTTTGTTTGTTTTATTTCTCCTCCGCACTTTGCTCAGGTCAGTGGGACGATGTACAACACGGGGAGACACGTGTCCCTGAGGCTGGACAAGGAGCACCTGGTGAACATCTCGGGGGGCCCGATGACCTACAGCCACCGCCTGGAGGAGATCCGCTTACACTTCGGCAGCGAGGACAGCCAGGGCTCAGAGCATCTCCTCAATGGCCAGGCCTTCTCTGGGGAGGTATGTCACTGCTGGCAGGGTTCAAATGTTCCTAAAATCACGGGAATTGCATGGATTCAGGGGGGTGGTAAGAAAGGTTGGGTCTGGGAGGGCTGGGAAAGGAAACTAGAACTGGGAACGAGTTAGAACAGGTGAAACCGCACCTGCGCAATCGTCGTGTGATAAAGCATATGATTGATAAATGTAGTGGTTGGTTGGTAGTTGAATATAATATTTTTTAAAATGTAATAAGAAACGTAAGAAAGGATATCTGGGGGACCTGATGAAAATTACAAGAATTCATGCTTGGATAAGATCAATGTATACAGTAGAACAATATGGGTTTAATAATTAATATATAGCTATAGATCAAAAAGGCTATGAAAACATGTCCATCTCAAATCCATGTCAGAGTCAGATTTGGGTTTGTACCCCTGAGTCCCAGAGCTCTTCAATAAAAGCACCTGCATAAATCATCCTGTGATTTTGTGTTTCCATGCTAACATTACCACCTCTTATCTCTGCCTGGAGGTATTTGCAAGTTAATCTGTAAAAATTGTCCTGTAGCCGTTCTGAAAATCAGGGAATTGTTTTTTCTTTTTTAACCAAGCACTGCAAATTTCGGGACTCATATCTACAAATGGCACTGCTGTGCTTGCTGTATATAGAGACACTCTCTATCTTCATCTGTGCTCCTTACAAAGTAATCAGGTCTTTTTGGTTGGGGCCTTTATGAGGTTAACTACAAAGTAATGCTGGAAGTGCTTCAAGTTCCACAGAAGTGCTACTTTTGCTTCTCACTGATGTGTAACACTTTACATTGAGTACCATTCTGCCTTTGATTCATGTAGAAACAAGGTGACACTTGATTCTGGAGATGATTCCATAGAATTCTACTCAAGAAATAAAGTGAACTGCACATGTAGTCCCTGCCAGAATACTCATGTTGTATGTTAAGTGCATGTCTGTAACATGTCTTTCCTGTCCAAGGAATTTCTTGATCCTGGTAATAGTTTCTTGATCCTGATAATAATTTCTTGATCCTGATACCTATTCCAGAATGACCCATTTTTCTTGCTAGCTTAGATTGAGCACTTCTTCAAGATGTACAATGAAGTTTGTAGACTTTCTGGAACAAAGTGGGATCTTTCCATTTTCCTTATATAGGGCCATTTTCACATAAAAGAGATGCATGAGGTTTGCAGTGCCCCATCCTCCTCCAGCTTGGGCCATGGCTGTGAACTATGCAGTGTCCAGCTCTACAACTCAAAATAATGCTTCACAATAAATCTGTGTTACTGCAGGGGTTATTTTTAAAGCCACCCTGTTACCATTCTTTCAGAATACCACAAAAGAGCAGCTTTTTCATTGCAAAGCACTTATTTTCTCAGAGATGAGTAATCAAATTAACATCTGTACTATGCATCACAGACTGGTGATGAGTCAGTAAATGTGGGGCATTTTCTTTGGCACTGAGCAGCAGCAGTTATTTAAGAGTAAGAAATTATTTTCAGCATTGTCACATGATGATGTTATAATTGATGGTAATCATTGGTTTTGTTTTATAAGCTGCATATAGCCTGTGGTAGCTTTTTTGTGAAATTACAAATGTCTTACGCAACTGATTTTTGTTGCCTTTGTTAAATTCTGTAAGTGAATTCATCATTTTAAGTGCTGAAAGTAAAGGATGCTGTAGTAAACGAGGTCTTTGCTTTGCTGTTCAGGCACACAGAGCAATATTCAAACAAAAAAAGTTGACTGAACATGAAAGCAAAAATCTGTTGAAACATACCATGGCGCTTGTGATGTATCACCACCATTTCAGTTGCTTTTAAAAGAGTTTTTAAGTTTTTAATTCATCAGTCCTATACTCTAACAATGTAAAAATGTAGAGCATTGTTTGGCAATACTTTGGCTAGGCTTTTCTAGTTTTGAAAGTTGGAGTTCTGAGGTACTATTAATATTTGGTGTTTTCTAACAGCGACTTCAACATTTCTTAATAAAAGCAGAAGACTGAGCTAAGTGGAAAGTGCTGTCAGTCAGTCAGGCACAGCTGGATCTGCAGTGTGTGCAGGTTTCATCTTCTTGTCTGAATCCTCCTGCAGTGAACAGAAAGTGCTCAGCACCTTCAGAGGATTAATCACTCCTGATAACCAGAGCTGGGTCTCTTAGGACAGGACAAATATGTGGAGGTGCATTTCCCTTGACAACAGAGCACAGACAAACAGCAGAGTAGAGATTCAAGGAGTCCCTTCAGATACTGAGATGAATTCTGTCCTTTGAGGATGTGTTTCTCAAGGTTTCAAAATCTGTTTTGGGCAGGTGGACAGATGAGTTCCAGCAAGGTCAAGCATTATTTACTAATTTGAGCCTACACCTGCACAGTTAAGTCTTAATTCTAGAACACACTGTTCCAAAGTACAAGCCCAGATGCAAATCAATGGTGCTGAATGGTTGCAGATTTCCAGGGAAGGGCAGCAGCTGATGGAGTTCTTCAAGTGTCCATCCACTCATGCAAGTGCTGCCTGTATAAATGAGTGATCTCCCAGGTGCTCCCAGCACTGGGGGATGTAACATCTACATGCCCTCTCAGCAATGACAGGGGGAAAGCTGTAAACAAGCCATCTGACTCCCTGAGAAAGTGTCTTTGTGGTGTCACGGGTGCTTTCAAGGCTTGCTGCTAATTACTATTCATTCCTGCCTTAGATAATGCTGTCAGTGGAGGTGGGATAAAGAAAAATAACTGCCTAGGTTCGTTAGTCTAATTTCACTGGTGCAGGTAAGAATTGCAATTAATATTTGCTGTCTTAGGCTTTAGGAACCAGGGAAAAATCTTTGCAGGACTGTACTGTGTGACTGCTAATTGCAGGCTGAGCTGCCAGGGCTGGCCCCTTGCTGCTGGTCCCAGCTGTGTTGGACAAACCCTCTGTGGGCTTTCCAGAAACCTCTGTTTCACTGGGGGAACAATACCCAAGTCACCCAAGAAGGGTGATCTACTCAGTGGATCACAATCAGAATTATTCCTGCTGCTCCTTTCCTGCATTCCCATCCGTGTCTGTCCCCTCATTTTCACTGAGGTCTCCAAGTCATGTTAGAGTCAGGACACTGCACAGACAGGGGAGCCTGGGGAGAGGGCAGAGGGCAGGGCAGCACCTGTCCCTCCCAGCACTGCCAGGCTTAGATTGGCCTAAACTAAATCCAACAAAGACAAAGCAGAAGCCTTTAAACAGCCCCAGTCCACCTTGAACCAGCTGCGATATTCTTTACACATCTGGAAATCCTATCTGATGTCCACTCTAAGGAAGAAGTTTATTTTAGGGACCTTTATTGCCTAGTTCTGCAGGTGGAACTTCAGAGCAAGCTGGAGAGCACTGGAGTGGTACCATGGCATAAAAAACAGCCTAGAAATAGCAAATTGCTTCAGAATGTGCAGTGGACTGAATAATACTGAGAGGCTTATAATTTCCAGGCTTTAGCTTATAACTAGGTGTTAAAGGCTGTCAAGAGAGATCTGTACAATAATCTGGTTACCTTTTAGCCCCCAATTATCACTTTAGTAGACAGAATAATTGAACTAATGTTTAAGTAATTTGAGTTTAAGGGCTTTAAAACCGTGCATCAGATTATCAATATGTTTGGCACTGGTAACATGGAAAGGCAGGCAGGCTTTGGAATGCTTAAATAAATAAATGGACTATTTACTTCTCCCTATGATACAGACTCAAGTGAGTTTAATTCCCTATTCTTTGCAGGAGCATCCTACTCATCCTAGCTTTTAAAAGAAAATTTTGGCTTAGGTGAAGTCTCCACTAAGACACCAGTCATTTGTGTCTGCTGCTTAATGCCTCTATGCACAACAGGTTTTAATGCTTCAGAGTCTGTATCATTTAATGAAAAGCCCATTTTCCATTCAAACAGCAGAATTGGACTGAGTGCTGTAGCTCAGGCATGTCTGCCTTGTTAAAATAAAAAGGTAACCACTTCCAAAAGGTTCATGGTAAAAATGGGACCTTTTAACTTTACCATGTGGCAAAGTCATAAAAAACTTTTATGGTCATTTTTTTTTTTCCTAAGCATAAAAATGAAAAATGTGCTGTCAGGAGACCTCCAATCACTTTGTGGTTGTGCATTGTGGCAGCCTTATCAGTGCCAAGGCAGAAAGTCAAGGAGCTTAATTATTTGGGGTTATGCAGTTTTCACAAACTCAGTAGCTGGAAACTTTCAAACAAGGGACCATAGTCCACAACACATGAAAAAAAACCCATTTCTTCTTTGCCCAAGCTTCCAAAAACCCATGGACCGATTATAAGCACATAATTATTTCAGTTGCTACAGAATAATTAAAATGAAAGTGAGAACAGAATCTGAATAAATGAACACGTATTGCTGTACACACAGTTTGGAACTGAGATATACTTTTACTGCTGCTAAAAGCTGCTGAGAAAACCAACACAAAAATACAAGAAAATGCAATAAAAGGGAGAAGTGGGAAGTTCTGAAACACCAGTCTCCTCTTGCTACTGCTATTTCTTTAACTGCAGGAGTATTCTGTGTGAGTGGGGGACTTCTAGTGATAGTAAAGGATTACTTGTCAGGGAGATCAGTGTTGTAAATCCAACTTGGGATATATTTAGAAGCAGGACTGTCAGACAGCCAGCCTATGAGAACCAGCCAGCCAGCTGGGATAGTTTAATCCAGAATTAGAGTACTGCACCAAAATTAGAGTGCTCTGAATTGTTGAATCACAAACAGCGGCTCTGTTATTGAGACCTTCCAAACAACCTCCCCAAAACACCTCATGCTGGTGTCATTTACAGAGGAAAAGCTTGAAATCAGATTGCACTAGCACATCATCCTTCCTCAGGGAGGAGGATTAAATCAGAGAGTGATGCCATTGAGGAGGGAGGACAGGAATCTCCTGCTTCTTCCTAACCCCAGCCCTCCAGGTGTTCACAGAGCCAGCTGTGAGCACCCCCTGCTACACCAGGTAACCCCTGAACTGCTGCCAATGGCTCCAAGAAGCAAGTTCCAAATTCTGATTTTTCAGTTGCCACAGGCCACTGGTATTACATTTTGGAGCCTCTCTTGGAAGTGGAGCAGGTAATTTTTAAGAATTTCAGCCAGAAGATAGGTATTCCAATACTTTTTGATGTTGAAAAATCAGCCTCTGGAAAAAGTACCAGCTGAGGGAACATGTGTCTAATGGAAGGGGGGCTTAGTAAAATCTCTATAACCTTCAGATTAATGTAGAGCTTCAAAGGAGAAAGTCAATAGGTAACAAATTAAATTGCAATAGGAACAGAATATAAATCAGGGAGAGGGGGTAGTATTGTCATCAATAAAGTACAGGGAGACAGCTCACATGAGTAATTCAAAATCACTGGGACATGAATATGTGCTTCAGTTGTTAGAATGCACCTCTGTCCTCACTAAGGATTACAGAAGGCTTCACCCAGAATTTTATAGAGTGTCAGTAAAAAGCAGGGTTGAAGTCCAAAAAGATACTTACTCACAGAATATTCTGTGTTGAAGGAACCCACAAAGATCATCAAGTCCTGCTCTTAAGTGAATGGCCTGTACAGGGTTATTGTGTTTTTCTAAACCAAATTCAATTTTATGTTTTAAGTTAAATGGGCTTTTACTGCTTGTTAATATAACAAAATGCAGCTGGTGTTTCTTACCAAGAAAGCCTCTCTTTCTGAACTACTCTGTTGGAGCCCACAAGAAAGATTACCTTCCAGGAAAAGGGGACTGAAATGTTTGTGGTGTATTTTACATCAAAAGGCAGTAAATTTCCTCCACTAAGTGCTAAAAATACATCTTAATCCTTACTGACCTTCAAAAGCAGTTTAATCTTTAACTTTGTTGGAGTAGTTGACTTTTAACTTATGTTCCTGTATTTTTTTGACTGGACAGTCATCTTCAAGCCATAGGTAATATACACTTGTTAAACAAAATATCCCAAACCTCAATAGCCAGAAAAAAATCCTAAAATCAATTGAAGGCGTAGCAACTATAAATCATTGATCATAAATATATCGACAGAAAAAATACACAGCAAGTACAACTCATTTTTATAGGAGTGGCCACATTGCCAGGCAGCACCAGGGTACTCCACAGTCCCAGGTTTGCATTTAGTACCACTGTAGCCACACTGCCATTTTCAAAGGAAAATTAGATTCTAGAAATACACTGTTTTATCCCTCCCTTAGGAAAAACCCTTAATTACATAAATCAAGTTATATGATGACCAAACTTCATAACAATGTACGTATTCCTGTATAATCAGCTTCTCCTATCATAAATAGCATTCCTGTTATTTTTTCACCTTTACAAAACTTGATTAGCAGTGGAAATACAAATAAGGCTTTTGATTTATTTTTTTTTTCCAAGGGAAGAAGTCACAGTGCATGCTACCGTGCATTTTATGATAGTGCAGGCAAAACAGGAAAAACCAAATGGTTTTATTTGTAGGAAGTTGTAAAAGGGTATTTCTCTTGGTGGATAAATCCCAGAAACTCAGTTATTGGACCTGATGCAGCTGTAGCTCTTCATGGATGCAAGCTAAGAAAAAGATACAGGGGCAGAATTACATATTTATGTATTTTAGCAGAAAGCCTGACAATAACATATAATTGAAAGGAACAGTCACTTCATTTTATAATCCCAATCATTAGAAACCATCTGGAGATTGAATGACGTTCAGAACAAGTGTTTGATGCCTTCTAAAATATGAGGCTGAATTTCAGGTACCCAAGCAGGATTTTGATCTTTGCTTTAAGCTTTAATTTTCTCAAATTACTGAGGTATTGTCATGGTCACTGGAGGTGAAAAGTTACAGTTCATATCAAATGAAGAACCTTTACAGCAGTCTTTTAGTACATCATCATTCTGATTATTTAGTCATGCTAAAATTGCACTAAGTCTTTTTGGAATAATTGAACGCATTAATTTCAGACAACAAAACAATACAGAAGCCACCTGATTTTTGTAGATCATGAGCTGATTTCTAGAAAGCATCTTTAAATATTTGAAAATTTTGTGTATGGTATTTAAGGGAGTTTCTCCTCAAGCAGTGAATGCCAGGCTGTTGAATTTGGGTACCAGCTGCTACTACACTGCCATTCTCTTTGTCATTCCCACCGACATGCAGCAGGACATTCTCTCCCAAATCAGTTCCAGCAGGAACCAGAAATGTTTCTCTCTTTTCTCACTGAAGCCTGAGAGCATCCACATTCCCTGGATTTCTCCCATGTTTTATTAAAGCACATGATTATTTCTGGATTCCACAAAGCAAATTCCAAGTGCTCCATTTCTAGAGGCCAGCATTTTTTCTTTTCTTTCTGCCTCTTGCTTTCTGGGGATTTTGGAATACAAGTCCTATAGCTACTGTCTGTTTACACTGAATTTCAAGAAACTCTACAAGCAGATTTTTGGAGAGGTTGTATTTCATTATCTACACATATGTGGGCATTTCTTGCCAGAAAACTTTCCTTTATTGGAAACTACTTTTCTGAATCTTATGAATTCTCCATCTATTAGTAGAATTGCAGAAGTTGTCCAAAAAAATTCCAAGCTTTATGACAATGTCAGCTCATTAATACAGCGTGTGACACAGCAAAATATCTGCATGGAATAATAAATATTGAATTTCTTAGATACCAAATGAAGCAGATTCCTTTAGAAATAAACATATTTTTGCACAAGTTTACTCTTTGGTTACCAACTGTTCTTTTTTGGGGGGGAGTTCTTTTTCCACAGGGAGAAGTGGAAGAAAGTGTCAATGTACTGAGAGCACAGTCTGTCACTGTAATCTAAATCCCTCTGGTGCCTCAACTTTAAAATCCAGCATCATAAAGCAATAAGGTGGAGTTTTTCTGCTTAGAGTAGCAGCTGTATGATTTTCTGTTTTAAACCACTGGGACATAAAAACATTCAGCACTCTAAACCTCCAGTGTTACTTTTGAAGTATTCATTTTTCCTCAATCCAAATTATTATCATGTGCTTGGGGTGATTTCACTTCCTACAAGATTACTCTTCTTTAATTAAAGAGCAATTTACCTCTGTAGGAAAAAAAACTATGTGTATTTTGAAATGGGTTTTATTTTATGTCACTTGGTAATCAGTTTTCCATTACACTTCTTGTAAGTTTTAATTTTTTCTCCAAATACGCTTAATGTAACATTCCAAAGGCAGGACAAATCCTGCTATCAACCCATACAAAAGCTCTTGCAGCTACTATGGATGACCACAAAAGAAAATAAAAAGCAATGATAGCATTTTTATTGTTATAATTTATCAAAACAATAAAAATCAGCAAGCGGATACCGTAAACCTTACCTTGGGCAAAACCCTCAAGGAGGCAACAGCCTGGTCTGGGGTAAAACTGGGATTTGGCATTTGTGCAGTGTGTGGACTGCAGAATCCCAGTCTGTCCTCACTGGCAGTAGCCCTGAGCTGAATGAGGGGTGCTGGGGTCAGGCAATGAACAGGAGAGTCCAGGGTTGGTGACAGGCAGTGCTGGGGATGCAGTGGAACTCCTGAGCCCATTTGGTGCTGAGCACTCACACCCCACACAAGTTTGTCTCAGTAAACGCTGAAGTGGGAGCAAAGCCAACTAATTCTGAGAGCAAGCCCAGCCCTCGCACCCAGACAGTGGGGAATCGGTGTGTGAAACTCACCTTCAGTAATTTTTCTTTTAGTCCATAAAAATGGAAGAGCTTCAGACAGTGAATGTGACCCTAATTCCAAACGGTCTGAACTTGCTGGCAGAGTCCTCTCGTGGGAGATGGGAATTCCTGGCACAGGAGGCAGCCACAGCAGGTTTTGCTCATCCCAAATGGATGTGCTGGTCACTGTGCCTTGGGAGCCCAGTGGAGCAGCACATCCACCCAGGACTGAACGAGGCCAGGAGGAATTCCTGCTCCCACCTCTCCGTGCTCCCCAGGAATCATCCCTGTTTCCTCATACACAGATCCCTGACCTTCGGATTATTTCTGTAGCTTCAGCAGCTCTTTTGATACGTCTTCGTCCCTTACTTTATGTTTAAACAGTTTCTTATGACACATTTTAATATCTTAGCAAAAAGCCAACTAAATCATTCATTTCAAGCAGCTGCCTTTATATTACATTTTCAGGGATTGCTGGGAGTTGGCAGGGTTAGAATTTTCATTTAGAATACTGACTTGACCTTCCTCCATCACTGTAGACCTTTCCTGTCATGCACTGCCTCCCAGAAAGTCAAAATACTTAAAATTTGAGGTATTTCGTTTTAGCCATCTCTGTAATTTCAGTAAAGACTGGGAAGGAAATACTTCTAAATTTTGTTTTCTTTAGACAAAATTGTGATAGATAATGGATTAGGATGTTTTTCAAAGAATAAAAGGAACCAAAATTCCATGTTGTCATTTCAGAAGCATGTCTTTCTAAATTATTAAAATTAGAACAATTTCTCAGGCATAGATACTTCTAAAATAACACGCAAGTGATAGCAGCCACAATGGCATCAGTGCTAACACTCTGAAGAATTAAAATTGACAAGATTAAACTACATTTATTCCAAGTCAATTTTCTTTCCATTTATCTTTTAATATCTCGCCTTTATCTGTCTGCATCCTTATCTTTGTATAAACTAACTCGATGTTACAGCATACACCTGCCAGGATTTGGTGGTTTAAAATTCAGTAGGAGTTAATGAATTATGTTCAGCTAGTTTTCAGTGCTTTGGTTGACTTTTTTTTAATCTACCTGCCATAAAAACATTTTGTCACCGACTATTTGCCATAGGCACATTAGAAAAGCACCATATACAAGTTATTACTCTGCAAGTCCTATCAAAGGCAAAGAGAGTTCTGGATTTTAGCTAGAAAAGGCAAGTCCATTACTGTCCATCTCCTTCCATCATCTCAAATTTTATTTACTTTTTCTTATCTGAGTATGAACATGCCACTACCACATAGTCCCTGGAAATTGTGCTAATAACAGAACCAGTTGGCAACACAGCCTTCATCTGCTTAACCTTCAGTGTAGGACTGGCCAGAAAGAGCTGTCGCATCCCCTCTAATGCAAAACTCCTATGAATAAAGGAAATAGATTTTTTAAAATTTCTTTTCCAAGGCGTGTTCAATGTGAGCAGTATATATTTGGTGTATTCTGCTACGTGACTCTTTGCTCCTTCACCCTTAGCAATTTCCTTCCCATTTGCCCTGACAATCAAAGCACAGAGTGATGAAGGCCTGAGCTATCAGTGCCATGCAGCACCTGCAGCCCAGCTGGATGCTTTGGAGTCCGTGTCCACAGCACAGCATGGGGAGATGGTTCCATCACTTCCCATGCTGACATGGGAATTAATCTGGCAGCATCCATGGCTGCAGGAGCTCGGCCACAGTTCTCATTACCTGCTGCTCTTTTGCCTCCCTGAAGACTGAAGTGTCCTGGTGAGTTTGTGGAGACCCAACTTCCTCCTCCTGATCCAATCCACCAAACTCTCAGTGCAGCACTGCACTGCACTAAAATTCATTAAATAAAGCATTAGAGGAGCATGGCTTTCCAATTGGGATTCTGCTAAGATTCTCCAGAAGAAGCAAACTTTTATCCTCTTTTTTTATTTTATTTTTTGGGAGAACAGAAAAGCCTAAGTGTATAAATGATAAATTAGCATACCTGCCTGAAATAAAGAATTCTGATTCAGAAAAGGATAAAAGACTTCTTAGTACTACTAAGTGTACCACTGTCAAGTGCTTTAGAAGACAGGTTAGTGTTCATTGCTTGATCTCTTCACATTAAAAATACAGGAGAGGGTCAATAAAATATCCTAAAAACATGCTACCAATAAAAGCATCATTAACAATACATAAAGCATTTGCAGAACAATCCACCGTGGGCAGAACATGAAGCCCTCTACCACACATTTCCTTAGCAGGACAAGCCTGTATTTCAGAGACAAAAACTAACAATCAAAGGGCCAGACAGAGCTCTCATCCCAGTTCTGAGTATTGTGCTTTTGGAACTCCTGGGCTGTTCTGAAGAGTATTGTGGCACTGATCTGTGGAGCCAATTTAACCCAAAACACAAATTACTACACTAAGACTGCTTCAGTTATTTTAAATATTGGTACATTTTGTTCCATTTTTACCTTCGGAGCAGTGGAGGCAGTGAGATATTTCCAGTGAGGGGGCTCATGGACCAGCCTGGGAGGATGATGCTGCTGTGGTTTAAATGGTACAACCCAGCCCTGACTCTTCCTCATTTGGGGCACGATTAGTACCATGAAAGAGGCATCAGGCAGGAATATTTCCTTGTGCATCCAAGGCTGCAAGTCACAGCCTAATCCCAGCAATTCTAGTGTAAGGCAGAGTATTCTATGGGAGCCTTAAAGCCCCTATGCTCCTGGTACCCAGGTTGTCCCTTTGAGAATCTGTCTGTACCCACAAACATCATTTTATCCACACTCAGCCCTTCCCTGGGGAGGGACATCACAGAAAAACCAACCAGTTCCTGAAGGCATCTGGTCTGCAGGCTCTTGGATAAATCACAAGACAAACTGGCAGGAAATCAGGTTTCTGATAGTCTGTGGTTGTCTTTCAGGGAAAAAAAAAAACAAAAAAACAAAAAACCTCTTTGAAATCAAATTCTATCCACAAGGTACTTTGGTTTTGACACATAAGCATTTTCCACCAAAACCCTGTTTCAGCAAAAAAAAAAAAAAAAAAAAAAAAAAAAAAAAAAAAAAAAAAAAAATCCCAACTAGTTCTGCTTATGATTAGTGCAAGGCCTTATTCTGTGTGAAGCCCAAGGGTGTGTTCAGTTAAGAGGATTTCCACTGTTTGAATTATAGCTTAGAGCCTCCCCATCTACTGTTCCTAAGCCACAAAAGGCACAGTAGAGGAACTGTTCTTCCTCCTGACTGGTAGAGCCATTCCCTGGGGCAGTTAATTAGAAAGAAGAAAAAAATCATCCCTACTCTTCCAGATTCTAATGAATGTCAGTCTATTCTGTTCTCATAGGATCTTCTTTCAGAAATCCAGGAAAATGATGAAAGGAAAACTGGCAGGGAAAAAAAACCTGCTCCAAAAGCCTTTTTCCCATGGCCTATTTGAAAACACCTCACTATTTTTTGGATGTAGTATTGAAGATGAATACTTCAAAGAAAGTTGGAAATCTTTTGTTAGAATTTTGAGCTGTCAGGCAGCATATTCAGGATTTATCCCCACAAATCTTCATGGGCATCAAAAAATCCCTGTAAATAAATGAAACCACAGGGACAATGACAAATGTGATTTGGGATGTATGTTTGCTGTTACTGTCAGAAGCACAAAAACTCTGGGGGTCACAATACAAGAAAAGCCAGGATGCAATCTCTAGGATTTAAAATGCTTAAATCCATCTAAATTTAAAATGCAAACTCCACCGTGAGCTTTTACATGAACTTTTTTCTTATTTTATGCACACAAGATATTACCAAATAATTAAGTACCTAGAAATTGCTAATACTTTAGAAATTACCAAAAGATTAAGGTGAAAAGAGAATTTTTAATACACAAGCTTCTTTCCTAGCAAAGAATATCAGATCAGGTTTTTTATGTCATCCATCTTTCAAATGCTGTTGTAAACTCATCAATATTTTGGTTGTGATTATCAGTCTTTGGGCAGCTTGAGTAGATCAATTTTATCTGTGTGCTGCTAGATAGTATTCCTTATTTTGTGCTCTGAAAGTGGCAGCTTATAACTAAAAGTGAATGACTGTTATTGAATCTGAAGATGTACATCATTTTAAATAAAATAAAAAAGAGAGAATTCTAGAAAACCAACAGAATTACTGAGCTGTATCATCCTACATTAGCTGAAAATCTGTCCTTTAATGTTTATGAAGAGGAAAATAAAAGTGCAGTGAGGAGCTGGAAGGTACCATCTGTCTCCTTTTAGTTCAGTGTTTTGTTTCAAGCTGGGTCTGAAGCACAACCTAATTCAGAGATGTCCAGTGCTGGAAGCTGTCATGTCATGGTCCCCCTGGAAGTTTGGAACTGCTCATGGCTGCACACACTAATGACAGCCCTTGGAATGCTTCTGGCTTCACAGCACGTTTCCCCATTAGGTACCAATTACTTCACAGGGTAATTAGGGTTTACAAATGACAGAGGGTGAGTCAACTGCAGTCAGGACAAGAGGCATGGCAGGGTGAAGGCCAGGATATGAGAGCTCTCGGTGTTTGCAAAGACCCTGAAATTTTGGCTTGATTTCTCAAAATCCATTCTGTCATTATTCTGTTCCATTTCTGTCCTTGATGGGCACCTTAAGCAGGCAGAACTTGCACTGTTGCTGCTCCCGTGGAAGTTCATCACCCCAAGACAGTGCACGGTGCAAGCTGCAACATCCAACTGCATCAAAAGCCTTTTATCATCTACACCTGAACCTGCATCTCACCAGCTACTTTAAATTTCCAAACTTGTAAATATAGAAAAAGAGGTAGATAAAAACAATGCCAAATAGAGAAGACTGTGGTATAATAAATATACCAAGCTAAGTAGATCTCAAAGTACTTCTGGAGTGCAGGGCCATAAGTCTTTGAAAATATTAAAAATCAATGAAGCAGTGAAAAATAATTTACAAGATGTGTCTTCAAAGTTCACGGAATGCTGACGGGGTGAATACCTCTTAAAATGTCTCTAAATGTGTAGTGATTTCTCTTTGGATGTATAGCCTCAGATTTATTGAACCATTTAATTATTTTGACAGAGTTCACACTTTGATTGTAATCAGGAGACCTGTGACAGAACAACTGTTTATCAAACTGCTGTTAATGAAGCAAATAAAGCAATCCTTAACGTGCACACATTTCATCTGTACACCTTTCTTACACCACCTATCTGTGGGGAAGTGGAGCTGCACCAGTTTCTGCAGAGCAAACTGCACTGTGTTATCAACAGCATGCTTCCCTTGTAATTTTAATTCGTATTGGAAATCTCATTTACAGAAGTGACACTATATGTAAAAGAGCCACATATGGCTGACTGAACACCTCAACACCTCCAGCTACAGACAGTAAAACTATTGCCAGCAGCTTGAGAAAAAAACAGCACAGCCTTTGTAATCTGAAGTCTGTGACCTGCTGTGATGCATCAGCCTTCAAGTTTTTTGGCCCAGATTTTCTCAAATTATCAGCATAGTGTGAGCTTAAAACCACATGTGCGTGTGCATACATAAATAAACATGAGATAAAACCAGCAGCACATGAATGCTGACCTGGTTTGAATGAATAATCCACTATGTAATAGTTGGTTAGACAAAAATATTTTTTTTTAATTAAGAAGCTGTCTGTTTTTGAGATCTTTTCAATCATCTTTGATTAATGAAAAATTTTCTTCCTTCTCCTCCTGCTCCTCCTGTTCTGAAGCAATGTGAGCTGTTCCTGCTTTAGATGGGTTGCATTGAATTCTTTTCCCCTTTATTGCTGCTGGCAGTTTTACCCTTCTCCCCATTTGTTGTTAGCAGTAGAGGAACCAGAAGGAAATGGCAGCCTGGGGAGCTGGCAGAGCCCCAGCTGCTGGTTCACCTGCCTGCAGAGGTGTTTGCCATGGCAGCACCATCTCACTCCTGCTTTTCTTTGCTGTGGACTGAGATTAGAGCTTGTTTTTTCATACTACAGGTAGGAAATGTCAAAGGTACTCTGTTGAGAGACAGTTCCTGGAAGGTACCAGCAGGTCCTGCAGAAGTCACTGGCACTGGAGCTGTTTCACAGCATCACCCTCAGAACATTTTCTCATCTAACTGCAACAGTGACCTGTAATCCAACCTCAGCCCCAGGGACTGTAGGGTTTTACCTGGATCTTTTCAAGTAGCAGCAATTACCTTGTCCAGTTAGATCTGTTTTATTATTAAACTGTTTATTTACCAGGCCTTTGGGTGACCAGTAACAGTGTAAATATGATGAGGGTATGAAACTGCACAGATCTGTGAACAAACTGCTCCAGTCACCTCAGCCTGCAGAATAATCTGTGCCTGTCCCACCCATGAGATTCTCAGTACCAGGATTTGTGACAGCTGCCAGATGCCCAACTCCAGGGTGTTCTTCTGTTACTTACTGAATTTTGAGTACTTCATTTGTAAAGTTCGGTATAAACATGAAAGATGCTAATGAATATGTTCTGTTCTAGTGTTCCTTACTTAAAAATTAGAAGCTCCAGAAAAATATAATAAGAACATCAAATCATTTATCAAGAGTATAAATGTAGTACTTTCACCTCCCTGCTCAGAGTACGAGCAGATTAAGCCTGTGCCTATTCTCCCAGATATCTTCTGAGTTAAAGGCAGTTCTTCTGTTGTCTTTTTAATTTTTTTTTTTCCCAAATCAATGCATGTACTTCGTGGTGCTTCGAATAATACAGAATAAACTTAACTAAAAAAAACCACAGGATGCAGAAGTTTAGTGCTCCAAAGTTGGGAGGTGAAAGCAGACAAGCTGGTTGTGCATCTCTTAGTTTGCTTGCCCTGACAGTCTTTTTTTTTGCCTCCTTCTCTGCTGTCTCATCTGATCTGCCACAGAGAGAGATCAAACAGGGTGAATCAAACAAGTCAAAGTAATTCAGAAGGTTGGGGTTTATCTCAGACACATCAATTCTGCTGAATTACAGCATTACTGTACATTTAAGTTGTACATTAATGCTGCCCTCCTTGTATGATAAAATAAAATTATATTTTTATAACACAGTTAATGCAACATTTGGGATCTTTTTTTTCTGTTTCTGAAATTTGTTGATTCTAATTATGCAACAACAGAGCTAAAATTCAGAATGTAAAGACACAGGTTAGCTGTACAAAGAAAAGATACTGCAACCTGCAAGAGCACCTGAATTGATTCTTCTGTGCTTCCAGAAGCACTTGCAGTGGCTACCTGTGACATCCCCAAAGTGATGCAGGTGGCAGAGCAGCATCACTGCCCTTTCCTGTGACCACTGCAGGCCAACAGAGCTGGGCCAGCCAGGGAGCTCGTGGTGTAAACACAGAGAGAAGGGAACCATGGCCTTGTGTTGAAACAAAGAACTTTTAATGCAAAAATAACAAAGCAAGGAACTGCACGGTACAAGGGACAACTTCCAAAGACCCCAAAACCCAGAAAGCACAGAGGGGCAGGGATGGGGTGGAGGGCACAGGGTCCAGTCAATAACGAGGATAAGGAACAGAACCGTAAATGTAGCTGGCCATAAGCCAACCATGTATTGAAACCAAGAACAACCCCTTATTTTAACACACTAATTAACATGTTCGTTCCCATGAGACAACTCCCTTCTCTATTGTCTCACCACGTAAGGATGTCCTTCCTCATAGCTGGGTGTCTCCCAGGGTTTGAAGGTAAAGCTCTTTTCATCTGCAGGTGAAGCCAGCTCCCTGTCCACCTCAATTCCCACACTTTCCCACTGTGACAGCTCCTTGGAAAAGCAGTGGCCTGGTCTCAGACTTTTATTCACTAACCTCTTGAACCCCACTGAGACAGGAAACCAATGTGTACTTAAGGACCATTTTGCCTCTCTAGGAAATGTGCAGTGGGGAGTGAAACAGCTGGATGGAAGCACTAATGTTGGAAGAAGGACAGGTTTTAAGTGACAGGAAGAAACAGGTCAGAAAAGGACAGGGGAGAGGTTTGGTGTTCATAAAAATGGGAATATTTGAGTCTGAACATGTGCAAGGAAAAGACAACGGCTTGAGTGGCACAGGCAGCATCAAAGGAAAGGCTGGAGAAGAGCAGGGCTCAAAGGAAATGCAGCCCTGCTGGGCACACAGCCACAGGCATGGCTTTGATTGCATCTTTTCATCTGTTGACACTGTCCAGAGTCAAGGGTGACAGGAGCAAAATTGCAGTCTGTTAAATGAAGGTGGGCAGCCTCAGTTCTGCACAGAAATACAGACTGACTTGAGGAAACAGCTGAGTTTAGTGTGAGTTACAGGGTGAAAGCAGACAAACTGAAATTCGGACTGGAGCACCAGAGCCAACAGCGACTTCATATAACGTGGTTGAGAGACATGTAATGCCCTGAAGTACTAACAAATCCATTTTTACATCTTGAGAGTCTTACAGTTTATTTTTTTTTTTTTTGCAAGAAATGTCCTAAAAATCTCAACCTTGATGTTCAAACTCACAATTGTTTTCAGCAAACCTATTTCCCTTGTGAGTTGCCCTCTTTTCTTCTGCAGCAAATTTCTTCTGCTTGACTCCCAGTTATGCACAAAGTCATTTACTAGACAGATTGCATTTTTTTCCCTCTTCTGGAAAGTGTCAGTTTCTGAGCAAGATCAAATAACCTGCACTTCAGTATTGACTAATTTTAATTATTAAAACTTTTCTTCCAGGAAAATCTCTTCATGCTGTTTGCTGAGAAACCAGCCATTTTTACTAGTATTCAGGGGCTTCTTGAGGAGATAGTGAACTCAGGAGACAGAATTCTGCATTTATAGTGGGCTCAAACTTACACAACATTTTTTTTAAAGTAGGAAGAACTAATTTTTTTTCTTTGCCTTCTTTCTATGCGTCTCCCTTTAAACTTGAGATAATGGGCTTTGCAAAGGCTAGAGGAACAGGAACACATAAATTTTTATGCAGTAAAACAAAATCATATATATATATAAATGAATTATAGAGCTAAATGCTTACTTTGCATATATATTAAGCTTATTAAAATCAGAAATAAATATTTTATTATAAATCCTTCAGTGATATGCAGTCCCCCACTGACAGTTTCATATGGAATCCTTTCCTCACAGCAGCCTGGCAAATTGATATTGTTTAAGTGTCAATGAAAGAAAATAACCACTACATTGCTATTTAAATTTCTCACATTTAAGTGTTCAGGTTTTCACATCACTGACAAATAATCAGATGTTTTAGCAAAGGATAATTACACTGTTGCTCCATAACTCAAAAGCTAAAGACAGCACCACCTGCATTTAAAGTAAAACACAGCTTTGCCTGCTGACACCACAAACCAGCCTATCTCACCTCGACAACAAACTGTTTACTGCAGGCCAGTGAAATGAAATACATGCTTAATGATGTAAGATGGACCGAGTAATAAAGTTATAGAGAGAGTCAACATTATCTTCAATTAGGTGTCTACTTTGGTTGAAGAATTCTTAGCATTACAGTTCAAAGAGCTGGATTTTTATCTGCAGTAATTTTCAGCTCCATTTCATCTGTGCACTAAGAGAAAGGTTTTTGTTGGGTTTTTTTCACTATGAAAAAGTCGTTGCAGAGGATATGGTACATAACAAAGAAATTAAATAAAGGAAGAGGTGTCAGGCACAGCACGAGGACTAACTGAAGAAAGCACAGCTGGGAGAATTGGTGAATAGTAATTGCATGGGGGGAAGACTACGAGAAAACCCACAGGAGACATCGCTTGTATAAAGCCATCATTCCTTGTACACCTAAAAAAGAACAACACATTTCCATCACCACGCACAAACAGCCAAATATTGGCATGATTTTATGGGATTGGCATCAATGCAAAGAGAACCAGGGTATTTAGCACAGCCCAGCACTCCAGGCACCCAAAGTGGGAACAGCAGGAGTGTCATCCTCTCCTTGGACCGTCCATCCTCGCCAGGGTGTGCTGGCAGGGGGAGGTGGCTGCTCTTGGGGTGGGAGAGGGGCAGGCACCACTGCTGCTCCCTGCCTGCCCTCCTCACTGCCCACAGAGTTATCCAGGTTGGAAAAGAGCCCTGAGCTCACCACTTTGAGGTGTTGTCATCCAAGGACACTGCGCTCCGGGAGGAGATGGGAGCAGGTTGTGCCTTTCACACCCCACTCAGACATTATTCCCCCGTGGAAGCCACAATTTCCCCGCTCAGCTGGAATTCCAGGAGCCTGTGGCTCTCCCGGTGGGAGCTGGTGCAGCAAGAACTGAACAGTGGGAGTTGTTTGCATGGCAGTCAGGAGCATTCTGAAGGCCAGGCACTTTGCCAGCCAGAGTAAAGAGCTGCTTTCACATCCTGACTGAGGTCAGGCTTCCTGCCAGCAGAATAGAGTTTACTGCATGGACAAAACGAATTTCCAAGACTTCTGTTTGAATCACTGCCCAAACTCATCTTTTCTAATTGCAGAAAGCCCAACAAACCAAAGATTGGTTCTTCAAGAACACGGCATTTTAGAGCATGGCATGTTCCCTGATCTTCTTTCATTAAGACAAAATATCTCTTTGGCACTTCAGGTATTTCCATTTCAGTTTTTCCAGCATTTCAGCTGTATAAACTAACCTGCAAATGAATACACACTGTGTTGTCTAATAGGGAAAAAAAGCTTTGACTTCTGTTGTCTGAGGTGAAAGTCAGCTGATAAAAAATGCAAATGTGACTTTACTGCTGCCCCTTGTACCACCATCACATCCATGTCCTGCACGTGTTCAGCAGTGTTTGCCAGCAACACCCTGCTCCTTTCACCAAAGCCTCAGAGGAAGGTAAAGGGCTTACTTTAGAAAGATAACTGGCTTAGTTCCAGCTCTAAAGTGCCATTTATCTTCTCTACGGAGTTTAACGCCACTCAAGTCATTCAGAAACAAGATAATTTTATATTTGTCTGCCTTAAGCTGTACTATCTCACATTCTTAGATAATCCTTGTCCTCTTGGTTTTTTCTTGCTTCCTATTTCTCGGCTTCAAATTTGCCTGTTAAATTACAAACATATGAACACCAAAAGGCACTTACACCTCCCTTTAAAACAAGCTTCCAGGATGGTCTGCAACAAAAATGAAAAAAGTCCCCTTATCTTCTGCCTGCAGGGCAGATCTGTGCCAACTTTCTCTGAATCTTTGACTCTGCACCTCTGACAGGTGTTAAATTTCTCAGAATCATTTCTAAAAATTGGAGTCTAATTTATCATCTCATGTAACACAGCATTAGTATCTTAAAGGACTTCTGACAATTCAATAAAGCATCATTCCAGAAATGCTCTTGGCTGTTTGAAACAAGCTGGGCTTTCTCAAATTCTTCTGTGTTTGAGCTCTCAACTTACATTCAAACAGCAACTTAACCAGCAATTTTATCCATTTCAGATTTTTTCCTCTTCTATTAAGCTTTGAAAGTTTTCCTCTCACCATGTTTTGAGATGCTGGAAATCAAGTGGAAATCCCACAGTCTTCTGCCAAAACTATTTGGATTCTGATTCCTTTTTGTGCCTTTTTTGGGTGGTGTGTCACAAATTGTCATTGCCCTGGATTAATGACACAGATTGAACTCCATAACATGACATTCATTATTGAGATGCTTTCCCCAGCATTAGTAATTTTACATCTGAACCTCTCACAGTATTGTACTGGAGAAAGATGCAGCTGTTGCCATGTTGGAGTTGATGAACTGGGCAGAGATGGGAGGGAGATCTTCTCAAAGGCAGAGCAGGACTTCAAAGGAATTTTTTTAAGTCATAGGTGAGCAACTCAGTGCAAAACTGATAAATGCCTTATTTCTGCTTCTGTTTTGGAACCCTAAGACTAACCTTTACTTAGAAAAACTTCATTTTTCCTTACTAGATGATGAAATGAAAACAAAAGGGGCAAGATCTAGATTTTCACTAGACCAAATTCTCTTAACTTTTTTTTGCTTATCCTTTCATTCATCAGTCTGTGATGTGTCTCTGTCTGCCCTTGCCCATCATGCCCAGTCCCTGAACAGAAGTGGAACTACAGATGGTTCTTTGGCAAAGTGGACTGAGAACCCTGGTGGATTTTGGAGAAGGCTTGAACTGCTGATTCCTCTGTCAGTGACCTGCTCTGGCATCTTTTGTATTCAGTGTCTCAGGGCAGTGCAGTGAACAGCACAAATAGCATCAATCAGCTTCCCCACATTCTCAACATGCAGGAACCATTTTCTGCTGCTTTCTGGGCTCGTTGTGAAAGAAACACATAATTCTAGCAGAAATACAGAGCACCATTGTGTAACTGAATCTACCAAATGGAGCGTTCATACTGAGTTCATCATCGTGGTGTCTGAGCATCTGTTGTATTTAAAATGAGAAAATGTTTTAAATGCAGTGTTTAGTCAGAAAATCCTGCACGAATCCAGAAATGATGATAGACTCATCTCACAGTAGTTTGGTTTTTTCTTACATTACCCCTGTTGTCTCTAAAGATGCAACTTTTGTAGACGATGGGTTGGGTCAGTGCCAAATTACAGCTGGCAGTGAAATTCTGCATCAGCCAAGACATAATCAACATTAAGCATTTAAGCCTCAAACTTCAATTTGATCCTCACACAAAGCAAATTGCAGAGAAGTGTCATTTATTCATGTCTACCCAGCTCTTGCTCATCTGCTGGCAATGAGTGACAAGAGTGGTTGAGTGGCAGGTCAGACAAAAATCCCCATGTGTGGAGCAATTGGCTCAGCAATTACTCCCCTGTCAAAAACCCTGCCCGAGTCACTCAGCAACCAGCAGCCAAGGAACTCCTCTGTATTTCTGGGGCTCAATTTGGGTTTTTCTTTCCTTGCATTTTCTGCTGTGTGGAAGAGACTACAAGTGGTTGTGACACTTGCAACAGTTCCAGAAGCATTTGGATGTCAGCAGTCCATCACCTCCCACTTCTACCTTTCCAGCCTATTTACTTAATTTTTTTCTTGTTGGCACAAAGGGGAAAGTCCTGAGAGCAAATTCTAAGATATGCACAGCCTATCTGGTCTCTTCAGACACTAGTGAGTACTTTTTACTGTAGTCCTGGGGATGCTTAAGAGAAACATCAAGTTTGAAATATTACCTAAACTAGTCTACTTTCCTACTTGCAAATAGATTAAAGTAAGACTTAGGAAAGAAATCAGAGTATATATAAACATTAAGGAGAAAAACTTAATCATCCACATTTCATTCAGGTCATTTTTTTAAAATATGGTCTAGCTTCAGTGGTTGCATATAAACAAGGACTAAGGCTCTGTAAGAGGTCATCAGTGTAAGATACCAGGTCAGCAGCCTGAATGGCATCTAGAAATAACTAGAGATAACTACTTCAACCCTAAAGCAGGTTATGACAGAGCCTTTTATATCTATTGATATTTATTTATTTATTTATAACTAATATACAATACACAGTATATCATGTAGTACATATGTTTCATATATATATATATATATATAATGCATTCATTTTTAAGAGCCATAATACATGCTGACAATAACAGCCCATGTTAACATGCTACCAAGGAATGCTGGGTAAGGCTCAGTGTTGAGCACCCTTTATTGCAAGTTAGTTCTTGTTACCAACTGCTCTAACGAAATGTTTAGACACCATTTGTAGCTTCAGTGCTAATTCCAAGCATGCCATTATTTCTAATAAGGTAGATTTTGCAGCCAAGAGTAGTTAACCCAACTGCATTTCCACTTTACTGCATGATTATTGCATTTCTGCACACAGCTGTCTGCTCAGAAGCAGGAGAAAAATTAGTTCTTTCCACTCAGTCGTATTCTTTTAAGTAAAAAGGAATTCTAATATTTTTTTTTTTATCTAGGATACAATTGCTGGCATATAGCCATAAATGTGGATGACAAGCCTTTAAGCCTTTATTAAACTATTAAGCCAATTGTTTATATACATTTCTCTTAAATCACAAAATAACTGTCAAACTCAGTAAAAACAAGACAAAGCATGAACCACATTTGTCAGCAGCAGCCTAAATAACCTCAGTTTTAACAAAGAGAACATCAA
Organism: Cinclus cinclus; assembly: GCF_963662255.1. Classification (NCBI taxonomy): domain Eukaryota; kingdom Metazoa; phylum Chordata; class Aves; order Passeriformes; family Cinclidae; genus Cinclus; species Cinclus cinclus. Next base: position 7,170,496 of record NC_085065.1, on the reverse strand, counting down.
AGAGAGTCAGATGAAAAATTATTTCAAGCAACTGGTTTTTTGTATTTCTCCTTAGTTTAATATAGCAAAGTTAATCTTTTTAACAGATTTTAATCTTAAAACTGCAGCTAAAATGCAAAGGAAACTGCTGGAAGTACAGGTGACCACGTGCAATTGAAGTTAGCAATTTATTAACAAAGCAAGAGCACTGCACTGCTGTGGGCTTCTACATAAAGAATAAAAGGTAAATCTGTGAATTAATTAATCAGGAGGTAGGTAAAACCATCTTGTCAAACACTAACATTTCGTGGTTGAGTACCCTGGGCATGAAAAGATGGGTTTTTTCTTCAAAGATAAGAAAATTCCACTGCATCACTGCCAGGGATTGGTGCAGGAAAACAAGACAAATCAGGTCCACAGGTTCTGAGGAGCTGCTGCATGATCTCCCAGCTGATGCTATGCCTTTCCACAAAGCAGGAGGTACATTTAATTTAATTTAATTTAATTTAGGATTAGTTTTAAAACAGTTTTGTCAGTCACACAAATTGCACTGATCTCATACCTGTTCACACCCACAAAATTAATGCCATAAATAACTCCTTGGTGATGCCACATTGCTGCTCTTTCCAAAGGGTTTTATAAGACCTGTAAAGGCAATTATATTTTAACAGTGGAATAACTGTTGTTATTAACAGCTTTTAACTCAGTAAAATTATTTTCCTCTCTGGGCACCCACCGTGCAGAAACTGTTTCTTTTGCTGTTTTTATTAAACTTTGGGTAAGCAAAAATGCATAATTATTTTCCTTAATGATATCTTGGACACTTCTTACAGGAACTCTGAATCAAAACAAACATTTAACCTGTCTTCTTGAGCAATTTCATTTGCTTTTGTTCCCTGCTGTGCTGGAAACATACTCTGTGCTTGCTCTCAGTGAGGTACCCCAACAGTTTCTCAGGTAGTGCAGCATAATATAAATATTATGGTTATAGATGAGCTGTTCCCTGCTGCCATTTACTTCATGCTTTACCTCCCTTGTCATTTACAAATCAAAAATGTTTATGGACTCAAAAATGTTTACAACACTTCCAGTTAGAATAAAGGGTATTCTATTATTCCCAAGAGGACTATGGAAAAATGTGTGTGAAGTACTGCAATATTCCAAATTCCCTCATGTCAGTGATGGAGAGACAGAGACATCTGCTTTTGGATCAGAAGCCAATTTTTATTGCAATTAAATATTTTTGTTGAGTATACAGGGTGTTTGTGCAGGGTTTTACTTGTATGGCATTTAGACAGGGTTCTGTTTCTGGTAACAATTTCCTGTTGGTTACACATTCTTCATGACATCACATCCCCTGCTAACATCATCTTATCCCAAAGTTTCACAATATGTTTCTTGGTCACTTCTTGCCCAGGGAGAATTTACCTGTGTCCCTCTCTCCCATGGTTTCTGCTTGATTCAGCCTAAGATATCAGGCCCCTTTATTTGTTCCATTGTACTCTGTGTTTAATTCCCTATTAAATATTATTTATTTAATATTAGATATTAAATAATTTTAAATATTCCCTATTAAATATTCCCTGTTATTTTATTCACTCAGTTTCCTATTGCCCCATGTTTGGTTGCAGCAGAACATGGACAGTCTTGAGAGGCTAAAAAATCTCTGTTCCTGATCCTGATCTTGGTCAATGCACGTTCTTGGGTGATGGAACAAGGCCAGATTCTGGTTTTTCATCAGCTAAGAGAGAGTAATTAATCTTAATTCTCTTCTTTTTCCTGCAAAATAGAACATCTGTAGCTGCAGGAAAACAAAGAGGTATCAGTTGTTCTGTGGGCAAATTAATCTTAAAGGGGGAATCTTCCAAAGCAAATCAATAGGTTAGAACAAGATTCAGTATTGCCTTTGAGCCCTGAAACCCAAACTTAACTCGAAGTTTGCTTTCAGCATTGTAAGTCTGCTCTTGTTCTGGTGTGCTTTTAATACAGTGTCATCATTTGAAAAGTGAGACTTTCATAGTTGAGCAATTTTACTTTATGTGTCTTCACTGTCATGGAAGACCCCAGTAATATTTTATACAGACTAAATGCTTACAGGTATTTCAGGCAACTTACAGAAATTATTCTCAGAGGAAATTTAATAGAGTTCGGGTTTTTTTTATTCTGTTGTGTTCTGTGTTTAAGACACTTGTTAATTTAATTCTTTCTAAATTAGCCTGTTCCATGTGAGAAACTTTGAAAATTATGTCTCCTCAGATGGTCAACTTTTTTCTAAAAAAAAAGGTAAACCTAATGAATTTAGCCACGGTACCATGGAAATAGCTTTAAAATCAGTTTGGGTGCAGGGAGGAAGGATACAACTGCAACAAAGAGAAAGTGGCAGGCTTGAGAAGATAAAAAAAAAGTCTCTCTTCATTAGGCACTGAGACCCCTGTGGTTGTATGTACTTGAAAGGTTTTGTTTCCATAAGTGCCATCAGTCAAATCAAGAGTTGGATGTTAACTCAGGGTTCCCATGGGTGGAAGGAAAATTTTGTCCTTGCTTTTACCCATTCCTGCACTCAGCATTTTGGTTTGTTATACAAAATGAGTTTATCTAATTCACTGTTATTCTGGCACTTTGTACAGAAGGAGATCTAGTCTACAGCAGATTTCATCACTTATTTCCCTGATAATTCACAAGTTAGTTTGGCTGCTAGGGTAAAGAGTTGTATATAAAAAGGCAAATATATGACTAAGCCTAAAAATTTCAAGAAGTGCACAGTCCCCAGAGCAGTGATGTTATCAAAGTTCAGTAGTATCACAAAATGGTGACTAGTGAGCATTATAACCTCTGTGTTCTTGCTCTTTTCACTTGTCCTGCCTCCTGGCTGTCAGAATTTGGTACAGGACTCCATTGGCTCCTTTGGCATTTTTTTATATAGTTCCCGGTTGAGACAGGACAAAAGTAATTGAAATCAACACATCATAGCAGTACTTTTGAGCCTCACCTTATTTCTTTTAGTCTGTGAACTGCTTGCTGTCAACAGTCAAGCTACGCACCAAAAATCTTCTGATCTTACCAATGCAAATTTTCTCTTTCAGAATTTCCACTGCCCTTTTTTTACATCAATGTCCAAGCACTAAAACAGCATCACAAAGGGATTTGAGGGGTGGCGAGAGGACCGTGCTTGAGTGACTTTTATATAAAGCTTATATGATTTACTTAAAGGAATACATTTTGCAGTCAGGGCAGAATGTGGGAAGTAGAAGTGTTTGAACACATCATCTCTCTCTTACCTTATCTTGTACTGAGATAATAATCGTGTAGGTTACACATGACCTGGGATGCAGCTGTAATTCAGATCAGCACGTGGGTTGGTGGACTCACATCTAAGTGAGGTTTGGTCTGTGTAACTTGATTGTGCACTGCAGATCCTGCAGGGACATCATTCCTGCAGAAAAATCCTCACAACTGCATTCCACTACTGAATAACCAGACCTCACATTCATCCAAAAGACAGTTTCACCAGTAGAGGCATTAAACCCTGTTTCAGTGAGGTTTAGGGGTTGTTTTTGTCCCTCATTATAAACTTGGACAGCACATGTATAAAGACATTTCTTCACTGGCAGTCTTAGTCTCGGACCATTTGTACAGTTACAAAGATTACCAGATATAAACCAAGTTAATACTGATCTTTTTCTCAGCAGGTTAGTCCAGAAGTTTCTCTGACAGACTTTAGAAGTATCAGCATGTGAAAGATAAACCTGATTTTTAAATGTGAACATCAGGCTACTGCCATTCTGACAATGCCAGAACAAGAATCTTCCTTTTCTAACTGATATCTGAAAACTAGGGAAGATTGTTATGCTAAGTAAAGCTGATTTGCCTTTCATCTGTTCAGAAGTACTTAACTGCCACCAGAGTTCATTAAATTTGTTCATCTTTTTTTTTTTTTTTTTTTTTAAGAAGATCAAATTGCAGTGTAAATCTTAACAGTGTCTGGTGATCCCAGACAAATCAAATATCAAGGTGCTGGGTAAGGCATTTACATAGGCAGTGAGAGAAGGGAACTGTGCCTTTATAATGTAAAAGTTCCAGCAAACCATAAAACTAAAAAGCAGAAGGAAAGCTGCAGGAGCTAGGCAGAACCTGGTTAACAATAATACAGTAAGTGCTTAGCTGTAGGAGCCTCTGTAACCAGGTTTGCAGAACATGGGGCCAGTGAATGTAAGTATTTTGAATTCTGCGAGTGGTGGTTTTAACAGCTTCAAACTCATATCCCACATGTTTCCTCAAATATTTCAACCCCTGTTTCCTCGGCTTGCCTTGAGGCTGCAGAGTGCTGATTATTTGTTGCCCAGGGCTAGTGCTGCTGGAGCAGGGAAGTGATGTCAGCCCCTGCAGTGCAGTCTGTAGCTGGATGTGGGGGAATTCACTGGCTGGCAATTCAGAGGAAAACACGCTGATCCTGTGCCAGTTGGAGCCAGATGGTGACTGAAATTATTAAAATGATGCGTGCTGCGAACGCCCGAAAAATCGCCCTGCTACAAAGTACCCAAAGCAGAGATGGGATCCCCATAAAACCAAGCAGTGTGGGGGAAGTATTTCAGAACACTGTATGGGATGATTTGCCACTGGTTAATTGTAATCCTTCCCTTCATCCTTTTCTAGGTTCAGCTGATCCACTATAACCATGAGCTGTACACAAATGTCACAGAAGCTGCAAAGAGTCCTAATGGGTTGGTGGTAGTTTCCATATTTATGAAAGTAAGTATTCCACGCTACAGATTCCTGCTATATAGATAGTAAACTTTTCCCTGAACTGTAAATGTAGGAGTTGGACTCCTCATTATGCTACAGCAGTGCCCAGAGGCTCTGATCTGGAATCCAGAGACAGCTTCATCCCGAACTGAGCATTCCATCTCTGCCTCAAAGCTTTTACAATATAAAGGAAATTAAACAGGATAAGGGAGGTGGGGAAAAAAAAAACCTTACATCATAAACATCACTCATAAAACTTTAATGGCTATGGCAGAATTCACTGGCTTTGCAGATTTAATGTTGCTCCATGAAATGTTATTCATCCAAATCTCTTCTAGAAGGTTGATGCCCTGGGAAAGAGGGCATGTCATGCTGATGTGTCAAAGCCAGCAAAATCAGTTTTTCTCAGTATTATTTTAAACACCTTAAAACTATCAAAACTGGAAAAATGTTAAAAGTAGAACTTCTAATATCTTCCATTTCACAGAGCTACAAAGACGTGAATATTTTGTCCCCATCCTGTTGCATTCAAGGTACATAGTTAAGTCTATAATTTATAGTGATCTTTAAGTCTATAATTTATAGTGGTCTAGCACTGAACTCAGGTTTTTGGTTTTCCCAAACCTCCTTAATTACATTGGAGAGACATTTTCTCTCATGTTATATAAAGAAATTATTTGTCCCCTCCAAATATTGTTAATATTCTGTCACTTTGTTTCATCAATCTAAAAAGTGAGTATTGCTGAAGTTCACCTCATCACAGTTTAGGTATGGGATAAGGGGATTAGTACTCTAATCCCATTTCATAAAGGTCCTGACAAAGCATTGACCTCAGAATTAAAAGTATGCATTTCCTGGAGCATACTGAATAATTAGATATAAAAGGGCAATTTTCACACAGGTCTAATATTTAAGCTATATTATATTTAGGCTATTTTTTTTTATCCAAAAGATATTGTATTATGACCCAACAATCTGACCTGCATTCATGAAAAAGGGAAAAAATTGAAGACAGAGGGAATCTTGTCAATATTTAGGTACCTGCAGGGAGGTGTCAGAGGATGGACCAGGCCCTGCTCAGGGCTGCTGAGCAACTGCAAAGAGGCAACAAGGGGGCAGAATCTGACACATGGAAAGTTCCACCTGAACATGAGATGTTACCTCATATGTTATCAGACATAAACCAGAGAAAGAGAGCTTTAATTTGCAATTAAAATAGCCTGCTGCAAGGGAATTGTATTTATCAATAAATAAAATAATACAATACTAATAAAAATCCTGCCTAATGTATCTACCACCTGCAAATTTCATCAGAGCTGTTGGAGAAGAAACCCGTGCTCACACTTTTACTCAGGCATTAATTTCTGTTCTGTTCTCCCATCCTTGTGTTTTATTTATTTTCCCAACTTTCTATGAAGCTTCATTAGAAAAACAAGTAAGTAATTATTTGCTTCCCCCACAGTAATGAAAAAAAGGCAGAACCCAACTGGAGGAATATCAGAGAGCGAGTGTGTGTGTGTGTGTGTGTGTGTGTGTGTGTGTGTGCGCACGTGGAAGAGCTGCAGTTCTGGCAAGGAAATATTTGTGAGAAGGTTTTGACATTGTGCATTTTTCCCTTCTGTAGGTATCTGAATCATCAAATCCATTTCTAAATCGTATGCTTAACAGAGACACCATAACGAGAATAACATACAAGAGTAAGTTTCTTTTCACTTCCTCTGGTGACAGCTGTGTTCTTTCAGTAACAAATAACACATGTAGTGATCCTGAAACAAGAGGCACTTCATTATGGGCACAAATTCCAGGTTTGCATTGCCAGCAACTCTGCATGATAAACTCAGGAATGTGAAAAAGCTCATTAGGTCATTAGGTCATCACTTTATCAAGTGAATTTTGAACTTCAAAGTCTGTTTTATGTCTGAAGGTGCACCAACAGATTAATGAAATTATATTTGACACATAAATATACTGTGTTCACACAGAAAGCCCAGGAGAAACTGCCTGCTGTTAGCAGTAAAAAGGACATGTGGAGCAGCCTGGATTCTATCAGATCTGGTTATGTCAAGATGCTGCACCATTCATTGGATTTAGTATTCATCTATGTTTTCTTTTTATACAGAAAAGTTACAACATTCTATTCCACCACTGCTGCATTTAACAGATATAGAAAGAGGTCATTAACATAGCTTGTATATTTGCTGTATTCACATTTGGAAAGCCTTTAACTGGTGATCCTCAGTAATTCCATGTTCGTGTATCGATCTTGTGGAAAACTGGAGCTTAATTAAGGTATTTTTGAGAAAATAATGAAAAATACACATAACAAATCAAACCTCTTCTGAAGGCCTCATTCCCTTTGTCAAACTGAAGATTGTAAATTCAACAATACCAGAATTTAACTTTCAGAAGGTACACGGCAAACTGATAACACAAATAGTTCCTTGTCTTCTGCAACACACACACCTTTCACCCCACTGATGTTCTTCTGCTTCTACCTGACAGCTAACAAATCTTGTTACACCTTTGGTCCAAATAAGAGGCTTCTGTGATAATAAAACTCAGTTCTCTACAACACCTGTGGAAAGGAAGGCAACAGAGGGCTCTCCTCAGAATGTTTTTTCCAGATTGTTCTGTCAGTATCAAATGTCATCTTCTCTGCGTGGAAGGAGCAGATCAGTCCCATTTTTAAACTGCTTGTCCTGATTCCTTGTAAATACATTGCAAGGCTGTTCTGCAGGAGCTTCCTGCCTGTCAGTGCTGCAGCATCTGGGAACAGGGAATTATTGTTATGGCTGTGTGTGCTTTTTCCAGCTCTTCCACCCACAAATTTCACATTCCCAGCTTCTGCCTGGGGACCAGCCAGATGTTCTCCCGTGGGGTCACACCCTCCCAATACCAAATATTTCATTTGTATGCTACATTTGCAGTGGGAACTCCTCCTCTCTGGAGCACACAGCATCCCACAACCTCCCATTGCTCGTTTTGTCTCCTTACGAGGGAAACACAATTCCAATCACACCTAATTTGGGTTTACTAAATGAAATTTTGCATGAAGATGAATACACAAAACACAAGCTGGAAAAGCAGTGATTAACAGAATTGCTTTAATTTTTAACCACTGTTTTTGCTAAGTTTATCCATTGAAAATTAAACCCCTGGTAGACACAATGCACATAATATTCCACAGGGCATTGGGTTACTTACTGTAGTAACAAGTATTGACTGGGAATTTTTAGTGTAAATTGGGAACATGAAAGTGTTATTGAAAGTAATTTTGCAGTTGTCTTGCATGATGGATTATAGCATCCTTGCTGAAAACTAATCTTACCTCTAACACTGCAAGGATTTCTAGTGTGCCTTCAGCAGCTGGACTTTTTCACCTTCTGCTTTAGGGTTCCACTGCTGAAGTCAGAATTCAGCACAGTGCTGACAAAATGCCCAGACCTCACGTGCTCAAGAGGAGAGTGCAGGGAATGATAAATGGAGCACTGGCTCAGAGTCAGGACAGTTGATAACATAAATAAAAGGTTTTGTTGTTTTGGGTTTTTTAAAGAACAGCAACAAAATTAAGTGCTGTCTCCCCTGCTGCATGAAATTTCCACGGGCAAAGAGAATTAAAAGGGAAATTTTTACTCTTAGATATTAATGGCTACACTGAAGTAAAGTGGACCCCAAGGAATTTTTAAGGAGTTTTTAAAGCTTATTTTATTCTGTTATTGTAGCTCAAAGAATCTACTGTGAGCAAGCTGAAACAAGTTCTTTTTCAAGCAGGCTTTAGTCAGAAGCTATGTGGATATCTCAAAAGAAAACTGCTTTATTTTTCCTCATTAAGTGTGCCATTTGAGGGGATAAGTTAGTTTTCTTTCAAAACACTTATGCTACATGAGCTTTCACCCAGTGTTTGCTTAACATCAGGGAAAAAAGTGACTTTTTAGATACACAAAATTCCACATAAAAATTTGGTCTTGTCATTGTTTAGTAAGCAGAGAAACTGAGGATCTCTACATTCCTTACCCTGTAAATCTAACCTAGATCCTTTTCTGGGTTATCATGATACCAACTTTAAAATCAAATGTACCTTCCTCCATTCAATAAACAATATATTCCCTATAAAAAGCATTATTATAAAGAGAACATTCACAGATTTTGTGTGAAAGCCGATCCCACACATCTATCACAAACCTAGGGATAAAAGGATTTCCATCATTTCCTAGGCAAATTGTCAGAGTCAAGGCCTTTATGTAAATGGATGTGAAATCTAATGAAATATAATTTGTAGAGAGAAAAATTCCTGGATTTGGCAATTAGTCTAAGGCACCAGCAGATCAAGAGGAGCAGATTGTGGGCTGCAGATAGGAGTGATGCTGAGGATCCAGGAAAGGCTGGATGGGTTTATGAAGGGAAGTTTGTCACTGACAAGAGATCATAAGAGGTGATTTTGAGGATTTTGAATGTATTTGCAGTAAATGTAAGCAAGACTTTGAAGTGCTGCAGTCTGGTATTAATATCAAGCCACCAGGTCTGCTTCAGCTCCAGAACAAGAAGCCTTTGCTAAGGTGAGGGGAAAGGGCAGAGCTGTTCATGGGAAAAATGTTGGTAACCAAATCTTCATTGTGCAGTCTTCTGTCATGGAGTCATCTGACTTCCCATGGAAATATAACTCATATGCAGGCATTAATAAATGCTACATTTTCTTGGAAAAACTCTTATTTCATTCACCCCTATCTTCCACTTTTCCTGAAGTGATATTTTCCTCCAGTTTCTCATATCAATATCCCTCATCTGTATTAATCTTCATTTAGTTTTCCATCTCCTAGTAAACATTTCAGGGCAAATTCTACCTGGTTGAAATCATTTTAGCCCAGCTGAAGCCAATATGGCTGTGAGAAAGCAGAATTGGTCCTCAGGGATCTCTTCTGCCTGACTCTGTGCTTCTTGGTGCTGAACACACCACTCTCCATGACTCATAAATAATGAACAGGATGTTCATGTGGGAAAGGGAAAAGTGTGTGATGATTCATGGAAAAACAGACACTGGCATGAAAAAAATACATCAGTTCTCTTCTGATGCAATTCTAACAAAATTGTCAGTGCACTGCAAATAATGTTTTTAATAACTAGGACGCAGGTGTATTCAGTCACCTCTACTTGTTCAAACAGAACTGCATTTTGACTGTGTTTCCATGCTTCTGTCTGGAAGATCTGGGTTTAGAAAGAGGCTGTCATGGGCCAGTGGAGCCTGGGGGTGTTAAAAGAGGTGACAGTCAGCCACCTCCCAGCCACTAATGGCACTTTCCCTTCTGCTTCAGGATGCAGCCATCAGCAGGGCAGCCACCCTGGCTCCAGCTGCAGGGACAGGACTCTTGTTCTGACAAACATGAGAGGACCTGCCAAGATTTTGTTTTGTAAAATAACAAACACATTTAAAATATGAAATAACAGTAAAGCCCTGGTCAATGAGGCAGAAACATTACACTCTCACCTTGGCACTTTAACTGATGCTCTAGCTGTCAATATTGTTGCCCCAATATCCTGTACCATGTTGACCGTGCTGTGTTAAAATAAAAAACAAGGTCACATTTGCTCTGACTGTGTTCTTTGATTTTCTATTGCCCAAGACAATAGTCTGCAGCCTTTCTTTTTTTTTTCCATTAGCTTGTACAAGACAAGTATTTTGCTCATCTAAGGTATTTCCTTCAGCTACAATACGTTAAATTCAAGTTAAATCACACCTTTCTATTTTAGCTCTTACGCACTTCCTTGATCATTGGATTTCTCTGCAAATCAAGGCCAGTTCACATTGAGCATTGAAAGAGGGAGCACGCTTCAGTGTGCACTTTTCCTTGCCTGCATTTCAATGTTCCCTGTGCAAATGAACCAAATTGGAGACACCACACACTAGTGAAAGGGTTCAAAGAGATCTCACAATGTTAGAAATCGTCACCACCCCGGTTTTCTCTGAGATATACACAAGCAGCAGTATCAGTAATAAAAAATGTTCATCCCTCAGTGGACGAACTCCTACAGCCTAAGATTTGGCAGGAAAATCTGAGTTTTAGCTTTGACAGCACTGCCAAAAGTACTGCAGGGCCAGCATTACCCAAGAGGAATAGTGCAGGTAATAAACAAAACACTGAGGAACTCTGATGAATTTTGAAAGATATGACCATATCTCATTATATTTTGGTACATATCCACAGAATAAATTCTGTTGCAGAGGGACACATCTCATTAAGTCCCAGGGAGCCTTAAAATAAAGGCAGGGACCCTGGTACTGCTCCCCAGCAAGTTTTTCACCTACAGTTTAGCTTTCTGAGGGAGCTGGCACTGCACCCACTGTGCCCATGAACGGCCAGGAGGCTCCATGGAGCAGCTTTTTTATCATGCATTAACTGCAACTTCCTCTCCTGCCAGAAGGGCATTTAAGTTTTTACTCTCTTGGCCTTCCTGAGGCTTTTTTGAGCAAAAATTGTTAATCTCCCCCCTCCCAAAAAAAAAAAAAAAAAAAAAAAAAAAAGGAAAACTGGCATTCTCCAAAGGCTTCTGCATCTCAATCAATAACTGCAACTTCAAGAAGTTTTTGACTCCAGTCCTTAAATGTGGTTCAGAGCTGTGCTGTGAGTGCCTGTGCTCAGCTCTCAGTGTGTAAATGGAAATCTCAGTGCAGCTCCACCCTGCAGGGTCAGGGATGTTATTTGTGTTACTTGTGCTTTTCTAAACTGCTGGGGCATCCAGAAATGTGCATCTGTTAAATTTCATTCTTTGGTAAAACTGGACATCATGTCATCATGTTCTGGAACTAGGAGACATGAAAAGGGTGGTGTGTGTTTGTTTGTTTGTTTTGTGGTTATTTGGTTGGTTGGCTGGTTTGTGATGCTCCTGGTTTACCTGGGTTGTTTTCCTCTCTTCTCCAGATGATGCATACCTACTACAGGGGCTTAATATTGAGGAACTTTATCCAGAGACATCTAGTTTCATTACATATGATGGGTCAATGACAATTCCACCCTGCTACGAAACAGCAAGCTGGATAATAATGAACAAACCTGTCTACATAACAAGGATGCAGGTAAAGCAATTTACAAATTACTCAATCTAGGATAGGTACAAAATATTATTTAAAATACAATATTTATAGCTTTACATTAGATTTAACCTTTGTGCTGTAGGGATCTCTGCATGCAATTTATACAGTTTGCACAAGCACTGAAGAGGTTTTTGTTAAAATAAAAATATTAACTGTTTAGAGCTCCATCTACACACACAAACTTTTCAGGGGGGCCCTGTTTTCATTGAGGGTTTGAACCAAATGGTTTCCAGAAGTCTCTTCATAGCTGAATCATTGTGTGATGCTGTGAAAAGTTACCTGGGGACTCTAAAACAAGTACAGCAGTGTTGTACAAACATAACTGAGGTTATTAAGGATAACAGAGGCCATTCCTAGGTCTGAATAAACACATGTCCATAGCACATTAATATGGCAGAGATACAGTTTCTGGAACCTTCTGGAAATAAAATCAGCCAGTGCTTTCTGGTATAGAATAAAATTACAGGATACGCACCACAAATACCTTTGGAAAAATCAGATTGATATATTGAAGCCTCTATTAGAGAGAAGCAGGAGAAATTATGCAAGAGAAAACACATCCAAAAGGAAGCTGTTGAGGAAACACACCAGTGGAAAAATCTCAAAAACTCCATTTCTGTACAACTTGCTTACAGTCCAATGCCTGGCATCAGAAAACAGCAAATTTAAGAGCAACTGCCCTCTTCTCCAATGTTTCCATCAGTGAGTTGCCTACAGAACTGAGAGCTGAACTAAAACCTCCTCTCTTGCATACTGGAACCCCAAGGAATACTTGGAACCACCATCTGCCTGCCCCAAGCAGGCAGGAGAAGAAATATGGCCTGAGAAATGAAAGAAGGAGCAAGAAAACAACCCTAAATATCACTTTGGGATTTAAACTCATATTAACATTGTAAATAAGATGACTTTTAAAAGCCTGAGATGTTTTATTTTTGTGATATTCCTTCTGTCCAGTTTAGGCTGGAGGCACAGAAAGCACTTTGTTTCTTTTCTAAGTGGGTGATTTGGGAGAATGACACAGCTGAGCACAGGCAAAAATGCTCAGTATTGTGAACTTCAAACATAGGACCTGGATATTTTCCTACAAGAAGCATTTTTAGGTCCAACATTAATATGCAAAATAAGGATTAGAATATTTCTAGTCTGTGCTGCTACCTATGGGTTGTAACCTCATGACATTTGCTCCTTGTCATGCTTTAATGGTTAATCACATCCTTCATTAATACTTTGTTATATCCTCCATTATTAATGCTGCAAATGGATTTTGTGGAATACTTACTAATTATATTGCATACTCAGACTGAAAAAGCAATGCACACTCAAGTTTTCCCTAGAAGCTGTTAAAGATTTCCAGTATATAAAACCCAGCTCCTGGATTTCCCCATAGAATGCCATAAACAAACCTCTTAAACTGTACACTGATGTAGAAGATATTTTTGTTTGATATCTTTAAACCAAAATATTGAGGATTTCTGGTTTGTAACTTGGAACTTTTTTCCCCTCTCTGATTTTGGTTGACTTGAATCAATTAAGAGCTGCACTAGTCACCAAAACAGCCATTTCTGCCAACCAGTGCTGGATGAGGATGAGTCAGTGATTCCCTCTGTGCTGTGAAACCACCTCAGAAGAAGGCTGGATTCTGCTGTAGGAGCACTCAGTCACAGCATAGACAGCATCATGACAGACCTGTCAGCAAAAAAAAGCCCTCACTTTTTAACATCATTAATTTCACGACTTCAGCAGCATCCCTGTCAGTTTTCCTTCCCATCCAGCCTGCCTCTGCCTGGTTCTTGAATAACACCAACCAAAGCTGTGGCTTCTCAACTGAAAGCTGCACTGATAGCTACAAAATTCAGGAAATTAGCTCTTGTCATTCATCAAGCTCATCTGCTCTGTACCAGCTGCTGCCATCCAGCACTGTGGGTTCCATTACTTTCCAGCTCACCCAAGGACACTTCAATACTGTGTTCATTTGCTCCCCACAAAACTAAGCAGTTTGCTGGTTACTGTCCTTTAAAATGGGGCTCAAAAACAGAGGAGCACACAAGGAGTGGTGACTACAAACTGTCACAGTTAACTTAAATTCTGTTTTACTGAAATTCTGTTTCACTGAAATTCTGGTTTACTTCCATTTATTAACTAATGTATTTAATAGTGTTGTATGTTGTTTACTTACAGCAAAGACCAGTACTAAAAACCCTTTGTTTTGTCTTTACAGATGCATTCTTTACGACTGCTAAGCCAGAATCAGCCATCACAGATATTTCTGAGCATGAGTGACAATTTCAGACCAGTCCAGCCTCTCAACAATCGATGTATCCGAACCAATATCAACTTTAGTTTACAGGGAAAAGATTGTCCAAACAATAGAGCACAGAAACTACAGTATAGAGGTATGTTCCACCTCCAGAATAGCCCTTTCTATGCTTTCACTGAGCTCCTTTCTTTGAGAAATCCAAGGGCATAACAAGGCACACAAATAAAAACACATCAAACACCAGATCTGGGGGAACAACTGTGTCACTCAAATGCCACACATTTAAAATAGGTGAGTAAATGTGCAGGAAAGGCATGACAAGAAAAAACAGCCCGGGACATCAAATATGTTTTTTGGAAGTACATAGGACAGGTCCTTGGTTTTCTAGCCTCATTTTAAAGTCTTCTCACCTTACAATGTGCATTTTGCTCTGGCTTACTCACCCACAAAGGGGTATGAGGCAGTCTTGATGACAACAGATCTCAAACAAAATTAATAATTGCTAAGACTTAATTTTGCTTTCGAGGTGCACCACCATAACAAACAGCTGAATTCCTAAGTGTTGTGTCAAGCTTTGGATATAAACAATGGAGCAGCTCAGTCACCTGCAGCTGGATTTTACACTGCCATAGCTATGAGCTATGGCTCACAAGTGAGCTTTAATGTGTCTCATGCATCTTCGAGCCCCATGCACACAAATAATGGTGTTGGAGTGCCCTCACAGCAGTAATACCATCATTATGGAGGAGTAGCACTAAAGGAAAAGAAAGGACATTTTCAGCAGCAAGGCAGATGACTGTGTTGCAATACTTCAAAGAAACAGTCATTCAGACTTAATTCTTTTCTAGCAAGAGGAGGAAACTGAACCTCCTGGCTTTTTTAAGACATTTTGTGTAAGTGCCAAATACAGTGTTAAATCAATTTGATTCACAGTGTTAAATCAGTTTCATATTTGGAGTTTATTGAACCATAATTGTTTTTGTTTGTTTCTCTTCCAGTAAATGAATGGCTCCTCAAGTGAGACAGAGCAGGCAGAACCCAAATCCTCAGTGGAATGCTCCTTCTGGGAACTGCCATCATCTACAACGCACCCAACCTCCCTCTCTGGGCTCACGTGCACCATGTGCTGTGGGGAAAGACTTGCCATGCTGGAAAACTCCTCAAAATTCATTCATGTGATTGGTGGCCATTTCAAAACTAAACAAAACAAAGAAAAGTTATTACAGTAAACGTGATTATAATTTTCCTGAACTAATTTAGAGTCACAAAGAAAGACTTTTCAACCTTTGTACATACAAAATTCTTCCTCTTCTCCCCTCCTCTCCCTCAATTGAAAAAAAAAAAAAAAAAAGAAAAAAGGTGGCTCAGTGCAGCATCAAAGTGGAGTTGTGTTCTGTGTGCCAAGTAATCCTTGGAAAGCTTTCATTATTTCACAATCATTAATGGATACTGACAAGACAGAACAAGACTACTGTAAAGGAAATTTATTTCTAGGTTATGATCTTTCTGTTAATATAATTTTAAAAGGGACAGACTTTGAGAGATAAGTATTGTAAATACATCACTTCAGAATATAAAGGAAATTGAAATATTTCCCTCTGTCACATATCCGT
Organism: Cinclus cinclus; assembly: GCF_963662255.1. NCBI lineage: Eukaryota > Metazoa > Chordata > Aves > Passeriformes > Cinclidae > Cinclus > Cinclus cinclus. The sequence continues at coordinate 7,154,817 of NC_085065.1, read as the reverse complement.
AGTAGGATTTGGCAAAATCAGAATATATCCATTTTCTGTTTCTTGTTTTACAACAGATCATACGTTGTGTTGGTTACTATTAACAGCTCAATAAATGTCTTTACAAATTAATTTAGTTAAGTTGCTTTGATTTCTCTTTTCCTTTCTGAAATAACAAGCCTCTACTACTTGTGGATGCATTGTGTTTTTCTCTCTTCTTTTTTTTTCTTTCTTTTTTTACATCATTTCTTTGTTTGCAGGCCATTCAAGTGAGTTAACGACAATTGGGAATGCACTTAGAGGTGGTATAACTTTAACTCCATTTTATGGTCCATCATTAACAGGAACTGGGCTCAGAAGCAGAAAGCAATTGAAACATATCTCAGTTTAAAATTGTCATTTTCCTTGCTGAAGCCATTATTGGAACAAACATTCAATCCTGTAAATTGGTGGTGAAAGGGATATTTTCTCTTTACAGATAAAGCAGGAGCTGACCAAGTAAAAGCAAATGCCTTTTTTTCTTATTTATAATGGTCATTCACTGTGTTTGGTTACTGTCAAGAACTCAATAAATGTGTTTAACAAGTTCACACAGCGCACGCTTGATTTTCTTGAATACTGAGGGATTTTCCAGGTTTGTTTTTCTTCAGCCTGGAGAGGGGTCGGGTCTCATGATCTCCCATCCCTAACGCTCACGTTGTACCACATTTAAGTTCATGGAAAGCAAGACGAAGCCAGAAAATGCCCTGGGAGCAAGGAATTGTTTACACCAAATGGAAGAACAGACACTACAAGTGTGAGGGAACAGCCAGGGAGCTTTAATGTGACAAAAATGTTGTTTTTTCTGCGCCCGAAGAGAACAGTGCAAGGAGCACCTGACAGGAAAGTCAAGAGTCTGTGGTTTGGAAAGATTGCGGCTTGTAAAGTGAGAAGAGACCAGGGATGGCCTTCAGGGAGCTCTCAGGATGGAGATGGAAAACTGTGAGGAATTGTCACCAGTTAATTGCTCAGTGCAAGGTGCAGGGAAGGCGAGAAGGGCTGGCCCAAGGGTGCCCAGTGGGCACTGGCTCCTGGGCTGGTGACCCTGGCCTAGGATCCTCTCAGCACGTGTATAAATCACTGGATCCTCAAGGTGTTTCCTTTCCAGGGTCCTGTTTGTGTATCTGTACTTGATAAACATCCAGGTTTGGATTTTTTTATTAGATTTTATTCCCCAGACAGAGCGGCTGACAAAGCATGGAGAGTTTACTGTAAGAGTTGCTGATTTACTGGCAAATGGCTCAGCACAGTTCTCAACAACACACTGTAAAATTATTCAAGGAGCTCATTTATATGGCAAAGAACAAGCACCATTTATAATATGAAATGTAATGCAGGCAAACATTTTCTGTTTCCTACAGTGTCAGGCTTCTATTCTAATCACTGAAGATATGTCAAACACATAGTTGGAACAGAAATGAGAAACAGGATAATAAATCTTCTAAGGGCAGGAAAATAACACTTAGTTTTTGAATAGAGGAAAAAAAATCCTTAGTAGTACTAGAAAAACAGCAGAAGTATTGCTGTAATATGAATTTAGGCAGATGCTCCCATCCCATTAGGGGAAAAAGAGCTGGAGCCAAAAGTAAATCTAGGGGGAGAAAAATTACAGTGGAAAATAGTGTAGTTTCCCCAGAAGGAAGGTCAAGGCTATGAAACTCACTCTTGGGTGGGTATTCCCAGCACAAGGAGACAGCCAGCACCTCACATTCCACTTTCTGAAGCATTCAGGTGTTTGCCCTCATGGCACATGTCCAAATGCACCAGGACCACGTTTGGACTTGGTCAAGGGAAGGTGATGCTGGGTCAGGGTCAGAACGTCCTTCCCAATTGCTCGAGGGCCACTTTGGATGTCCCTCCTCAAGGATTTTGTGAACCCACCCCAAGGATTCTGCAAAGAAATCCCCAGAAATGCTTCATGCTTGCTTCACTTGCTGTCCTGCTCTGCCACCTAAGCTTTAGTGAGACTCCCTGGAAGTTTATCCCTGCAAAGCTGCCCTGAAGGACTCCTGGATAAGTGCCAGAATTTAATGTGCTGGATGAGAAAACAATTGTAAACCCCATATGGTAAAAAGATGAGAATATGTCAACATGATGAGGAAATATCGTATTAATATTCAAATGTGCAAAAAAAATCTTATGGAGGAATGTTAAGACAACATAGAAAGTCATAAGCACAACAGCAGAAAACAGAATCTGGGAGAATCAAAAGATTGATCCTTTCCCTCTGACCTGAATTCCTTCTTTAATGATGCAGCAATATAGCAGCAAGCTGATTTCAGCTTCCTGCCTCCTTTCAGACATAATTTAAATTTGACAGCACTAGGAGTAACAGTGACATTTTCAGACATTCATGCCAAAGTTTCACAATACTGGAGGCCTCGCTCATTAAACATTTATTTATATCTGTGTTCCTCGAGCTGCAGAAATGATACAAAAATGGAGCTCCATTGACAAGCGTTTCACCCAGCTGTGTTCCTTCCACACAGATGGGCAGCTGAGACCCTTAAACTAAAACTACATCCCTGAGACTCTGCCCTCCTGCAAGCTGTGGCCTCTTCTGGAAACATGTGAACTATCAAAGGCAAACATCACCTCTTGAGATCTTAACTCAGGTAGCCCAGACTACAGACCAACAGGACTTTGGCTTTTAAAAGTCTTGATGAATCCCTCCATAGTTCCAAATACAAAGGATAAAGAATTGTGGAATAATTCCAGGTTTCAGCTTTCAGAAATTTACTCTTTCCACTCCTTTTATGTTGCTTGTCTCCCAGAGAGAGAACTTCTTTGTAGGAGACAAACTTTCCAATCAGCATGGGAAATGTCAGAGGGCATGGTTGTTATTCGACATAAGGTTTCTGTAGGGAGTCTAAATAATCTCAGCTGAAATATCACAGCTCTGTTTTTTTGGAAGGCTGATACAGCCAGTGAAGTAAAACAAATAAAAAACAAACAAAAATACTTAGGCAGGTGGAATTCACCAAATACCCTAATAAACAGCTTATTACTACTAAAGACTTATAATTGTATGCTGTCTTTTTTCACCACAACGCACAAGGATTTCAGTGCCATGTAGGGCTTCACTGAGGATGCACAGCCCTGGTTCTGATTTCAGCTCAGAGCCCACCCACCACCTTCCTCCCCATGTCATTCTTATTCTGGCAGCTCAGACATATCTTTGGTTTAACTAGTAGTGTGTCTTTCAGATTCTCCTATTCCCAGATACTTCTCATACACAGCAAAAGAATTCCCAGCAGAGCCGAGATGTATTTTGCCACCAACCATTTAGAGCACCATTCTCCCAGCAATTAGACCTATTTAAAAAGAAAGAAAAAAAGAAGTAAATAAGTTCTAAACTAGACAAATGAGGTTGGTCATAAAGCAGTTACAGCACTGCCTGGGTTCCCATGCACATGCAAACAGCAAAAGGGCAAACTGCCAGCTCAGCCGTGCAAGCAGGGATTGATAACTTTAACATTGTCTGGGAAGCCACTAGCCCCCTGTGCCAGTGTCACTCAGCGTGGCTGTGTCTGTGTGTGAGCTACACCTCTGCACAGCCCAGAGCCTGGAGAAGTTAAACACAAGCCCGGCAGGCTGTGGCAGCCCCCAGCACACATCCATCCAGGATCACTGCTGGGATTCACCACCTGCCCAGCCCGCACACCAAGGGGAGCAGCAGTGACCCCACCAGCAGCCACTGCTGGGGCAGAGAGCCAGAACGAGTGGAAGCCCTTGTGCTGCCCTGCCTCTGAGCCTGTTGTTTCCATCACAGGAATTTCTGTAGCAGACACAGCAGAGAGCAACGTGCACAAGATGATTATGCCTGGTGCATCCTCCTGCTCCCATCAAACTGGGGTTAGGGATAAACCGGCCAGCCTGGCCTTCCCTGCCTTTGTCACAGTGTCACACACGTGTGGCAATTGTGGTTTCCAACACAGGAGGGTTTCCACTGAAGCACAGACTCCAACGTTCCATTCTGACAGATCGCTGTCATCCCCAGACAGCACAAGCAACCATGGAAACAGAAGAAATCTGGGGCCAGGTTCAAGTTTAGAGAAACTGCAACCAGCAATAACTAAACTGTGCATGCTCTCTTTACTGCACCTTTATGCTGCAGTGTGATTTGGAAAGGACTCTGATCTTGCTACCCTCATGAAATGGATGGGAAAGGAAACATCTCAAGCAGGAATGGAGTTGGATGGTTATACTGTAACAGCTTGCTTCTTTACGATGTTTGTTTGAGCGGTTACTCTGATTTTTTTGATGTTTTATTACCTCTTTGATGTTAACACCCAAGAATAGAATCAAGCTCTTTTTCCTATATTTATTCTTTATTTGCAGTTTTATGATAAATTTTCACAAATTAATGAGATATTTACTTGTTCAGGGCAATTAGCAGAAGAACGGGTCCTATACAAATGATATTAAGGTTCCTTACATAAAGGATTCTTCACAGTTACACTGCCAAGCAAGAAGGGAACAAATTTGAGATCACCTTCATGCTTCTCAGACAAAAACACTGAAAGAGAGAAACACAAAAAGAGAAACTTCTCCAAACTTTACTGCCTTAAAAATATATTTTAACAGAATTTACCTGTAGTTGATTTAGAAAACAGAGCACAGGCATAACATTCTGTGCAAGCAGCACCATAAATACTGTGAAATGACTAACAAGAGACACACAGCAATGCAATCTGGTTGCTTTTATGGTGTAGGATTTGTCACTGTGAATCAGGAGGTGTTGTGAAAGGGCAGTAAAGTCTAATGAGTGATTGTGACAGGCTGGAGCCTGGCAAGGTAAGCAAAGCCCTTTTTGTCTCAGGAGTGGGCATCTTATCATGATGGGTGGAAGAGAGAAAGAAAAAAAAATCAGTCGAGACTGACTTCAAGATGTTTCTCTTAATGAAAGTTTTCATGTCAACAGTCATTACAATGCTAATGTCAACACTTTTTTGGAAGTAATACCCTTACAACATTCATTAGGGATGTCATAAGCATCCCACAACATACGGTGTCTCAAATCCAATTACTTCTCTATTCAAACCATGACCTTGAATAGGTTTTAAAACAAGAAAGAACACAGAAAAAAAAGCCCTATTGCTTATTTGATGGCTCAGTGGTATAGTACTGAAATTCAGAATTATGTCAAGTTGTCTTTCTGTTTGTTCTGCTTTCCAGTTTTGTATCTAATCTAAAAACAGTGATGGAAGCTTATTTTAGAAAAAGTAGTGGCAACATCTACTTCCTGAGACTGCACATTAAAAGCACCATGTACACAGAAAAGGGAATTTTGAAATTCTTCAAGCAGCCTTTGACTGGGTTTCAAGTATCTCTAATTCCGAGGGTTAACATTGGAGTACCTGTGTCCTGCATGGCCTGGAGCTGAAATCCCTCTCTCTGCTGTGATAACCTCCCAGCCCAGATGTACAAGAGCCTCTCATCCACCAGCATTTCCTCACTGCAGCTGCTGCCTTGGCTCATCTCTGGACATCAGTCTTTCCAGCTCAATCCATGAAAAAAAAAAAAAAACAGAAATCTTAGAAGTGTTCCTAAGACAATGATTTAGGACCTTCGCCTGGGTAATTGAAGAAATAAAATGTAACCTTTTAATCTAAAATTTACCTTTTGAAAGCACACATTTTGCACCAAGATTATTTGGTAAAATTTCTGTTAGATAGAGTTTTTCTTCTGTGACCATCTTCCCCTACATGATTTTAACAAAAGCCCCCAAGGATATTTTGATTATTTGAAGATCTAAAAATCTAATCCATTCTATCTCAAGCATGTTATCCCTCCAGAAAATAAGTTTTTTCTATTTATAATGATATCTCACTGGAACTTCTCCTGCTACAATAATAGGGATAGCACTGTACTGCTACACAAATAATACTGGTTGTAGAAAACTTACAATCCCTTGCTATGTTTTTGCAAATTCTTCCTAAATCAGATCATATTGCTACAATATAAACACTCATGCCTTTAATGGTACAATTAAATCTAGAGCAATTACAGCAGATAGTTCCCATACTTCTTCATTGAGCTTTGCAGAAATTTCCCAAATCATTCTTGCAATTTAATGCATTTGAATATGTAATTATGTTTAGCATATGTCCATTTATTATGCACAGTCACTGGAAATCAAGTTGACTTTGAATATATTTTCTAATTGCTACTTAGAAACACTGGCAGACAAAATAAGTGCTGAGGCTACATTAATGCACAGATAAATACATTAACCTAAACCTCTGTTACCCTTTTTAATGAAAAGAAAATTAATCCAAGACTTTCACTCACAAAAATATTCGTTGTTTTCTTCTTAGCTTTGAAGTAACTTACAAGCAACAGAAAGATCAAATATGGTTAATATTTTAGAAAAAGAAATATTGATAAAAGAAAAATCCAGGAGAAAAAAAGAACCCATGTAAAAAAAAAAAAAATTGAAAGAGCTGACTTGAGAAATTGAGAAAGAGTTATCTCAATAGCCATCAGGATTATTCAGGGAAATAGAGCTCAACAAGAGAGGCCATCTTTTAAAATATTCCACGTTTTCCCTGTTATTTATAGTGTTAATTTTGCAAAATGAGAAGCTGACCAGCGCTGCAGTAGGAAGTATGGTCATTCAAGGGAAGTAGTAATCAACTTTCTGGGATTTCCCCACAGCCTGGGGGCCTGGGAGATGTTTGTTCCACCAGAGGCTGCTCTTGGAATCTGTGAAAAATCCCTGCCCCTTCTTAGGTCTCTGTTCACACCTAAAAAAAAAAAAAAAAAAAACACAAAAAAGCCTTGGCACAATAGGGAATGGCTGATGTAGGAAGCAGCCCATAAACAATTCAGATGCTGCAGCAGTGGAAGCCCTTATAAAGTTTGGGATGGATTTGCAGCACAGGTATGGGAGAACAAGCAGAACAAGTGGGGTATAGAACAGAGAGCACAGCTGTTGAAATATTCTGGCCTTGGTTGGACACAGACTGCAGAGTAAGAAACCACAGGTATGGGGGAAGAGCTTGGGAAGTACAGCACATGCAGTTATCACATTTTTTGAAACTACTTAGTTTTGTAAGGCTGCCAAGTAATGCAAACAACAGTGGATTTTTAACTAGGGGGAAATTCTGGTTTGGGGTGTGACTGCTTTGGAGCTGTCTGCTTAGGGCTGCAACACACAGGTCCAGGCACAGCTGTGCAATATTTGCCATTACTGGTGCTTTGGGGTTTATTTAATCATCTCTTCAAGCATAGGGAGAGAAGAACCCAATCCCCTTCCCATGACATGAGGAATTGTTAGGTCTGCCTGACCAGAGGGAACTGAGCTATCAAACTACAGCCAGGGATGTTTAGATAACAACATTTAGCGTTTAGATAATTGTGTGAATTTTCCAGATAGTTTCAAAATTACACACCACACTTTCTAGATGTGTAACCATGATGGACTTCAGTGGCTGGTACAGGGCTGCTCAAAAAAATGTCATTCCACCCAAATGCCAAGTTCTGAGGCCAAGCTGCCCCTTCAAATTTCTATTTTCCATTCCCAGTCCATCTCAGTCCTTGCATATTTTTTCTCTGCATCTTCCCACTCCACACAGTGAACACAAAGATAAGCACACTGAAAACTGAGCAGGATCAGATTGTGTAAAAATATATGTATATATCAAAGAAAAAAAAAAAAGATGATACCCAAGGTCTGTTTCATCAGTGCTCAGAACAGACTTGCATAAACTCCAAAGAAAACAAGATAAACAGACAATTTCATCTGCAGCAATTGATTTTGCTGGGTATGGAGGAAGCTGCTAGCAGCTCCTCACAGAAAACTCACTTCTGTGGCTGGCTTTTTCCCTCCTCCCCAAAAATCAAGCTATTTAAAACCACCACACTGGTGTGTTGTGAAATGAAGAAATCTCTTCTCCAGCCTCCTGCGTCATGCTTCACTGTGCTGAAGAGCTGTTGCCATGAGACAAATGTTGCCAGATTTTTTTATTTTTATTTTTTGGGGTTTTTTGCGTGCATTTGAAGGCCCAAGTTCATCAACAATTGATTTTTGATGGCAACTTTAGGACACCACACAACGCGTGAGTACAAAACCAAATTACAGAGCAACACTTCCTGGGGAAAGCAAAGTGTGAAGCATCCCAGTCCTTAGAATGCCTCAGCATGACCAATTTCTTAACCAATGCTCTCCAGCAGGTGCATGATGTAATATCCTTCTCTGTATAGTAGCACCCCTCCCAAAGCCCTGAGTATTACTTTGATTTTTTTATTATTATTATTGTTTATTGCATCCTTCACCTGGACAAGATGGAGAAAGGCTTCTCTCACAAACTGTTATAACTGCTTTTATTTTGTGTCAGCAGCTGTGCAATGGCTGTTGCTGCTTAAGGTTGAAATTCATGTCCTAGCATTTTTATTCCTCTTCTTATAGTAGTAGATGAAGTGCCCCTTTCTTCCAGATGCACCCCAGCACCCCAGGAATATCTGCACTGATGGCACTGGGAATAAATCCCTTCTAGCTAGCATTTTGCACTTCTTAAAAATGGAAGTTGATACAGAAATGCAAGATTTGGGCATGGGAGATGGGCTGTGAGAGAACCCTGGGAATGGCAATGACCAAAACTGGCAGCAAGGCCCCGGGCACCACACACAAACCTCCTGGGTGCCTACAAATGCTTGAGAAACAAGCTGAAATTAAAGCATCTCATCTCATGCACAGCTGTCACTGTTGTTAAATAACAAATAACACAGAATCTCACCATGGATATATCCTGTATCACTGAGAGCTGATCCCCTGGACATGGCACTGCCATGTCCCTGCCCTTGCACACACCCACAGACCTGGAAAAGGACACGAGTGGTCCTGCACTCAGCTTCTCTATTAATACCAAACACAAGGGAGACAAGTCAGGCAAGATCTTCACTCATTTAACACTTGAAACTGGAGCCAAAGCCAGCACAATGCTTTATTCATTTATAAAGTATCACAGATATGCAGATGATGAAAGAGCTTGCTGAGTTTAGGAATAAAACTTGGAAAGGCTGTCAAGCCAGGACTAGCCAGTGTTCCCAGTGACTGGGTTACAGACAGTGCCCCAAACCTGATGCCTCTTTCTTCCCTCAGATTTTCATGGGACATCTGTGGTCTCATCCATCTACAGGACAATCGTAGGCCAGGCCTTTCAGAAGGGATCAAAGAGCAAAGACAAGATAAACTAATCATCACCATTCACAGAGCACTCTGGAACCCCCAGCAAGAGGGTCCTGATTTGACCCCAGAGTCTCATGAGTCCCAATGCCAAAACTGGTGAAAGGAGCAATGTTACCTGCAGGGAGCTGAATCTTGATGGATCAGCATGGTACCCTCAACCTGCCTTGTCTGGACACAAGGAAGAACCTCCTCAGGTTTTTGATGCTTTGTCATGCAAAGCAGATGAGCAGGAGCTTCAGTCCTAAAGGCAGAAACCAAAAACGAGCAGAGGTCAGAGAGAAACACTTCTATTTCTCCACCTTTACTGAGTCAGCCAAAACTTATTTCAAGATGCTTTCGTGGACAGACAAGCACCTGCAAAGTTTGCAGAATCTGTGTGAAGACTCAAGAGATTTGGTGAAACAGAGGATTCCCACATCAACCCCCCAGTATGCCCATACTATGGAACACACACCCAACAAGAGTCCACTGCTGAAAAGAACCTGAGCCAGACCAGTGTTGTATCCTCACATAAACACCTCTTAGCCAGCGTATTTGAAGTTTCTCTTCTTCTGCAAGCAGAATTACATTTACTCATTTCTTTAGTAGCAAATTTTCTTCCCCTTGTCCATTCCAACGTGTTTCTTTATTCCATCAAACTAAAGCTCCTTTCCACAATTTTGCCCACTATTTTCAAGTACCGGATGAACGTTTGTAAAAAGCTCATTCTATTATGGCCTTCCACCTTAAGTACCCCATGCAAGTTTAACTTGACTACAGAATTCTCTTTAACTCTGTGAGAGTTTCTTGTGTTTACCTTTGTCGAAGAGCAGTTTTAATAAATATATCAATTCTTCTCTCCCCTGCAGCTCAGAGCATTTTAACACTTATTAATGCATTTTTATACACACATACAAAGTGTCATACATGTGGCAGCCATTGATTATTCTATAAAGGTTGGGTGATTCATATATCATATCTCTGGCATACTGATGTTATCATCTTCATGTTTTCAGAGCCCTGAGGAGTTCCATTTTTTAGGTTGATACCATAATTTCTCCTGCTGTCAGTTCCAAAAATGTATTGACAAGACTGTCAAGAAGTCAGCTTTTATGCATTTATTTTCTCTCCCTCAGTTAATTCAAAGATTTTTAAACTATAAGAAGGATAATTTAGCCTTTAAGGTGTAAATAAATCCAATGGAGACAATACATCTAAATTTATTTCTCTCAGTGTACAATTAGTTGTTCCTGTCCAACAAAGCTTTATTTTTATATGGCCTATTGTTTTTTAACTAATATCTATTTTTTTGCCCCAGGACCTAGAACTCAATGGATGATTTTATTAAATAAGTTTCTATGCAGTTCCATGACATAGCAAGATCATATTTATGTGTTATAAATATTGCATCTTAGAACTAGTACTTTAGCAATCTCCATCATAGGTGTCACTATAATGAAAAATACTATGGGTGAGTTTCTAAAAAAAGAGCAGTAAATAAACAGAAATTAAAATTTCATTTCCTCAAGCCAACTCTTTAGACTAAGAATGACTGTGACTTGTAACCAGAGTCCAAATATAAAATTTACCAGAGCTGTAAAACCCACATCAATGGGATGTGCAGGCAGGAGAAGGAGGTGTTACTGCAAGATAATCAGTGAGAAGAGGTCAGGCCAGTCCTCAAGAATAACAGCAATAATTCAGAAACAAATTAGGTATTTAGCTGAAACCAAACTGGACAAGACAACCACTAAATACTCACAATTTATTAATAATCCTGATGTCTAATCAAGTAGACTGTTCAGCAATAATAAAGGCCTGTAGGATGAGCCTTCACATGTAATCAAATCTTCCCTTTTTCCTTTCATTTATTTACAAAGGAATGGGTAGAGTTTTTCAGACATGAAGCAGTTTCTATGAGATAGTCTCTTCTCAACTGCAGAATAAAAGTAGTGGTTTTTAGTGCCATTAAAAGAAGTGCTTCTTGAAAGTTGATCTTTATTTTCAGTGACCACAAAAAAATGCCAGCTCTAAAGAATGTTTATAACCTCCTAGTGACTTCAGTAGTCCCCAGCTGTCTGTGTTTGACAAAATCTGTAATTACTGAGGATCATTTCTTACCATGTAACCAACCACCAGCCACTGCTTGTACACATATGTCAAGCAGATTCTACCACACATATCTGTGCTTGTCAAAAACAGCTGCAGATATTTATGAAGAAATTTCCAGGCCATCATAACCTTATGGTGACAATCATTTGTTGTTGTTGTTTTTTTGGTTTTTTTTTTTTTTGTTTAGAAGCAATAGGGGTGGACACCTCTTTGTAAGTTCCTGCAGACTAAATGCATTAAATCCAAAGGGATTTATTCCATTCACACACTGGCCTCAGCCCAGCACTGAAATGTCATTTCTGGAACACTCTGGCCTGATTTTTCAGCAGGGTTTCATGTGAGTTTTACCTGAAAAAGCAAGCCAGGTTGTGTCTATTACTATTACTAACTGAGACAGCTTAAGCTAGACAAGCTGTAACAAGAACTAAAATGGCTGAAGCTGCCCCAAAATGCAGCAAGCATGCATTTTGATCAGAAGATGCTGAGCACATCGCTGAAAACTAATTTTTTTTTTCTCTAAACAACAGCAAAAATGCATCCTAAAGGCCTGGGTCTCGTTCCAGCTGTCAGGTCCATGGAGGGTGGGGGCTGCCCTGAGCCACAGCAGCAGTGGTTGATCCATTAGGGAAGGGCAGAGGATCCAGACTGGGCAGTTTGCTGGGATCAACATCTGCTTGAATCTCTTCTTTTTGGTTAAAAATCTCTCTGGATGAATCCATCCCCAACGTGTCCTTAAACAGTAAGTTAAAAGGTTCCTTTAAAGTTACAGCTGCTAATGCCTAAATCTCTCCTTCCCTGATGACACGATGCACATCTATGAGAAGGATTTTCATGCTCTCTGTGCAGAGCATAGAACTGATGTTCCCATTAAGGCTTTTAAATCTTATGTCTACAAAAAAGTTCAAATCTCCACTACTACTATCTTTTCCTTTGCATACTCTGAAAGCATGATCAGGTTGACCTTCAATCTTCTATGTTTTTGCACTTATCTCCTTTTACTCCTTGTGATTCTGTGTCTATTCCCTTTCAGGAAAGTTCATGTCCTCAATTTCCACCTGTGATTTGATGCCCATAATCTTTTTAGTGTTAAGGTTTGAGCACGATGGGATGCAACCTTGATTCCCCAGCAAAAATTCTGGAGGATCAAAGCAACACATTTTTCAATTTGTTTCAAGATAAGCACTTGGTTTTGTTTGTTTTTAGAGCAGTGGGTCACGTAATTTCTGCAAGAAGCAGAGTCTATTGATTAATTTCATACTACTGAAGTAAAATTCACTTTTCTGTTACAGGTACAAATATAAAAGTTTAAAAGGCATTTAGGGAATAAGTGGGGAGGATCACTATAGAAGATGATTTGTATTATTTCTTTTAAATATGCAAACATGGTGGGGGACACAGGTTTTTCTTAAGGAAGGTTAGATCTCAGGCATTAAGCAGCACAGCATCTAATTGTTTGGCCTTAATTCAGCAGCTGCACAATTCTTGTCACAGGCTTGTTTTAATGAATGCTAAAATGAGTGATTTAATCCATCTAGGTTGGATATTTCAGTACATAGGGAAGAAAATCCAACAATCCTATCCCACATTCCTACTCACCAAGCAGATCAGCTAAGTATAGACAGCACATTTAGCCATTAAACCTGTAAGGTATTTATTTACAGAAATATTTTTATTATAGAAAGTGTAATGGGAAAGTCACCTCCTTCCAATTCCAATAGTTTGTTGAAATTAAAAATAATTAATATTAATTATTAAGTGTTGACACCACACCTGAACAACATAGGTTATAAATAAGGTATGCAGACTGGATATTAATTTTCACATCCTGAATGCAATGTCTCTTGTTGCTAAAGGATCTGAAGCACATCACAACTTCATTGTATTTTTATTAGTACAGTAAGTCTATCTGACTGTATGATATAGTGTTGTTATGCTTAAGATACCAGTAAGTGTACAAGGTAATAGTCAATAACACAATTAATAGTGAAGGCAGCATTTCTTGGGCACTGAAGGAGTCACTAAATACAGCTGAGAGTGAATCAAAAGGGGCTGCAGCAAAACTGACACCTTAAAAGCATATTTTGAAAGTGCTAAGTATTGCTACAAATGATTACTTGAGAAAATAAAATAGTTTGCTGGGATCTAGTTCTTCTCTTCAACAGAAGGATGATGGAGGAGGAAAGTTTAGGGTTTCTCTTCATCCTTTTAGAAGCATTCTTCAAGAAGTAAATTAACCATGTGTCCTGAAAGGTAAGCCAGCAGGTGAAACATAAATATCGTGAGCAATGTGCTGCTACCAAAAACATCTTCTTTATCCCACCTGTTCTCACTTTCAGACAGAAAAATGTGGCAACAATTTTCCAAAAAGAAGCCCAGATTAGACAAGCACCGATGTTCCTGTTCTACATCAAAGCACTGAGAAATTCCAGCATAGATCTCATGACCAACCCAGTTTTCAATCTTCAGTTTAAATCCTCTGCTATATGGCATTAAAACACTATACATACACATCTCCTAAATTTAGGCCTTAAATTAACCATAATCAATTACTGTTCATGCAGAACTTGCCATGCCAAGCATAAATTTTAATTTAAATATCAAGGTTATGCATGCTGCATTCTTGTTTTGTTTTGGATTAAACAACTATTGAAAGATTTTTCTGGCATTCCCTAAAGTAGTCACTGCTTAACTGCTTCAGCAATTATGAACAGCAAAAATAATATTTCTTTCAAAATCTTCATAAGCACTGATCAGATTCCAACTTTACTGAAGGCCTCATTCAGTATGAAACGACAAAAAATTGTGTAACCATACATTTTGGACAAATATTTGCAGTATATAATGAAACATCTTGATTTCAAAGACAATGGCAAAGTCAGAGCACATAAAATTTAGGCAGTTATTGGAATACCAGAGGCTCTGGCTGATTTACCAGGATCCCAACTCAGATTCATGAAAAGGCTCCTCCCTGATGTTTCTTCTTGTCCATTGTCGCCTCAAAAAGATGTTTAAAAAGTCTCATGGATCCTGGGTATGGATGGGCTTAGGTTACACAAAGGCTGCATTTTAATTTGCCAGAACTCCAGATGAGTATCTTTCATTCCAGCATGTTGGAAAACTCAAATCAAGAACAAAACAAAAAAAAAAAAATTGCAAATAGGAGATTTGGGTGGCTGGTGATTTTCAGCATAGAAGATGGACAGTGAAGAGAAAGACAGACACAATGATACTCCCAAAAACCTGAACTTTTCTTCACTTGGAATATTCACTGTGGCTGTCTCTTCTGTGCTATGAATAAAAACCTTTTTTGGTAGTTCTGTGGTTTAGGCAAAGAATAAGATAATTAGAATAAGATAATTTGTGAGCCAAAGGACTGGGCTTCCAGGTACAGGTTACTCTGGGGTCACTGGGCAGCTTCATGTCCAACTCAGCATTCAAAAGGAGAGGACCACTTTTTATCTGCATTCAGCAAGAAGTCTTCAAGTTTATTATCCAAATTCACTGCTCAGGTTCCAGCCATGGCAAATAATCCCAGTGCAAATAACAGATGGTGAGTTACATCTTCACCACAGCTTATAGATTGATTTGAAGTTAGTGGCCTTTTCACTTTTTTTACTCTTTTATTAAAAAAAAAAATACATATAGTTTTGAATTAATTTACTTTGCATTTGTGGTAGGGAAAACATTTTATTATTGCCTTTAATTTCAAAGAAAAGCAGCAGGATCATGAGAGAAGAGAAAAGCTGGGAATTTCTATAGAGCAAGAAATTCACAAATGTTTGTGGTTCCCTCCTGCAGGAATGCAATGCTGGTGGCATTTGTAATTATACATCTATCAGCAGCAGCACAAAACATTCAATTATATTTCTGACACATTTATTTCCACGCCCTCTGCTTCCCTCAAGTGCCGGATATAATCACCCTGCTGGACTCTCACCTGCTATAAATCACTTGCACAACATGGTTTATCACTTCATTTTAAAATCCAGAAAATCCCCAGGAAAGCTGCAAGGACCAAGCCATCCTTTCAGGAGCTGCTTTATGTCCCTCTGCACACACCTGGGTGATGCTAAAACATCAATCATCCTGCTGGGAACACTGAGGTACCCAGAGCTGCATCAGTGCTCACACTCCCTCAGATGTATGCTGGGGAGCAAAAAAGGAGCTCAGTTCTACACATCACATTTCTTTCATGTTTCTTTCAGTTTTTAAGGGCTCGGAGCCCACACAATACCAAAAATTTTCCATCCTTATCTCTTTGAGTTCAAATAGGGGAGATCACTCCCTCAAAGCTTCCGTTGGAGATAGTCTCTACTTTTTTGTAACTAAAACATAAATGTATATCGGTTACTTAGAGAAGAGTGTAAAGGGAAAGTACCCGGCAGGGTTTTTTTGAGGAGTTAAAACTCTAGGAAAGGCAACACTACTTTCACACAATGTTTAGATAAGCGGTGACTTGGAAGGGGCAGAAGGTGGCTGCTGTTTTGCTATATGTTAAAACACTGCCTGCTGTGTAAACAACAAGCAAAAATATTTTTCCTACTGCAGTCAAAACTGAATGTTATTTGTTAGCAATTCTGAATTTTTCAAGAGCCAATAGTAACCATAACTGGGTTCAGCATGGCAAGAGATTAAGAGTCTCTCACAAAAAACATGCCCTCGAATTAACATGCCCAATGCACAGGTCGTCATCCTGCTCAGAGCATTGTGGCTTTTGACCATATTTATAGAGAGAGAAGAAATGAGCCACTGAGCAAGTGTTCTCAGAAGTGAAAATTTCATGTGCACTATCACTTTGCATCACACAGGTCTTAGAGAGCTCATACTGACCAGAAGGATCAAATTCAGGGCAGCCGAAGCAGAAAATAGCTGTATTTGGTATTCAGAAGTAGCAATTTTTGGAGATATTCTGTGTATCACACTGTGCAATATTACTTAATTGACTACCACAGAGAGAGGAAATCCTCATATTAAGAAACATCTACCTGACAAGAAGTGATTGTACCTCTCAAGTGTGAATGGTACCCAGAATCACAGAACAGAAGAATGGAACTTTTGTGTCCTAAGGTCCACACAAAGCTGCTTTCAGCAGTACAGACTCAGTCTGAGTGAGGTTCTAGAGCCCCTGGGACACCTTGAACCACCTGAGAACACCAAGCAGGGCAGCCCAGCTTCCAGCAGAACCACGCCGAGGTGGGTGATGAGCTGCACCTCCATCTGCTGCAGCAGTGACACGTTGGACTCTCCACATGGAAACCAAACTAAACAAATGTAGCTGTGCACATCTACAACAGGTGGGTTTTTTATTTTTTCATTTTTAAACATGCGGCTTGTTCAGTTTCTAGCAAATAAATCTTGCAAACCAGTGAGTGTTATGGTTTGCTGAGATTTTTGATGGCCATCTGGCCTCAAAACAATTGATTGCCAGAGTATTGTCTGTAATCATCATCTAAGAACATATGCTTATACCTTTCTAGCTCATCCTAAACAGCCAGAGGTTACATGTAGCACATAAAGAAATAGGAAAAAAAAAAAGATATATAAGCAGCAAAAAACCCCACAACCACAGCATGAATTTGATAGCACTGTAGCAATGTATTCAAATGAACTATTTCCCTGCTCCCATCCTAACAGGTCCCACAAAAACACATCTGCATTTGTTCTTGGTGAGTTATCAACAGCACTTGTAAATCAGTGTGCTTACTGTGGTTTATGAGCAAAACCAGGTACAAGAAGCCAAAGAACTCATATAAATCTGCACACTTTAATAAAGCAATTAATTTATAAAGTAGATTATACAACAAGAGAAGTTAAAATATAGTGATGCGTGGGGAAATTTAAGTGTTTAGGTATAATTCAAAGTCTAGTTTTCTGTTGCATGCAGTAAAAATTTCCAGTGTTGTTTTACAAAAAACACACAGATTAGATTTCAAGTCAGTATATGTAAGCATTGCTGGTGGTGCAAGAAACTTCAGTTTTCTTACCACAGCAAAAAAAAAAAAAAAAAATAGGAAGGAGGAACTCATGTGATGTCAATGATCAAGGAATACACTTATAGCTGTTTGCAAAGCACTCTTTTTTCTTATTTTTTTCTGACTTAAATGTTTTTCATTCTACTCCTTTATCAAGCATCACTGTAGCTAGAGGACAGACCTGGCCCTTTCCAGCTCCCCTGTCAAGGCAATGATTTTGGAAATCAAACACCTTAAACTGCATAAGCCAGTTTGAATTCGAAGCAGCCTTTTAACTTTAATTACAGCCTTTTTCCTGTGACCTCCTCCCTAAACTGTTCAGCCTTGCTCCAAGCCCTTGTATCTGAAGAAGCATGTGTGAAGAAGCATGTGTGACACACGGCTTAGATCTGGAAACCCAACTGAAATATGTCTATCAAAAATACATATTTAACCTGCCTCCACAAAGATGCCTCTGCCTGCACAAAGGATGGGGCAAGAAGACCAGCACTCACAGAACTAACAAAACCACACCTTTACCAAGCTTGTAAAGCTTGTTTTTCCAATTGTGATGGAATTAAATGGAGCAGAGTACTCTTACTGGACCCCCCCTAAGCATTTAGCTCTTCCTCAGGTATTCAGACAAATAATAGCAAAGTCTGCAATGAGATAAACTGACAAAATAAGGAAGGTTGAGCAATGTGACCTAAATAAAATCTGATGTGCTTAAGAGCTGTAAGGACTCCCCAGTGATGGAAAATTTTAGATCAATAAGGGCTAGGAAAAAGAAAAATAATATCATTTAAACCCTGATCTATTATGTCCTTCAGGCTGTCATTACATTTCCTTCACTGAATACTGGAGCTGCTTAAAGGGCCATTTTGGGGGCATTTTAGTTCTTCTTGGCACCCTGAAACAAATGGAAGTGATGGCATATTTTAAATATTACATGATTCTTCCTGACTTGGGCTGCAATGCAAGATGTGGCCAAAAGTATGCATTCTATTACCACCTGCTAAAACCAGGTGGGGCACTGTTCTTTATCTCTTATTGTGTCTTTGTCTCTCCAGAACCACAGTCCTCAGATGATCCACACAGTCAGGGTGTGTTTCCATTTCCTCAGCCTCCCAATGCCCCATCCTTATTTCACAATCTTCCTTGTATCGTCAAGGCTTGATAAATTACGATTTTTCATTAGTTCATTATCATATGTTCATTACATTATACTGTTGCAGAAAAAAAAAATGTTTACAATTCCCTTTAAAACAATCCATGTGGTTGTTGCAAGTGATCAAGCCTTATTTTAAAAGTTTCCTCATTCTTTTAGATTTTATGTTAAATTAGAATCAGATTTAAGCACCCTATAAAAGAACTTGTCCTCCAAGGGGAATTACCAAATCAGGGACACAAATTATAATGCAGAGAATAAAGAAATTACCCTCTTACCATATAAATTGGATTAGATAATCACAAATTTATCATGCACAGTCAGAGATGTATCTTAGAATTTTAAAAGACTGAGATTCTTAAAAGTCCCCAGAAGAACAGGAGAGAATGGAAATGCACATCATTAGTTGCTTTGTGTAATTCTCTCTTGACATCTCCACTGGTTTTCTCCTCAGCACTGAAGCAGTGTCTTAGTTTACCAAGGCAGCCTCTAGCTTTAAGTCTGGTCTTATCTAAATCCACCTGCCACATGCATTACTTTTGCCTCAGTGACTACATTTATTTTGCAATTACTCCACACTCAATGATAAATCAGAAATGGAGACAGACACTGATCCTGAATAAAACCCCACGTAAATGCAAAAATGTATAAAAAGCTGGTTGGTTTTAAATTCAGTTCCTCTCCTAACTATGCAATAATATATTTCTTGGAAGTTTCCTGTTCTCTTGACTAATTAAAGAAAAAAAAAAAAAAAAACCAAGGAAAGAAAAATCCAACAAAAATCCCACACACTAAAAAACACACAAAGAAATTAAATCATCTCACTGAAGAGGATTTCTGGATATTGTCTTGGACAAAACTGTGAGTGAAAGAGCTCAGGCAGAACCCAGCTCCTGATGCCAATTTCCCTGTAACACCTTCAAATACTGTCATACAACACAGCACCCCTGCCAATGATTTGTTTGCTTCTCAACCTGAACTGTTTTCTCTTCTCATTCAAAATCCTCATCAAAACAGCAAAAATTCTCATCAAAATATCATGTAGCAGTGGATCTCCATCTGCATCTTTGTATCCCTGAGCACCATTTGTCCTGTACATGAGGGAATGAAGGTTTGAAATGAAAATACACTGATAAAGAATAGGGTTAAAATGCTATTATTTACAAAGGAACCAGGGTAAAAATGTCTATTTAACTTTACATAAAGATCTTTGTTGCTTTCATCTGATTCATAAAACATTTCTATGTATAAATATGTATATATATATATATAAAAATTATTATATCTGCTTGATGTATATTTCACTTCAATAAATACTTTGCCACTAAACCATAGGTCTCAGTTCATGACAGAACTTTCAGGGCACAGGGTGCTTTACTCCATCATCACACTCAGCCTGTGAAACCCACCTCAGAGATTTGGGGTGTATCATCACAGAGTCAGTAAACACACTAGGGAACACAAAGAATAGGCATGTTTCATTAAAGATAATGACTTTTTGATTCATTGGGAAGTAGATCAGACTGTAACTAGGAACCAAAGTTCCTAAAAATCCATGAGTCCACGGCCACACTGCCAGAGAACTCCCAGAAACTCTTCCTTTGCTGAAAAGTTGGTATTTATGCATTCAAGTCGTCTATGAGACTGAAAAGTATAAATTATTCCACCACACATTAGCAGTAAATGTACACTTACTCAACTGGCTTCAGATCTGATTGTTTCAGGTGGCAGCATAGGAAAAACTTTGATGTTTGACTAAATCTGAAAGTTCTGCCATCTGTTCACTATCAATTTGCCAACAGAAAGATGCCAAAATTCTTTAATATTTGTCAGAAGCTGCTCACTCCAGTATTGATTGTGCATGACTGAAAAAACAAAAGCAGCTCATGGCCTGCCTGGATCAGTGGTGACAAATAATCAGACTCATAAGTTACAGAGGAATTCAAGTGGATAAAATAAATACACAGTCAACACTGCCAGCCCTCCCACATAAATAAGCAACGGTTTTATTCTTGCAGTGGATTGAACTGAGAATTTACCTCTTTTCACAATGAGGGAACACTCAGGACCAGCAATGGTTCTGATTTCAGGGGAATTACTGTGTGGATGAGAAGCTGGGGCCATGAACAAAACCTGAACAATGGGAACCACTGAGCAAAATCTGTGTGCCTTCACTGAGCTGAACAGGGCTGCCCAGCTTGGCTTGGGTTTTGTGTTAGCAAATATCCTTTCATTCACCAATTCAAGTGAGTCTCATTCATGCTGGCTCTGCCAGGTTTATCCAACAGGAAAATCCCAAATAGACAACAGCACACTAGTCAGTTCTGTGTGGGACATACAGAGGTATCTTCAGGAAAATACAAACAAATAAACAAGGCTCAATTGCTGAAAGTTTTCCACATCTCAAACGTTCAAAATGCTAAGATGGAAAAATAAAAGGATTTCCAAATTTAAAAGATATTTCAATTGGAATGGCTTGTGCACTTTATTGTGGAGGAATTGGGAGGAGTCCTAAAAATGCACCCAAATACTAGAGAGGGACTCTGCTCTTTCCAAGACCATCACAACAGAAATTACATTTTTAGTGTTTGCCAGCTGGCTTATACACTACATAATCTTCTAGGCTGTTGGAGCATTTTTAATGGTTCAACATTCTTAAAATCAGATGATGCTAATTATAGTAAGAACTTAGATTATAATTTAGCTGTAGAACAAAATGTTACCAAAAATTGGATACAAAAAGACACTTAGGTTTCTAGGCTGAGGAAGAAATTCTATTCATGTTAACTGAAGTCATCAGCAAGTAACATGAAAAGCAGCCGTAGAGTTTAAAATATTAAACTATTTATTCAAATAGCTCCCACAATATGTTTATTCACTGAAGAAATCAGAGCCCCTCAGAAAAATAAATAAGTAATTTTTATTTTCAGGAATTTATGAAGGAAGTTTGAAAAATAGTGAACACTGGTGGTAATTGCCTCTGGAGTTCCAGCCAGATGATTTAATTGAGTTGGTTGGAGCATCCTTAATTGCAACTAATGCTGTGCAAAGAATAAAGGGTGAATCAAAACAGACACTTGTTCTTTCAAATGAGGATTTCTCCTCCCTCTGAAATTGCAGTCAGCTTTACAAATGAATAAAAATGCAGGCAGGGCAAAGGATAACTCCTGCAGCACCCAATGAAACTCAGGACATTTGCCATTTTGCTCCCAAGCGGCAGCAGCATTGCATTGCAGTGCTGAGCAGTCAGAAATTCTCAGCTTTAAGCTCCTTAGGAAGTGTAAGTTTTACTGCACAGAGCTCCCAGCAGCAGGAGATAAGGACAGAGTGATACATGGCTTTGGAAATCGCTCCTCACCGGAGCCTCTCAAACCCTCCAGGCTCTGCAGCGATTAACTGAGAACAGGTACAAGGTAAAAATACTTGTACAAATCACCCCTTGGCTGCCTGCAGACCCTGCTTTGCACATGGAAATTCAGCAAACTCTGCTCAGCCTCTGGGCACTCACAAACAGGTAATTAATTCTCTTCACACTTGCTGCGTGCTCAGTATTAATCTATGGTACAGGTTTTTAGGTAAAATAGGCTGCCAGCCTAATAAAGACTACATTAACAGAAGAAAACCTATTTCAAAAAGCGTATCTTAAATATATAAATTCCAGAAAAAAGTCTTTATGAAGATAAAATTCTCCTTTTGGCATTTATTTTAAAGTCTTCCTCGTGGCTTTGACTACGCATAGAGCTTATCACATGATTTCAAATATTTTATGTTACATGCATTACAGTGTTGTTCAAAGAATTTTATTAATTTTTATAGATTTCTTTCATTTTTTGATTATTACAATGGCTGCAGAGGAAGGGAGCTGTTTCCATTCCAGCTTCAGATTTATAGACAGAACATTTTCATACAGCAGTAGTAGCAAGTGCAGACAAAAAGGAAAGAAAAAATGAAGACATATCACATGGTTTTGGCTAGGATGAAAATCTATTTTACTGTGAAATCCAAATGTTGAGATGCAAAGATGAGGGCAAATATGGGCTGAAAATAAAAGGCATAAATAACAAAGTTTAATAATGTTATGTCTTAGCCAGGCACCACTGCTTGCCCTTATCAGTTACATAAGGTTCCAGAGCACGTATTTAAAACTTGTTCCAAATTTTAAGTACCCTTTAAACCACCAAAGACAGTCTTTAGGACTAGGATCTCATAGGCAGCTCCTCCTCCATCAATCAGACTCCACTGTATTAGACCACAACTGAAGAGCACAGAAAGTTCTTCTTCAAGTCTGAGGAAAATAAATAAAACACCCTGGGCCAACACCAAGAGAGACCAGGGCTCACAGGAACAAGCAAACTCTTCAGCACAAAATGATCTAATGTTTTGTGGTAAGTCCAAGAGGAAAATGAAAACAAAACACAAACACACCAAAAAGAAGATGTAACACTGAGAAATTTTGGAAAGCCTAAAGCTTTTACCCTGTTGCTATTCTTCACTGAATGCTGCCACTGCCATGTTAACAGATGACATATGGGATGGTAAATCACATTGGAAATAAAAACATCTTGTTTGTGCAGTTATGGAAATGGCTTATTTTGGAAATGTATCATTCTACCTCAAGCCAAAATACAATTTGTAAAGTTAGAAGTTATATTGCAGCTCTTTATAATGAAAAAAGTTAGCAGCTCAACGTTCAGAGTATGGACAGCTTGCAGAAGTGTATGGTGGGCACCTTTCCTCTTCCTCACTACTGCACCTGCACTTCTCATTTAGGAATAAAAATAAGAAATTTGAATTTTAAAAAATTGTGGGAACTGCCACTGCTGTTCCAATATGCATCTATGGCAACAATCTGCTTTACCAAAAGTATTCATTGCCTCTTTTTAAATCTTTTTCCTCCACAGGCAGCAATTCACATACAGCTTTCAAACTGCTGGAAAATCTTAAATATCTGCACAGCCTGCAAATTGAGAACATCCTCAGTGAAATGGAACAAGAATATGGTCTGGATGCAAAACCTGCTTCTAAAGTAAACGACAGGGTCAGAGTCATTTACTAAAATGATCTGTTTAATCATCCTCTCAAAGCACTTAACATTTTGTTTAACTTAGAGAGATAATCCAGGCAGGAAAAAAGAATATGTTGTGTATTGGTTTAGAAGAGCCTGAGTGTGAACAGGACTGCTCGATCCTCTCTAAATAGGAAATCTGACTTCATTATTCTGGACACAGATAGTAAAAAATTAAAAACCCCATTCGTAAGAGTGGACAAGACAAAACTTGAAAGACATATTTAAGTCTTTATTTTGGTAGCATTTGAGAATATGTTTGCCCCATACGGTGCATCAATGAGATCCTCATTTTTGGTGAGTCAGATGATGCCACTTCCTGGGAATCACCTCAGTCTCATAAAACAGCAGTTTGATATTTTAGGTGGAAATAATCAGTAGTACAGCACATAGTTCAGCAGAATTATCTATTACAGATAATTAATTTTCCCAGCACTTCCAGATTCTCCAAATTTCACCGTTTCCAGATAGTTCATCAAGAACACAGACACCATGGATCTGCTCAGGTTTGTAGAAAGACTAAAAGAAGAGCAAGCAAAGCTGGGCCTTAAGGATAGCAAGGAGACTGATGAAGCAAACCTGGATCTTTCAAGTCACTGGTGTCACCTCAAGTCACTTCAAAACACTGCTGTGTTTTCAAATTTCAAGCAAAAAGCCAGAAATTTCTAATCAAATAATACAAAGATGACTAACTTGATTTTACGCACTGTTGTCAAATGCGTCAATAGTTGATTATCAAGCCAAAATTTTAAGTAGTAAGCGTCCTCCTAAGAAATTATTCCTATCAGCTATAGATTTGCCTATACAGGAGTAGAAGGACCTGTGAGGACGTGGATGGCAGTGTGAGAATCCACTTTTCTGTAACTGCCTGGTGCTTTTAATTTACTTCGTGTGTTTCTCCCCAGCCAGAAAACAGGCACGCACCTAAGGGAAAAGCACTCTGTCCCAAGCAAGGGTTGATTCAAACTTTTATTCTCAAAAATCAGAGAAGCCTCCCATCAAACACAGAGAGGCCAATCCTTTAAAGGGCAGTGTGAACTCGTCAGAGGCTGTGTTTGCATTTGTGGGAGCAGACACAGGGCACAGGGCACTGCCCATGGCACCTTCGTGCTCACACTGGAGGTAGCAGGCTGGGAGGAACGGGCTGTGTAAGGAAATGGCCAACACAACCGCACCCCAGCACTCTCAGATGTGCACTTCTAGTGCTGGAAATTACAGTGCCCAGGAAAACGATGCTCTGGGGAGCCAGAGAAGTGGGCTGGTGAAGCTCGGCACGAGGAGTTAGGCAGAGATGCTCTCGGAGGAGGAGGAGTGTGTCAGTGCTCAGGTGGCACTCACCTGAGTGAGTGCTGGCCTCGTCAGCCACACTGGCTGCAATCAATGGGTTTCACCATGGGCACCTCCTGACCACGGTGTCAATGTCCGTCCCCTCTAACACCAGCACAACTCAGGTTCTTTCACTGGATGTATAAATTGCCTAATTTTGTCATTAGTAAGTCAAATCCTTCACCCACAATTTTCTCGATTTGTACAAACTGAACTGGTATTATAGGAGTGGTTTTGACTAAGAAGTTGTCAATAAAAGACTTCAGTTAATTGTCACTGACTGGATGTAAAAAGCTGTCAGTCTTTTTCGATTTTATTTTGCAGGTGAATGACAAAGCAGCAACTCTGGCTGCTGGGTACACTGACAGAGACAATTAACTGAAGATTGGACTTCCAAGAGTACAAGATGTTGGTAAAATGATAATTTGCTATGGAAGTGTATCATTTATCTTAGCTACAGTAGTTGTTTCATTTATTTTAGGCACAGAATATACTTAATATTTTAGTTATCCGCATTTTGACAGCTACTTATTGTGCACACCAACTTATTTTGTGGTACATTACACTTAAACCCAAAAAAACAGTGAAAATTCAAAACAATAAAATCAAAAGTTGAAAGGCTGCCATTCTGTGAGAAACAAGGGAAGCATCCATGTAGCCCTGAACAAGATGCTGGATGCCTAAATAATGAGAACTCTGAGATATTGTAATAGATTTTCCTGCTAACAGGAAAAGACTGACTTGCAGAACATTGCCAAAAAAATAATTAAATTACTATAAAAGGGGAAAACCAGCAAAACAACAACAGATATGCTATTCAGGCTACCTATTTTTGGAAAATGCATTTCAGTCTTTCAAGAAAGCTTTTATAGTTCATGTCCATGATGAAAAGAATCAACTTTCCTTAATCAAGTTTTATACCTAATCAAATGATTAATCACTTTGACTGTTACATGAAAATTAGGCCTTATTACATACATTTAAATTTGGGAGATTATAAGACACATGAGTTTGATTTAAAAAAAAAAAAAAAACAAAACCAAACACAAACAAAAATCCCCATCACTTCATTATTTACTTGTGACCAGACTGAAACAAACTTTACGTGAAGACAAAGGAGGAAATTACTGTAAGGAACTGCAAACCACTGAGTTCCTGAGAGACCCAAGGAGTGGACAGGATTTCACTGTTAAGCCTTTATTCAGGTAATTTGTAACTAGTCTGATTATCATTTCCTTTTTGGATACAAATACAGCTAGAGCTCTGAACAGAAGGATACAGTGCCCATTCAAGACATTCTTGCCAGCTGGATTTTGCCAGAATAACACTGAAGGACTCATTTCCTGGGAAACCAATTTATGAAAAGCATAAAACCTTTCATATCCTAAACAAACACTAAAATGAAACAGTAACTTAATGAGCTGTTAATTACTGTCCTGAGCATTTATTTTTGTTTTAAAGCTCATAAATCATAAACAAAGAACTGAAAAGAATTAAAACTGAGAGCTATTTGTGCAAACACATCAGATTGTATTAGGCAACAGACAAGCCATTAATAACACAGCTGTCTGCTAGTATATATATATGTATATATCTATATATATATATGTACTTACTTGTGAAAAACAGATGTAACACATGGAATTGTTTCAGCAGCAAAAGCCTGTTTTAGGGTTTGATCTTGCACTCATTGAGATAAGTACTGGGTCCCCATTGACTTCAGTTGTGCACCATCAGGAATTTAAAAACTCAGCTACTCTAACCCATTTATTTCAGGTTTCTAGGTGCATTATTCAGCACAGACATAAAAGGCAGTTTAAAAGTGAGGGGGAGAGAAGAAATTAAAACCCAAACTCGTTCAGTGGGAACACACTCTGATGGAGAGCCTGGAGCATATCTGTCACCTCAGCTGGAAGCTCCTGGGGAAGACCCAGCATGTTTAGCATCAAATCGTTCAGCGTTTTGGATAAGGAATAGAAAAATGCAACCAGAACGTGGTGCACAACAGATTTGTCTTTAAAATAGACTGAGGTACCCAGGATGCACAAATATAAATATCTCCAATTCTGTGATGTCCAACTTTTTGCCAAAAGGCAGCTTGCTTGTCATTACATTAAACTTTTCCCCCTTTCTCTTTGTTTTCATCATATAACTTCTTCCCTTGGTGCATATTTTTCCCTTTTTTTTGTATCTCCCTTTTTGGGTCAATTATGTAAGATTGTGTACAGTCCTGTTTGCAATATTTCATTAAAATCCAGGTGCAATAAGAGCAATAAACCCAGGCAAGGGGTTCCCCTGCTGTGGTTGGGCATACAGAGCAGTGTGCAGGGTTCAAAGACAATGCTTTCAAAAGAAATCCTGTTAATAACAAGCAGCTGTCAAATATTAAAAAAAAAAAAAACCCCAAAAAATCACAGCTTCCATCATATGTTAAGCCTATGCAGCAGGGAAGTAAAGACAGTTTATGTTGTGACTTTTGATTTATGTGATAATTGCAGTGATTGACAAGAGTCCAAGAAACAAGGAGGAAATTATGGAAGTTTATAATGCAGTGACATTTACAGGCGAGGATGACTGTCACAATTGTCAGAACTTTAATAAACATGTTAACTTTTCAACTCCTGCAATAATGAGATCTCTTCTACTTTCTGATATTTTGTTATCAATATTCCATTATCTGTCCTTCCCAGCCCAACATACAATAAAAGCATTCACAATGAGTCACCTTTTTAAATGTGATTTTAAAAATAAATAAATAAATCACTGACATTTCAGGCTTGAATCTAAGAAAGGCTGAGCACCAGAAATGCTTATGGAAGTAGAGGAAAACCTCAAAAATTTCAGAGTTCCAATTCCACCCTACTCTTCACATGGGCATAAATCCTAGGGCAGAGCAGCAGGAACTATGCACAGAAAAAAAGCAGAATTTTCTCAACAAATCTACGTTTGAATTTCCCCAAAGCTTGACCTGTTTTTTGTTTTGGATATCCCTCACTTACAATGGAAATCCAGGAATAAAATCAGAAACTTATAGAATCCTTATAGTAGTTACAATTTTTCAAGAACAAAGCAGGCAGAGCAGCACTCCAGAGGGCATTTCCCAGCTAAAAACTTCTTTATGTACAGCAAAGATTAACTTAACTTTTCTACCTTCACAGGAAACTGAGCCCTTCAAATTGTGGTAAATATTACAGAGCAGTTGTTAAAGACTGAAAAATTATAAATGCGGGGGGAAAAATGATAAACACATCATGTTTCTTTCAAACATCACCCAGTGTCAAAGCTCCTTTACACTTGGCTACAAAATATTTGAGATCAAGATTGTTATTTTAATTTTGGCACGAAGGTTTTACAGAACTAGGGATTTTTGCAAGCTGGGATATATTAAAAGACATGTGTAATCATGCTTTCTCAATTTAACCTGGAATTAAAAAATACGTATTTTCTGTGCTTAAAATCTTGAGCCTTCTACCTCTAGCTCCAAGTATCTGTAAAGTGTAATAAGTCCCACTGGTCTAATTTCAGGTTACCAGCTCATTGGTTCCTGTTAACAAGACAATTTTCCCAAGCATTTTTCAAATCTACTAATTTAATAGCATTATCATTGTCTTTCCAACTGTGTTAATGGACTCCACAAAAATAGACCTTTGTAATGAATATGCCTGCTCTCACCTCAGCTTTTAAACTCCTTGAAGAATTAGGTCCTTAGAGCTGAAAATGCAACTCATATGTCAGGTTGTGCTCCCACTGAAACCTGCTGGCTTTTCTATCTGTCCAATGTAATCAAGAGCAAGAACTTCATTATGGCCCAAACCTGAGCTCTATCCTACATTTCCACATAATGAGCACAGAACCTTCCTTGTGCTCAATGCACAACCCTGTCTTTGCATTCCACCAGCACAACAAACCCTGAGAGACCTCCCCAAGTTACTCATTTACACCAATTCTTCTCAAAAGTCAAGAGGGAAATATATGTTCTTTCTTGTCTGCTTGCTACTTCTAAATCAATCCCTCAGATACCCAAATAAATAAATTGCTATTTCATCAAAGGACAAAAAGAAAAGAGTTACTGGCTACTCATAAGGTGTGTTGAGGTAAAGTAATCCTCCTGAATGTTTCATGCAATTATAATTCACATACTACAGTGATTTGTATCAAACAGAAAATGAGGAGCAACATTATCTTTTGAGGAAATGTCTGAAAATTCAATATAACTCTATACAGCAACAACAAAACATAATCAAATAGATACTGTACTGTGGTTTAATGAAATCAATGCAATTGATCCAGAGAGGATTTAACACCAAAAAAACTAATCATGTTGTTTGTAGTCTGATTCTGAGACATTTCCTTGGAATTAAAGAGCATTGGCTGTTTCCACAGCTTGTTTTATTCAGCACAATGACTGGAATGTGGAGTAGGGTCATCACACTTAGAAATATCACAAGTATTGTGGAATGCAAAAACCATTTCCCTCCAAATAGTTTGTCTTGGATGCATCACGTTAGATGAGTCTGTGAGCACTCACAGCCTGAGCACAGAGTTACTGTTGAAATCTCCCATTTACACATAGAATAATTTATTAGATGCTGAACCTCCCTGAATCCCATTACCAACAGCTAACAAAAAGCTGTCTAACAGCAGCTAGAAAAATCTCAGGGAGAAACTTAGATTCTACCTACTCATCTTCCAGGTGGTTGCTGTTTAAGAAAAACAGAATCCACTAAAGTTGTCTGTACACCACACAGCAGCAGGGCTCTCCAAGGTGATGTTATTGCTGATCACACACGGTAGGGATGGACACAGCAGCAGAGTTCCCACCAGCACAGTGGAGAGGGACAAGGAGACTGCTTGGACACAGCAAAGGGGACCTCAGGTGGGAAAAGGTCTGACTCTACAACTCTTAAGGATGCAGTGATGATGTTTTCATGGCAATTCTTCTCTATTGTCTTGGGATTTTTTCCTCCACTTCAATAAATACACCATCCCACCTAGTGGGAAGAGACTGACACACATCTGGGTAGGAATCATTGGCTGATAGCACCCAGAGGCTTGACAACATTTACACAGAGAGCTCAATAACACACATCACTGAGAGAGAGGCTGAAATTTAACATCAGTTCAGCCCTCAAAAATAAATAAAATCCTTTTATGCAGTTTGACTTTTTCCTCACTGAGTTCTCTCCAAGGCTATTTTTAGCAAGCCCAGCTGCAGGGGCTGGTGCTAAATATCAATATAATCTGTAAAGCCAAACACTTTCACTGGCAGTGAGAGACAGGGCTGCCATCCACAGAGCCACGTCTCTGCATGGAAGGGGACATGAAAGCAGAGGTTTGTTCCTTTAGAGGATGGGAATAAAGCACTCCCTCTCCAGGACAGAGAAGGTCAGAATGTACACAAAGGTTTTTAATTTCCAGTTTTAGGAGCCCCAGCTCTCTAAGGAGGGATTCACCTCTCCAAGGAGATGGCTGCAGCTGGAGCAGGGAGAGGGGCTTTCAACACCCACCCACACAGAGCCCCTTCCAGTCTCCACCTGAGCTTCTCCAGTTGTCAGGTAACAGCTGCACAGCCACAGGGGTATTTCCCCCCATATATTAAAAAAGGAACAGAAGAATTAGGTGTAGCTTTGTGTCTGTAAAAGCACATACAGCTATAGACACACAGCTTCCAGGCTCAGGCAAGCAGGGAGCTGGGTCAGGATTGGGAAGCAAAACCTGGACCCCCAGGGAAAGCTCTGGGAAACTCTCCCCTCAAATAAACTTTTTTCTTTTTGTGAAATAGGGTCACATCATCCTCACAAGCCTGCCCTTCTCCTAAACAGGATTTTTTGGGGGGATGGCAAAGTACCTGTTTAGCTCTGCCACGAGGGAATAAAACCCTCCTGGGCATCATTGGAGCCACAGGTGCTTATGGAGGTGAAGAGGTTCAGCCCAGTATCCTTGTGACTTATTGCAGTGCAGGTGAACGATGTGGGAAGCAGCAGAAAACATTTCTTTAAAATTAATCCAAAACCAAAACGTCAAACATCCTATCCAAAACAACTTGAGGTTTTAAGCTGCTGCCTTTCAAAGACAGACAGAGGCTGGGCACTCCTGCCCTGTTCCCTCATGCTCCACAATTTCACTGCTGTGCCACTCAGGAGCAGAGTTTATAAATGTTTACAGCAAGCATTTATAAATGGGTTGTATTAATCTAGAGTTCTCACGATTTCTTTGTTTGGTAAACACCAGGGAATGTGGTTTTGGTGACAGGTAGAGGTGATGTGCCTGCAAAGTCACATCATTTCCCCCAGATCATTTCTTCATCACAAGTACAACTTTGCACTGACATAAACCTCTGGAAAGAAATTTGAGTAAAAACTACAAATTTCTGCTATGGATAAGTCCTGCAGAATGTGAGGCCCAAAACCTTTTCAATACTGTGTCCTTGAAGCAACATGAAGGTGCTTTGTGACCTGCAGAGAAGAAAGAAAAAAAGAAAAAATAGGAAAAAGCTCCCACTTTCCTTTCTTGGCTTTCCCTGCTACAGCAACCCACAATACACTGACAAACTTGAACACAAGGAACATGCATTAGGGACAGGATCAGGAAGGAAGCCTCAAAATACTTTATACATTCTATACCTCTGCTACTTTTAAATTATTATTCTATTCTCTCTAAAAGACATTTTCAAATGTGATTTTTAATGACCTGCTTTTCGTGTTTCATTCTGCTTTGGTGTCAGATGTTTTTCTCATTTATTTTAGAGAAATAAAAGTATGCAGGGAATCAGAGGGAGAAAACATGTGGAACTCAAGTTGTCACAGTCTCCATACATTGGTATTGATAAAAGAAAAATAAAGGGTAAAGAAATATAAGATAAGATATGAGTTTTAGGAGGGGAAAAATGCTCATTTTGTTAGGGGCAGTGAGGGAGCATTCAGAGTCTAACAAGAGTTAGGATATCTGTACCACAATTTGACAATTCCTATGTGATGCTTTTTTACTACTGGACATCTTATTGTTGAAAGCTACAAAAAGTATTCATTTATTTTTAAATCAAAGACTTTACATTATTGTACCAATTTAACCAGTTATTTCCTTGCAATAGCAGACCATAAATAACAAAGACCAGCTTGGACACAGAAAAAAATCTCTACATTGATATCACTGCTCTTGCATTTCCCATCTCTTTCACTGTGTTTAGGCACATTTATACACCTTTAGCTTCAAGCAAACCAGAGCCAAGAATAATGTAATTTCTTCATGGTGTTACCAGCTCACTCAATAGTAAGGATTGCTGTAAATTTCAGAAAGACAAACAGCAAATATATCAGTGTATTTATCATAGCATGTTCAGAAGCAAAATTACCACCAAAAGCCCTTTCTTGTCAGTCCATCCCCTTAGAGCACTGAGAAATAAACAGGTTTTGGTAAACCAGACACAGTAAATGGAAACTTTAAATCAGAAGGTTTCTAAACTTGCCCAACTTCCTTTATTCTACTTCATCTGTCATTTCCAGCATTTACATAATAATGTGAATTAGCACACCTGGCCAGTGCAAAGCAAGGGGTCTCC